>NW_022681455.1:27144094-27669094 GCF_009764315.1 Trachypithecus francoisi | reverse complement strand
GCATAAGCATTAACGTTTCCAGCAAATATCCAGTCAGTCGAATAACATCCGGCGAGCGCCTGCCTGCCCCAGGACCCGCCAGGCTTCTGTACTCGCCATAGCTGGTACCAAACCTAGCTGGTACCAAACCTAGCCGGTACCGACGGGGAGTCATGGCCAACTCTCCTCTAATCCGGGATGTTCGGACTTCCCGGAGCCCAAAGCTCCTCGGTGAATTATGGTGTTCGTAGGGGAATTCCAGGCACGGAATCGCTTCCGCTGATTTGTGTCTTAGGTGGAGGGAACGAAAAATTATGTAGAAAAGTCTCCTCTCTGTCACTTCGTTGTGACATTGTTAAGTCTTTTAGGCTCAGAATCTGGTTTGAGTTTTGGCGGACAAAGGGGCTTCCCCTGTTGCTCTAAATTTAGTCAATTCAGCAGATTTTCTTTTTCTCCCTTGTACATTTTGATCTTAATATCTCAATAACAGTGTTTTCCTAAGACCTGAGAGTGATTTTGTCTACCCCGCTTAGAGAGTCTTAATCTAATTTTCTAAAGAAGAAACAGAGGTAGAGGAAGAGGAGAAAAGGGAGAGTGGGCAGAGGAGGAGAAGAGAACGATGACAGAGGGGTCAATTGTGACATCTGAACGGAGAAGAGGAGAGGGGTGAAGAGAAGAGTGAAGGCAGGGTAAGGGGGAGTGAAGAAATATTGCTTTGCTATGGAAATAGTAATAAAATCAACTATAAGAAATCCCATGGTTTAACGAAAGGGAGTCTGCTCTGAGGGGAGTATGAAGCTGAGTTTGGAGTAAGAGAACCAGATTCCATATTTAACTGAGGAGTCTGTTATTTAAACTTTCTTGTTAAAATGAGTATCAGTCACATAAACCTTTAAAAATCGTGTCAAGTTATGAAATGACTAAATACAAATTTAAAGTAAAATGTAAGTTGTGATAGAAGGTGTTTCCACAGTCATATCATGTCCCTTTTATTTGGTCTACACATTTTAACAGGCATATAACATTTTAATTAGATTCCTTCAGAACTCTAGTTTGAAGGGAGTTAAGTACTAAAGAAATAACAGACTTTTCATGCTTAAATCAGCACAAAAGGAAACTTGCTGTGATTGATATTAATATGAATTGAATTTATTGAATCAATTCTTGTTTTGCTTAGAATAAAATGAACAGAGACTTGTGATGGCTTCAATCTTTTTTTTTTTCCTCATTTGTATGTGTAGACCAAAGCATGACAGAATAGATTCATGTAAAACAAATGAATCAGGGTTCACTTGTAGGAAACAAAACTATTCTAGACCTATTAGTTCCAAACTGAAAACAGTCCAAAGTCCATCAACAATAGAAAAGATAAATAGTTGTTTTTCATACAAAGGAACAGTAGAGCAATAAGAATAAAGAATTTTCAATTACAAACAAATTGGAAGGATTTCATAAACATAATATTGAAATGATGCCATACACAAAGGCATACATGCTTTTGTTTATATACACTGTAGCTCAAAACAAGCTAAACAAAGCTGTGGTATTAGAAATCAGGAAGGTGATTGTTGAAGGTGGTTACACAGAGAAAGGCCATGAAGAGACTTGTTGGAGATCGTAGGAATGGTTCTATTTTTCAGTCTGAGTTCTGGGTTCATAGGTGTGTTCACTTTGTGAAAATTTCTTGAGCTGTGTAATTATGGTTTATATACTTTTCTGCATCAATATTGTGTTATAGGTCAATTAAAAATTTACTTAGGCAAGGTGTGGTGGCTTACATATGTAATCCCAGCACTTTGGCAGGCCAAGGTGGGAGGATCACCTGAGGCCAGGCATCCAAACCAACCTGGGCAACAGCCTGGGCAACGAAGCAAGACCCCCATCTCTACAAAAAAAATTAATTAAATTTATTTATTTATTTATTTATTTTTGAGATGGAGTCTCACTCTGTTGCCCAGGCTAGAGTGCAATGGCGCGGTCTCCGCCTCCTAGCTTCAAAGGATTCTTCTGCCTCAGCCCTACAAGTAACTGGGATTACAGGCACACGCCACCAGGCCCAGCTAATTTTTGTATTTTTAGTAGAGACGAGGTTTTGGCCAGGCTGGCCTCAAATTCCTGACCTCAGGTGATCCATCTGCCTCAGCCTCCCTAAGTGCTGAGATTATAAGCATGAGCCATGGTGCCTGGCCAAATTAAATTAAAAAAAAAAAAAATGTGCCTAAGAATCAAAACCTCTCAAGCTATTTTAAATAAAAGGGGATTAATAAAGAATATAGAGGCTTACAAAATGTTAGAAGAGAGGGATGGAGGAAGGTATCAATTCTAATTTGATTCTGCAGGAATTGTTCCCAAAATAACCTCAAGGAAATAGTCTCCATCGAGGCTGTTGTTGTTCCCACAATCAAGAAAGTAGAAAATCAAGATGCTTCCACTAGAATTGTTCATTTCAGGCAAGTCTGTCAGTGATTTATGCCCAGGCCTTAATTTATAAAGATGGAGTGAAGACACAGAAAGGTCAATGCCACTGAAGGAAAATTATAATGTTATTCACAGTTTCCCTAGAAGTGAGAAGCGCAGCACACCATGCAGGGCCACATTGAGAAGTACCAGTGTCACCCAGGAGGCTGAAAGGAGTGAAAAGGAAGGCATAAATTAAAGTCTTTATTGGGGTTTCCATGGGAAAGGCAGGGCGGATCAGGGTAAACAGTTTAGAATTGGCTAGTTTGAATAATTCTGGCAGGTTTGGATATAGAGGCTGTCCCTGGTTGTCTGATATTTGGCCCTTGGTTGATTTACCCCAGGGGAAATATTGGCTTAGTGTGTGAGAGTTAGGTAAAGGAGGTCATTCAAAGTATGGGCTCTGGATAGCGGGAGATGTAAATAACTTTGGCTATAGTTTGACCCCTCTGATCAATGATGCCGAATGGATCAATGGATGCCAAATAGACAAATACAGGCTCAAAGAAAACACAGAGCAATCAGAAAGCAATTTACATTTCTAAACAAATTGCCAAATTCTGTTGCTGCTGGTCTGGGAACCATACTTTGAGAATCACATGTTGCAGAGCACAGCATGCCTCCCAGATGTGAACGAGCAAAGTGATGCTCTTTATGTTGCATTCCTCTGCAGAAAACCCCAATGAGTCCATGACAATGCTTGTGAGCACAGAATAACAGAAGCAGAAGTCTCCTTATTTCCATATTTGAAAATCCTGAGGCAAAGCGTAAATCACACCCAGAACCCTAACTGCAAGAGTTGGGGAAATGTTCTTTCTAACCTCTAGTTGAGGAAGGCTCACTTGAAGGAGATGGAAATGAATGGTTACTGCCAATCTACTACACTCTGTACAGATGTTGAAGCTGAATTGTTCTGCCAAAATAGAGGGCCTTCCCAGAGGATTAAAAATAATGTTAGTATTGCACTGAGGGGGAAGTTTCACTGCCCTTGAAAGAGGACCCAGTGTAATAGACCAGTATATTAGTCCATTTTCACATGTTCCAGGGCAGGAAGCATCCAGCACGGGAGAATGATGTGGGCTGAGAGGCTAAGCCCATCTTGTCGCTTAAAGTTTTTCCGCCTGCTTTATATTCGCTGGTGGCTAATTAGATGGTGCCCACCCAATTAAGGGTGGGTCTGCCTTCCCCAGCCCACTGACTCAAATGTTAATCTCCTTTGGCAACACCCTTACAGACACACCCAGGATCAACATTGCATCCTTCAATCCAGTCTAATTGACACTCAGTATTAACCATCAGACCAGACATGGATCCTTTGTCATAAATATGTATTACAAATATCTTCTTCTACTCTGTGCTTTGCCTTTTCACATTGTTGATGATGTCTTTGGATGACTGAAGTTCTGAAGTCTAAAAGAAGGTCAATTTATCAATCTGTTTCTTTTATAGTTATTGCTTTTGGTGCTTATTAAACAGGAAGTATTTGCCAACCCAAAGTTCATGAAGATAGTTCATTGTTTTCCTTTATAATTTTATTGTTTTAACTTGAACATTTGGATCTTTAATCCATCTTGAATTTTTTTAGGGAATAATTTAAGGAAGACGTCAGTGCCCACATTGTCTTCCTTTGTATATCCAGTTGATTCAGCACCACCTCTGGAAAAATCTATCTCTTTCCCTGATTGAATTGCATTTTATATGATTTTACAAAGGTAGATTCATTTTGTTTCATTTGTCTCTATCTTTATGTCAGTAACACTTTTTAAATCAGTGTATCTTTAAAATAAGAGAAATCTCATTATGTGGTAGTGAAAGTCTTCAGATTTGCTCTTCCTCTGCAAGATTTCCTTGGTGATTCTAGGTCCTTTCCAGTTGCACATGTATTTTAGAAACAACTTGTCAATTCTACCAAAAGTCCTGTTTCAATATTTTATTTTGATTACATTGAATCTGAGCCTTTCAATCAATGAATATGTTATATCCCTTCATTTATTTTGATATTTTAAAAATTCTGTGCACAGTGATTTGTAGCTATTAATGTACCACTGTTACATATTTTTATTATATTTATTATTGTATTTATTATTAGGATATTGATAGTGTTCTTCATATTGTAAATCACATTTTAAAAATGTATTGTCTATTTTTTCAAAGTATATATGAATACAACATATATGTGAATATTGGTTTTCGTACCCTGCAAACTTATTTTCACTTAATGATTCTAAAAATTTTTAGAGTTTAGAGATTTTTCAAATATATAAATACATTATCTGCAAATGATGGCAGTCCTATTTCTTCATTTTCAATCTTAATATCTTTTAATACTTTGCCCTATGTAATGGCCTATGATCCCCAATACAATGTTGAATAGTGGTGGTGACAGTGGTCATGCTTGTCTTGGTCCCAATATATGGGAGAAAGTGTTAAATATTTACTATAATTAGGATATTAAATGTAGGATTTTGTATATATGCATTCTGGGATTAAGAAATTTCCTTTCCATACATAGACTGCCCTTTTTTTTAAACCAATGTAGTGTTGAATTTTGTCAAATACTTTTACTGCATCTACTGATAAGATTATTTGTTTTTTTTTCACTTTGTGGTAAATTTAAAGCGATTTTTTTATATTAAAATAATTCATGTTACTGAAACACACATTACAGCTTAACATTTGACTGTTCTTTCTGCATATTACTGGGTCTGATTGCGCTTACTGTGGTTAGTGGTTTTATATCTAGAATGTTTAACACAAAGATTGACTTGTAATTTCTTCTTTAGTAATTCCTTGTCAGGTTTTAGTATGAAGATTATGCTGGCCCTATAAAATGAATTGTGAAGAGTTTTCATTTTTTCTATTTTCTGAAAGAGTATGTGTATATTAGATCTTCCTTAACGTTTTAAGATTTCAGCAATGAAGCCATTTTTGCATAGTGTTTGCCTGTTTTGTCTGAAGGTGTTATAGGCTGAATTGTGTCCCCTCAAAATTTACCTGTTGAAGTCCTAACCTCCAGTACCTCAGAATATGGCCGGATGTGGAGATGGAACCTTTAAATAAGTGATTGAGTTTGAATGAGACCATTAAGGTGCCCTAATCCGATCTGACTGGTGAAAAATAAAGATAATTTAAGTCAAACAAAAGTTGAGACAATATGTTATTAACAGATGTGTATTACAAGACATAATAAAGGTTTTGTTTGTCTGTTTGTTTGAGACAGGGTCTTGCTCTGTCATCCAGGCTGGAGTGCAGTGGCATGGTCTCGGCTTACTGCAGCCGCTGCCTCCCGGTTTCAAGTGATTCTTCTGCCTCACCCTCCTGAGTAACTGGGATTACAGGGGCCCGCCACGACACCCAGCTAATTTTTGTATTTTTACTAGAGACGGGGTTTCACTATGTTGTCCAGGCTGGTCTTGAACTCCTTACCTCAGGTAATCCACCCACCTCAGCCTCCCAAGGTGCTGGGATTACAGGCATGATCCACCGTGCCCAGCCAACAAAGGGTTTTCTTGAGGCTAAAGTAAAATGAAAAATCTGAAAGTTGGAATTAATAAAAGAATTAGCATGGTAGCTGGTTTCATGGTCAAGATACAAAAATTCAAATGTATCTGTATATTAAAAACAAACAAGTGAAAATTAAAAATTAAAAGTTGGGCTGGGCGCGGTGGCTCATGCCTGTAATCTCAGCACTTTGGGAGGCCGAGGCGGGCGGATCACCTGAGGTCAGAAGTTCGAGACCAGCCTGGTCAACATGGTGAAACCCTGTCTCTACTAAAAATACAAAATATTAGCTGGGTGCGGCCGGGGACGGTGGCTCATGCCTGTAATCCCTGCACTTTGTGAGGCCGAGGCGGGCAGATCAGGAGATCAAGAGATTGAGACCATCCTGGCCAACATGGTCTCTCCTAAAAATACAAAAATTAGGTGGGCGTGCTGGCATGTGCCTGTAGTCTCAGCTACTTGGGAGGCTGAGGTACAAGAACAGCTTGAACCCGGGAGGCGGAGGTTGCAGTGAGCTGAGATCACACCACTGCACTCTAGCCTGGCGACAGAGTGAGACTCCGTCTCAACAACAACAACAAAAAAAAAAGTGAAAGAGTTGTGGACAGTGATTGGAATATGGCACACGCCTGTAATCCCAGCACTTTGGGAGGCCGAGGTAGGGAGATCATTTGAGGTCAGGAGTTCGAGACCAGCCTGGCCAACATGGTGAAACCCCGTCTCTACTAAAAATACAAAAATTAGCCGGGCGTGGTGGTATACGCCTGTAATCCCAGCTACTCCAGAGGCTGAGGCAGGAGGATTGCTTGAACCTGGGAGGTGGAGGTTGCAGTGAGCCGAGATCACACGATTGCACTCCAGCTCTGGCAACAGGGTGAGACTCTGTCTCAAAAACAAACCAACCAACCAGACTGGGTCTGGTGCAGTGGTTCCTGCTTGTAATCCCAGCAGTTTGGGAGGCTGAGGTGGGTGGATCACTTGAGCCCAGGAGTTAGAGACCAGCCTAGGCGATATAGGATATCAATCTAGATATTAATAATTTGATGGCTTCAGATATAGATATAAATATAGATATAGATACAGATATTGCAAATGCCTTCTCCATTTCTTGGCTGTGTTTTCACTCTTTTAATGCTGTCTTTTGCAGCCAATACATCCCTTATTTAAAATAAGCCCAACACATCTTATTTTATGATTTATGTTCCTTATGTACTGTTTGAGAAATCTTTGCCTAGCCCAAGTTCATGAAGACGTTCTACTGTGTTTTCTTCTAGAAATTGTATCTTTTTTTCTATCACATTGATGTCTATTATATAATAAAATAATTTTGTTTATAATGTGACATAGGAGTCAAGGTCATTCTTACTTGACTGATTATAAAGATCATTCTTACTTGACTGAATTGACCTATAACCTATTTTGTAAATTGGCAGCATAAATTTTCAAGCTTAGCTAATCTTCTACAATATAGACATGATTTTTCAAATTCCTTTGCATTTACAAAAATATAGTTAATTTCCACAAATACATGCTAGGATTTTGATTGGGATTTCATTGAATCTATTGATCAATTTAGGAAAAATTAATATCCTAACAATATCAAATCTTCCAAAATATACACCTGATATATCACTTCACTTATTTAGGTCTTCTTTAATTTATCCCAGTAATGTTTTTTAGTTTTTATTATAGTTTTTTGCACACCTTTTTTACATTTATTAATGCTGTTGTAAATGGAATCTTTGTTGTTGTTGTTTAGTGAAACAGTGTCTCATTTTGTCACCCACGCTGGAGTGTAGTGGCATGATCATGGCGTACTGCACCCTTGACCTTCCAGGTTCAAGCGATCGTCTTACCTCAACCTCCCAAGTAGCTGAGACCACAAGTGTGCACCACGCCTGGCTAATTTTTTTAAACAATGTTTTTGTAGAGATAGGCTCTCACTATATTGTCTAGTGTCAAACTCCTGGGCTCAAGAGACTTTCCTGCCTCCACCTCCCAAAGTGCTGGGATTACAGGTCGGAGCCACCGCATTCATCCTCAAAAATTGCCGTTTTAAAATTTCATTTTTCGTTTGTTTGTTGCTAGTATATGGGAGTATATTTGATATTTTATATATTGACCATGAAGTCAGTACCATGCTAAACTTACTTACTAATTCCAATCATTTTTTAGATTCTTCTCAGTTTTGTACACTCATAATCAAGTTATCTTCAAATAATGAAGGCTGTATTTATTTCCCAATATTAATATCAATCATTTATTTTTCTTATTTTACTGCAGTAGCTACTATTGCCACCATAGTATTGAATAGAAGTGATAATCGTGGGCATTCTTGTCATGTTCCCAAACTCAGGTTCATTGTAGGTGTTTTGTAGTTCAGCTTTATTAGACTAATGAAATTCCCCTTTATTCTTATTTGAGAGTTTTAAATCATGAATTATTGAATTTCATCAAACGCTTATTGTATGTCTACTTAGATGAAAATTTGGTTTTTATATTTATTCTATTAATGTGGTAAATTACATTTTAAAAGGTTAAACCAAATTTCCATTTCTAGAGTAAATCTCATTTGAACATAATGTTTTGACTTTTAAAATAATATGCTTTATTTACTTTGCTGATATTTTGGTTAAAAGTTGAGTCTATGTTTAAAAGAAATATTGGCATGTAATATTCTGTTCTTGTACTCTCTTTTTGAGTTTTGGTTTCAGAATTATGTCTGTGTAGTTAAATTAGCTGAACAATGTTTTCTCTTTTTCAGTTCTCTGAATGGCTTTCTGAAAGACTGATATTATTTATCTCGTATTTGTATGTGGGAATTCACAAGTGAATCTACCTATGCCTGGAGGTATATATGGGTGGCTCTTTAAATTATGGATTTAATTTTTCCAGTAAGTATAGGACAATAAAGATTTCCTATTGCTTTTTGTGTCAGTTGTGGCATATTGTTTGTCTTTTTTTCTTTTTTCTTTTGAGATGGAGTCTCACTGTGTGGCACAGGCTGGAGTGAAGTGGCACAATCTTGGCTCACTGCAACCTCCACCTCCTAGGTTCGAGCAATTCTTGTGCCTCAGCCTCCCAAGTAGCTGGGATTACAGGCATGTGCCACCACACCCAGCTAATTTTTGTATTTTTAGTAGAGAGTGGGTTTCACCATATTGGCCAGGCTGGTCTCAAACTCCTGACCTCAGGTGATCCACCTGCCTTGGCCTCCTGAAGTGCTGGGATTACAGGCATGATCCACTGCACCCGGCCATATTGTGTTTTTCAAGGAATGTATCTATTTCATCAAATGTTTCACGTATATTGACATAAATACATTTATAATACCTCTTTCTTGTTTTTAAAATATCTTTAGAATATATATATATGTGTGTGTGTGCGTATGTGTATACACATACATATAATCTGTTTCATTCCCAATGCTAGTATTCATGTGTTATCTTACCGTCTTTTTAAAATCAGTCTTATCAATCTTTTCAAAGAACCAAACTTTTACTTTGTTGATTTTCTGTGATGTATGTTTGCTTTCCATTTTATTGATTTCTGCACTTATTTTTAATAGCTCCTTGTACTTTTTGCATTTAAATTGCTGGCTTTTTATAGTCTCTTGAGTTAGATCACTGATTTTCAACCTTTCTATTGTTGTAATACATGTAGTTAAAAGTAAAAGTTGTTCTCTATAAACAGCTTTAGATGCATTAGACAAATTATGATACGTCTTATTTTCATTATCTTTCAGCTTAAAACATTTTAAAATTTCTATTGTGTTTTCTTCTCTGACCTGTAGAGTGTAGGACACAAACTGCTTTATTTCCAAACTTTCAGAGTCTTCTGGTAGTTTTTCTGGAATACAACAAAGACTGAAGCTTTGTTATAATTTGTCTAGTTTAGTTTTTCCTTGCTGTGAAGACATAGCCTTATTCCTTTCATGTGGTCCTTACTTTAAAGGTTTATCACTTAGCGCTAAGGGTTAGTATTTCTGAAGTCGCAAAACAACAGCCATTTTACCAATGGGGCTCCAACTGGGAGAAGCATGAACATCAACCTCTGTCTCCCTAGAACCATGCAGCTGCTGGATCTCTATAGATCATTAGCCCTACAGTTGCTCTTTCCTGTATTGGAACATCTTCCTGTGTAGGTACAACTTAGGAATTAGCCAGTAATATAAAGAGAATTTATAATACAAATTTGAGATCTTTCTCTGTGGTTCCCTCATCACTTGAATTTTGACCATCAAGTTCTATGCACTTTGGTAGCCCCAAACTCGGACCAGTGTCTCCTTAATGCAGTACAACTGCCTCTTTCCACATGAGATCCATTCCACAATGGTGCAATACAGAACACACCTTTGGGAGGAAAGCACTTTCGAATGTGCAAACTCATATCATGTGCTTCCCTTCTTTCAAGGATTGTAGTTTCTCAAGCCTTGCCTGGGTTGACAGCTCATCAGTGCCTTCAAACAGTTGCTTTAAGTTGGGTGTGGTGGCCCACACCTGCAATCCCAGCACTTTGGGAGGCCGAGGCGGGTGGATCACGAGGTCAGGACTTCAAGACCAGCCTGGTCAACATGATGAAACCCTGTGTCTACTCAAAAGACGCGCCTGTAATCCCAGCCACTCGGGAGGCTGAGCCAGGAGAATGACTTGAATCTGGTAGGCGGAGTTGTGGTGAGCCAAGATTGCGCCATTGCTCTCCAGCCTGGGTGACAGCAGCCTGGGCGACAGAGCGAGACTCTGTCTCAAAGAAAAAAAAAAAACCCAGAAACAAACAAAAAAAACTAGTTGCTTTATAGATCTCATCAACAATGAATCATTTTTCTTCTAGATTAAAAAAGAAGTAATAGATTAAAAAGGCAGTAACAGAGACAAATGAGATTCAATGTTAGGTGAAAAGGATAGGGCATCAATCACTCTACTGTGCAATAGTGTTAATAAAAAAAAGAATCTATTGGCTGAAAGTGCTGCACAATGATATTAACTTTTAAATTTGATGGCCAAAATTTCATGACAAAATGTTAATAATTATTGTTCTTTCTTTTTTTTTTTTTTCGAGACAGAGTCTCACTCTGTCACCCAGGCTGGAGTGCAATGCTGCGATCTCGGCTCACTGCAACCTCCGCCTCCCGGGTTCAAGTGATTCTCCTGTTTCAGCCTCCGAGTAGCTGGGATTACAGGTGCCTACCACCACGCCCAGTTAATTTTTGTATTTTTAGTAGAGACGGAGTTTCCCCAGGTTGGCCAGGCTGGTCTCAAACTCCTGACCTCAGGTGATCCACCCGCCTCAGCCTCCCAAAGTGCTTGGATTACAGGCATGAGCCACTGCGCCCGGCCAATAATTATTTTTAAAACAAAATCAGATATACTGTTATATGCTGGAAGAGTATTCCTTCATTAAAGAAGCAATGCTGTTGGCTTTGACTATGGCTCACAAAAATATTGCTTTTCATATTCATGCATTCAGCATTGGTCGAGGGTATATACTGGGTACACTTCTAATTCCTACCTTATTATAAGGGAGCTTAGAATGATTTGGATTTGGCCACATCTTTCCATCTTATATTGTTGTTGCTGTTTTGAATTTTAGTACTGTTTTCATATTCCAAAATGTAATAATTACAAAACAATGTCGTTTTAGGCATTCACTCTTTATTTAGCTTTTGTCACATGTTATGAATTTCCTTGTTCACTCATAACATTTTAAATCCCACTCCTTCATCAGTTCTAAATTCCTATTCATTAATATAGTCATCACTCTGTTATATGCATTGTTCAAAATTGTATATTTGACCTTTTAAATCTTAATTAGTGTATTTTAATTTATAGTTTTGTTAGGTTTCTCTTCTTTTAACTTTCCATTCTGAAATTATTTTAGACTGACAGACACAGTACATGAATGATACAGAGGATTCCTGAGCACCCTTCACCCCAATCGCCTCAATGTTAGCACATTAAGCATATTCCTATATTTTCTTTTCCTTCTCTCTCTCATATATATACAAACATGTATATTTCTTAACTATTTGACAGTCAGTTTGAAGACACATACCTCCCCTTACCCTTAAATATGTATTTTGTAAATAGGTGTGAATTTTCTTAAAACAAAGACATTTTGTTCTATAACCATAGAACAATTAATACAATCAGGAATTAACATTCATAAAATAATGTCATAAAATCTATCGACTTTATTCAGATTTCACCAATTATTTCAATAATGTCCTTTAATAGCAAGAAAAAAATTCCAGATCATATGTTGCTATCATATCTTTAAGATCTTCTATAATGTGGACTATTTAGTCAGCCTTTCTTTGTGTTCAGTAACTTTATTTTATTTATTTATGTATTTTTCCTCCCCGCTTGCCTGTTACTAGGTTGATGCAAAAGTAATTGCAGTTTTTGAGGCGTACAAGTCAGTTATTTTGTGAAAATCTCCCTCAGTCTGGGTTTGTCTGATGTTTTCTGATTCAGATTACATATTTTTGACAATACCACCACAAAAGTGATGTTGTGCTCTCATGAGCACATCCTATAAAAGAGGTACATAATGTAGATTCGTCTCAATACTGATTTAATCACTCGGTTAAGATGGCATCTACCCGGTTTCTCCACTGTGGTGGAGATTACAGTGGAGAGTGGAGATTTTCTTGCTATTACAGAACTTTATGACTTCTACAGCTTAAGGTTCTTGCGATCAGTATTTCGTTGGTTTGAAGGAACTCTGATAAAGACAGAGGGAACCCAACATTTACCCAGAAGACTAGAGACTGTGTTTACCAGAAGTGTGCTTTTGTAAAAGTTTAAGTCTCCTCCCCGTCGGGGAATCGAACCCCGGTCTCCCGCGTGACAGGCGGGGATACTCACCACTATACTAACGAGGAACTGACGTGAAAAGGTGTTCTTAGGAAATCCATGTGAAGTTACTCACTATGCTCTCTTATTTCTTTGCTCTGTAGTCACACTTTCCCCCTACCAAGTATACGCAAGGCAATTCAGCGAACATGTCTGCGCCCAACTGCGAGTCCTCTCCAGTTCCTCCTTCATTCCTCGGACGCTTTGTGAGGCCCTTTTAAAAAAGAACTCTCGCTAGCCTCCTTTGTGGCGCACTGGTTTCCGTCTATGTTCAACCATGGTTTGAGCTCTAGCGAACATAGGAGTTGCAAATTTTGAAAGGTGCGTCCCTTGGTTTCAAAGACAGGAAAAGCGGAGGTGGGACCAGTACCTGCACTCCGCTGAGGTAAAATAGATTAAGAATCTGCAGACGTATTTTTAAACTTCAGGATGCGTTAAGTGGCACGCAGAAGCTTTATCACGAGTTTCCTCGCCCAGACTCAAAGCAAATATGACATCGTATTTCCTCGCTGAACTGTTCTGAGTAAAACATTCCATAGTCGGCAAAAGTTCAGACGGCGTTAAGAGGCTCGCAGTAGCTTTATCAGGAGTTCCCTCACTCCCAAACTGAAAGCAAATGTTCCTCGCTGCACTGTCCTCAGTAAAACATCCCGTAGTCGGCAGGATTCGAACCTGCGCGGGGAGACCCCAATGGATTTCTAGTCCATCGCCTTAACCACTCGGCCACGACTACATGAATGGAAGACGTTCCCTTCAAGTCTTTAAACAGAAATTACATCAGCTAACTAACAAGGAAAGGCCAAATGAACAAAAAACGGTAAAAATGGTTTCCTGCGCAAGAAACTGGAGTCTGCGAGTACATTAGAAACTCTGAGGTGAAGTGCAAGTTGGATAAGGCAAGCCAGCCTCTCTGGGGCCGCCGCAAGGAGTCCTTGCCCTATCAGCAGTACCGTTTCCGGAAAACTAGAGACCACTGTACCACTCTCACCTAGACCCAAACCGACCCCGCAAGGAAGTGGAATCAGACCCTCACCCTAAATCTAGGCCTGACACATTTAGTTTTTGTTTGAAACTTCCTCGCACTGAGGCTCCTTGATGAATGCTAATGGCTTTCAAGAAGGCACTAACTTCTGATTTGTGTCTGAACTGGAGGGCCAGAAAATGATGCAGAAAACCCTACTTGCACTTTCTTGCTCTGATGAGGTCCCTAAGTCTCTAGGCTCACACCAACCCAAGGAAGTATCTACCCGGTCGCGTTTGCACGGCATTTTGCATTTCACAATGCGCTTCCACGCTCCAGTTGGCTTAAGAAAGAAATTTATAGATGGTTCATGAGTTCCCATGGAACCGGGTTACCTATCAAAAAGGAAGATCCTACTTTGATTTTTGGCCAAGGCAGACGCTCCTTCTCTCAAAATCTAACCCACGCAGTATGTTTTCTTTTTCTCTTGTGCTTCGGTATTGAAGTCTAAAGCTGCCGGTCCTGGAGTTTTCCTGAGCCCTTCGGGTGCACAGATTATTGTAACTGGCTTTCATCTACTTCTTGGAACCATATACTAATCTAAGAAAAGAGGGAAACAATCGCAAGCTAAGAAACCATGTCGACTAAGTAGATAAATGAGGAAGAGGGACAAGGAGGAAGAGGGAGAGAAGAAAGTGACCAGAAGGGAGAAGAAAGCAAGGAGGGACAGAAGGTAGAAATAAGAGGATGAAGGAGAAAGAAGAGGAGGAAGAGGAAGAGAAGAAAGGAAGGAAGAGCGGGATGGAAAAGACAAGAGATTTTCTGAGGAGCCTTGTTAGAGCTCAGAAAACGATACCCCAAAATATGGCTCTTGAAAGTGCTGAGTACTTTGAACTACCTCAGAACCTCAGAACCAAAGTCTCTCTGACCTTCCGCAGCCCCACTGCCTCCTGATCCTCTTTCATTCCGGGATGGCAGGGAGGGGCTTTCACTGAAGTTTCCCTTATTTGACTCAAGGAAGTTCCTCCAGAAGGAAAGAGATTGTCATGAACCCTCTCCTGGAATCTGTACTAAACCAGAGAAGATTAACTCAGATCCCAGGAGAGAAAACTAAAGGTCTCCATGCCCAGGACATCTCGCCGAGCCAGACTTCAATTCTTCACCACCTATTCTGAGGGCTGCTACTTGAGAGACTTTATTTGTGTAATAAGACAAGCTTTGTTCCCAGAGTAGTTCCTGCCCTCACCCTCACATTACTTCTCACCATCACCTTCCAGGAGCCTTCAAGCCCCTATTTCTTTATGTGGCTCCAAGACTTATTTAAGCTTCAATCATCTGCCCCTTCTTTGAGTCTCACTTACACTTCTGGGACCCCTGTGCATATGTGCATAATAAATGTGTATGCCTTTGCTTCTGTTAATTTGTCTACTGGCAGCTTTATTTCTCAGACTCAGATAACCAAACTCCAGAGCGGAGAAAAAAGATTCTGTCACCCCTACAGGGTCAAAAGAAGACTAAAAGAAATTCACTAGTTTTATGGAAGACCATAATTTGAGGGGATAGACATGAAGCAGTTTGATGGGGTAGCGAGGTGTCCATACAGATATAAGTTGTGTTATAGATTGTTGTTCATAGTTCATGCATATCACATCCTTTTTATTTGGTGGACATATTTTTGTCAAGCATTTCTTTATACATATTTCTTTGCTGAAATCATTTGCAACTCCAGCTTTGAATACAGTTAAATACCACAGAAATATCAAAAATCTGTTTTAAAAAATTTTTAAAAATTAAGAATCAGGGTCTTACTCTGTCACACAGACTGGAGTGCAGTGGCACCATCATAGCTTACTGTAACCTGAACTCTTGGGCACAAGCCATCCTTCTGCCTCAGCCTCCAGAGTAGCTAGGAAGAGAAGCATGTACCACCATGCCTAGCTACTTTTTTTTTCTTTGTAGAAAAAAATTTATTTTCTTTGGTATTCCTTGTATTTGAAGAAAAATAGACAATTTGCCTTTTTAAGTATAGAAGGACATTTGATTTGTTTCCAATTCAGGGCTAAAGAAGAAACTGGACTAGCTTTTGTTTCCTGCAACTAAATCCTCTCTACCATGTTTTTGTTTTCAGCCCAGTAAAACAAACAAGATTGCAGCTGTGGCCAGTCCCTAGTCATTGTTACAGTAAAACAAACAAGCCAACAGTTGATTAGTAATTTTAGTTCAAATATATCACTAGTTGCTTTGTATTTTGCTGAGGTGTTTTCTTAAGCACAAAAGGTTTCTGAGGACTGGGTTCAGTGGCTTATGGATTGTAACCCCATCATTTAGGGAGGCTGAGGTAGGAGGATTGCTTGAGGTCAGGAGTTGGAGGCCACTTTGGGCAACATAGAGATAGAGAAGTCGCTGAAGACAGAAATTATATCTTTCTGTGTCCTCAATATGTATTGAAAGTCTCATTTGTATAAGGTATGGCTAAAAGTTTTCCAAATCATGAGTGCTGGTTCCTTTTGCTGAATAATTCCTTCCTCAGTTTATTTCTTTCCTCATGCATTTCACCATAAGCAGCAATAACTAACCAGGTTGCACATTCCACATTTTACTTGGAAGTATTCTCAGCTAAATATTCAAGTTCATCATGTACAAATTCTGTTTTCCACCCAACTGTAGAATACAATTCAGCCAAGTCTCTCCCATTTTATAACAAGATCACCATTCCTTCAGTTTCTAACTGCATGTCATTAATTTCCTTCTGAGACCTTACCATAAGCCTATTTAACATTCTTATATTTTAAATTTAATAGAAAACTTTTGGAACAGTTTTAGGTTTATAGAAAAATTGAGTGGAAAGTAGAGTTTCAGTATACTCCTTCCTTCCCCCTTCCTCCCCCAGTTTCTCTATTATTAACATCTTGCATTAGTGTGGTATATTTGTTACAATTGATGAGCCAATGTTGATAAATTATTTTTAACTAAAGACCATAGTTTATATTACGGTTCACTTTTTGTGCTGTATAGTCTATGGGTTTTAACAAATGTATAACAACATGTATCCACCATTACTATATCATACAGAATAGTTTCGCTGCCTTAAAAATCCACTGAACGTCACTTATTCTTCCCTCTTAAAATCCACTGAACATCACTTATTCTTCCCTTTTTCCCTCCCCCTAAGCCCCTGGCAACCACGAATCTTTGCTGTTTCCATAGATTAGCATTTTCAGGGATGTTATATAGATGGAATTATACAGTATGTAGCCTTTTCCAGATTGACTTCTTTCACTCACCAATATGCACTAATGGTCTTCTGTTCTTCTTCCTTTTTGGTAGCTTGATAGCTCTTTTATTTTCCTTACTGAATATTTCATTGTCCGAATGTACCATAGTTTATATATTCATTCATGTACTGAAGGACATCTTGGCTGCTTCCAAGTTTTGCCTATTATGAACAACGCTGCTATAAACATTCTTGGGCATGTTTTGTGTGGACATACATTTTCAATTCCTTTGCATAAATACCAAGGAACACAATTACCAGATCGTATGGTAAGAGCATGTTTAGTTTTGTAAGAAATTGTCAAACTGTCCTCCAACGTGGCTCTAACGTTTTGCATTCCCACCAGCAATGAATTAAAGTTCCTGTTGCCCCACATCCTTGTCAGCATTTAGTATTGTCAGGGTCCTGGATTTTGGCCATTTTGATAGGTGTATAGTGGCACCCCACTGTTTTAATTTGCATTTCCCTGAGGACATATGATGAACAGCATCTTTTCATATGCTTATTTGCCATCTGTATATCTTCTTTGGTGACATCTGTTAGGGTCTTTGGGCTGTTTTTTTAATCGGTTTGTTTCCTTATTGTTGAGTTTTAAGAGTTCTTATATATTTTGGATATCAGTCCTTTATCAGATTTGTATTTTGCAAATATTTTCTCCCAGTCTGTGCCTTGTCTTTTCATTCTCTTAAACATTTTTTTTTTTAAACCAATGTTCTCTTCATGACAATATATGCATTCTCTAAGATGACCGAAGCTTTCTCTATCATGTTCCCTTGACTATAATTGTTTTTCATATACTCAGTGTTAGGATTTCCAGGTTTAATGTTTGTCAGCCAACAGTCTGAGAGACTTGACCTTGGCCCCTTATCCAAATGCTGGGAATGCACACCAGCACAGTAAAATGCAAGTGTCTTAAATATAAAAACCTACCGATTTGTTGGATTCTTTTTTTCTGCCAAGGACACAGTGACAGACTGGCCTTGGGCTATAAGCAGCTATGTGCTGGCTGACACAGGCATATAAAATGCTTTACTAAGGGGCAAAACATGGTAATATCATCTCCGGGTTTCCTTAAGCATTAGAAAAACATGTTGGGGCTAGGCGCAGTTGCTCACGCCCGCAATCCCAGCACTTTGGGAGGCTGAGGCGGGCGGATCACTTGAAGTCAGGAGTTCGAGACCAGCCTGGCCAATATGGTGAAACCCCGCCTCTACTAAAAATACAAAAATTAGCCGGGGATGGTGGTGCATGCCTGTAATCCCAGCTACTCGGGAGGCTCAGGCAGGAGAATCACTTGAACTCGAGAGGTGGAGGTTGCACTGGGCCGAGATCGTGCCATTGCACTCCAGCCTGAGCAACAGAGCTAGACTCCATCTCAAAATAAATAAATAAATAAAGTTGGTCGCCACTCAATTGAGAGTCGTGAAAACATTTTTAATGGGTAACTACCAGTATTTTCAAAACGACAAAGGAGTAGAACAGAAAATATAAGGTAGAACATGTAATAAAGGTAACGATTGTTTGCCTTTTAAAACTGTGTGTAGACGTGTATTTCTTTTTTTCTTTTCTTTTCTTTTTTGTTTCTTTGAGACGGGGTCTCGCTGTGCGGCCCAGGCTGGAGCACAGTGGAGCGATCTCGACTGACTGCAACCTCTGCCTCCCGGGTTCACGCCGTTCTCCTGCCTCAGTCTCCCGAGTAGCTGGGACTACAGGCGCGCGCCACCACGCGCCACGACCATAATTTTGGTAATTTTAGTAGAGACGGGGGTGTCACCATATTGGCCAGGCTGGGTCTCGAACTCCTGACCTAGTGATCCGCCCAGCTCGGCCTCCCAAAGTGCTGAGATAACAGACGTGAGCCACTGCGCCCGGTCAGTAGACGTGTATTTCTTAAAATCAGTTCAGTCAGACAAGTTTACAATGCACACGCATACCTGAAACCGTCAGGAACAAATCACTGGCGGCGAAAATGTGCGGCCCTGCGCAGGGAGAAGGCGAAACGTTAGCTAAAGCCTCTGGGAAATGAAGTTCAGGAACCTCGTCGCGGAGTGTTCTGGGAACGCTGGTCCAGTGTGCCCGCCCCTCGCCGGCGTGCGGGGCGGGGCGGGGCTCTCTCGTAACGACCGGAAGTGGCCGTTGAAGCCGGTTGTAGGCGTGGAAAGAGGTTGGCGCTCTGGAAGTCTAGCTGCTTCGGCTCCCTGCGTTAGGTCTGGTGGCGGTCAATGCGCTTCCGGACCCGGGATCAGAGTGTGTGGATCGCTATAAAGGGAGGGGAGCTCAGGTATCACCATGGCAACAGCCAGCCCTCCGGACCCGTGACGTCACCCTTCTGGTTTCGCGCTTAGAGGCCTCTGCGGGAGAAAGCTGGGGAGTCCTCGAAGGGGGCGCACCTCGCCTCCTTGTGTGCGGGGCGGTCCCGCCCTGATCCCTTGGAGGGCTTTGTTCTTTTGTTCCGGCCTAAGGGGAAGTCGGGTGCCGGGCCGCCCTGCTTATCCACCTTCCAGCGTTAACGCTCTGCAACAGGTGTGTCTTCGTGTTATCCAACCTCGCAGGGGTGTGAGTCACAAATGTGCACAGAGGGAACAGACTAGGTCTGTGGATGCCCCGGCCAGATTCTAGGGTGGGCAC
The DNA here is from genome assembly GCF_009764315.1 of Trachypithecus francoisi. NCBI lineage: Eukaryota > Metazoa > Chordata > Mammalia > Primates > Cercopithecidae > Trachypithecus > Trachypithecus francoisi. The sequence continues at coordinate 27,649,440 of NW_022681455.1, read as the reverse complement.
CAAGGGATTTTTGGATCTGAGGCAGAACCCGCTTACCCGATCTCCACTCTGTTTTTGTTCATCGGAGTGCCACACGCCTCTCTAGTGCTCTCTTAGGGCACTTCTCTTGTGTAAGACCTCTTGGTCACTTTGCAAGACTCTGATGTGTGATTGTGTGACGTATGTTACTGACGCCATCCTGTGTCTTTTAGGATAGACAACCTCAGCGTGTTGCAGACTCCCTGCAAGGGGAGCTAGACATCTGAGTCCCAGACAAGGGTATCAGCTGAAGGAACGCTGCCTGGCGAACCCTGGTATTCAAGTTCCAGAGGAACGGGATGAGCTTCTGAGATGGAAGGTAGTGGGGTCGACTTAGGGGAGAGCGGGGTGATGGAGACTTGAGAACAGTCATGCCTGGAGGATCAAATACTTGAGATCAGAGCAGGAGAGCTGGAAGGAAGGAACGGTATGCTTAGGGATTAGCAAAGAAATCAAATTACATTGTAGGGAGAGATTCTTTTTTATAGAGAGATACTTGGGGGAGGAGTTTATTTTTTCTTTCATTCCATTGGGGAATGAAAAGACATAATCATTCAGAGTATCAGTGATCCCCACATGACTTCTGAATATTAAATATTAAAATTATAATTTTGAAGTCAGAAGACATCTTGGTAATTATCCCTTCAATGAAAGAGTCAGTTTTGAAATCTCCTTGGCAGATGGCAGTCTGTCAACCCTAGGCCAGAACTAGTGTGGCATTAAACTTGCCATTTTGGGTGCAGACTATTCCCTTGTTGGCTTTCTTTTTTAGTTTGTTATATTAAACAGATGTACTTGTTCCTGTAACTTTTGTGTTGATCTTATTTCTGAGTCCTCCACAGAAAAGGAAACTGTCTGTTCTTTATTTCACACTGCTGCCCTTAAGATACGTGAATTCAGCTGTTACAACTCCTCCTCATAAATTCTTTTCTAAGCAATATAGCCTCACTTCTTTTGATTGGTCTGTGTGATGTATCTAGACCTCTTCTCTGAAAACTCTCCTGCTTGTCAGCATTTTTCATAAAATGCAGTGCCTAATGGTAAACAGTTCTTTGGATGTGCTTTGAAAAGTACCTGAAAGAATAATGTACTACTTCCTTTGACTCGGATTATACTTCTGCTGTTTGGCATCAGATCACATTTGCTTTAAAAACTATCAGTGATGTACTGTAAACTTTAGATTTTTTTTTACATAAACTGCAGTGATCTAGATTTACACCATTTTTGTGTAATGGAATTATTATTATCCTTAATGTCAGGACTTAACATTTATGATTGTTCAGTTTTTTGGTCACATGTTTTAGGCTTTCAGAATGATTATGAATCCTAATTTAGTTATTCAGTGTCTTAACTGTCCTTTCCAACTTAATGCCACTAGCAGATTTGATGAATATTCCTTCTATTTCTTCCTACATGTCATTGAACAGGTCAGGGTAAGGACAGAGGCTTATGACGTGTCCCTATAGACTTCCCTCTGCATTGGTGTTGTCTTTACATTCTTTAGGTATGGCTGTGCAATCAAGTTTGGTTTAACCTAACTATTATCATGCAGTCCTTTTTTTGCATTTGTTAAAAATAATATCATTAGAAATCTTAACATTATTCATATTCATGTGAATAATGTAGGTTTGGTCCATACTACTCTTCAATTTTTTGTCCTTCAAGTCTTTTTTACAGTGGAGTTTTTAAATATATATTCTAAGTTTCTCAGAATTAAATCAGTCAAAGTAGTTTCATTAAAAGCCTTTGTTTTTTCTTTATTTTGGGGATTTCTCACAATTTTATCATTAGGATTAACTTTACTGAGCCTCTGTTCCTTGTAATAATTTTTGCAACACATACTGAGCATTTACTATGTGCCAGGCACACAGTTGGTTTCTGTAACTGTTGCTGTTTTTGGTTTTGTTGGTTGCTGTTACTTGGAATAAAAAGCATCTTACCTGAGACATTTCTCTTGATTCTGTTTTCCTAAAGTCTTAGGTACCTGTCTGTGCATGTAGAACATTTTCTTTCACTGTTAAGAACTTCCAAGATAACATCTTCATTTTTTTTCTTAAGACTTCTGTTACAAAACAGTTTTTCTTTACTGGTCAAAATTAAGTTGAGCATAATAGTTCCCTTTATTGCTTCCTCTGCTTTCTGAGGCATGACACCATTAATTAAGAATTTCTTGATTAATACATTTTTTACAAAATGAAACTTACGTACTTAGCCAAACAGTTGAAACTGCTTTTCTCCATATTATTCATCACCCCCACTTGCCTAAGCTGTCTATGTCATACTGTTGCCAGCATGGTGGTGCTTTTGTTTTTTTTTCTTTCTTTTGTTTTATCTACAGTTTCCATCAGGTTTCACACTCAGGATTATTGCATCACATACAATAATCCATCTCTTAGTCTGTCTCTTTATATCAGATCATTTTGCGTAAATTTTACCCAGCTCTCTTTTAAACAAGGATTGGTCATAAAACCCACACTAGGCCAGTTGGCTTTCTCTGGAATTTGAATCTTGGAACTAAAATCAGATGGCACTGACCTATCCTAATGGTTGTATCCCAAAGAGATTGTCCTTGCACCTTAGTGGTACAATTTAGATTCCCTGAAATTACTTGGGTTCTCTCCATTTGATTGTTTAGCTTTTCTTTTTGTTCTTCATGTTCCCTACTGTCTTTATATTTAGTCCGTTAGTTGATTTTTTTTTAAAGTTATATAGTTTTAAGGTCTTATGTCTTCCAGCCCAGCAAGCCTTGGTTAATGCCTAAAATATTGGGGTTCCCTTCTTTTTTTTCAGGTGCAAATTCACTTGGCTTATTGCCACTATCTCATGCATCTGTGTGTGGTCGTAACTATCCATCTTGACCCTTACATGTTTTGATTGTTTTTTCTTAGTTTTTACCAAGCATCTCTTACAGCATTGCTAGTCTTTCAACTTTATACCTCATGTCTCATTCAAAAATTTTTTTTTTGTGAGACTGAGTCTCCCTCTATCACCCAGGCTGGAATGCAGTGACGTAATTTCAGCTCACTGCAACCTCCGCCTCCCGGGTTCAAGCAGTTCTCCTGCCTCAGCCTCCTGAGTAACTGGGATTACAGGTGCGTGCCACCATGCCCAGTTAATTTTTGTATTTTTAATAGAGACGGGGTTTCACCCTGTTGGTCAGGCTGGTCTCAAACTCCTGACCTCAGGTGATCCGCCCACCTCAGCCTCCCAAAGTGCTGGGATTACAGGCGTAGCCACTGTGCCCAGCCAATCTCATTCAAATTTTTATATCCAGAGACATCTTCCCTCGCTAGTCTTTCTGCATACGTTAAATTTCTAAGAGAAGAAAATTTTTGTTTTACTTCTTTGTGGAAACAGGTGTACCTAGTTTGGTTTTCCTCACCACTATCTCCTCTTCAAGAGGATTTTGAAAGGTGTGTTTGTCAGACATTTGCCTCTAGTCTTTTAAAGATGAGAAAATTGAAGCCTAAAGAAGATGAGGGACTTGCATAATTATACATAATTAATTACCAGACGAGTCATTTTGAGAATCAGGCTTTCCTGTCAACCAGTACTCTGAATGGATTCCCCCAAGAGCAAAGTTTTTTTTTGTTTTGTTTTGTTTATTAAGGTATAAGTTATATATAGTAAAGTGCACAAATACTATACAGTATATAGCTTTTCAAATTTTTAGGTATGTATAAACTAGTATAACCAAGATATGGAATGTTTCTAATGCCCCAGAAGTATCTTGTGCCTCTGCCCAGTCAGTTATCCCTCCAGAAGTACTATTCTAACTTTCAGTACTATAGATCAGTTTGGTTGGTTTTTAAACTTAATATAAATATAGTCATACAGTATGCATTATTTTCTGTCTGGCTTATTTTGCTCAACATTATGTTTATGAGATGCATCCATGTTGTTAATTATGTTAGTAGCACTGTCTTATATTTTGGAGTAATCCATTGTATGAAAATAAATGGTTTTTTATGCTGTGTTCTGTTGAAAGGCATTTGGGTTGTTTCCAGTTCAGAGATATTATGAATAAATCTGCAGTGAAGATCCTTGTACAAGTCTTTGATGGACATAAGCATTTTTATGGATGTAAGGACAGGAGTGGAATTGCTGAGTCATAGGATAGTCATATGTTTAGCTTAGTATAAACTACCAGTTTTCATAAGTGGTTGATACATTTATTCCATATACCAATCTAAAAAGTTCTAATTGCTTAATATTCTTGCCAGCAATTAGTATTGACCATGTCTATTTAATTTAAGACATTCTGTTGGGTGGGTAGAGTAAGTAGCATATGTCCTTGTGAGATTTAATTTGCATTAATAGCAAAGTTTTCAAAGGGCCTATGAAGACTTTTGGAAAGTAATCAGATTATTTCTTCATATTGTATATGTAGCAGAGAAAAGGCAGCAGAAATAGTTTGCCTCACTTAATAAGGAACATAGATTGAGTCAGATAATACATATGACTTCTAAGTGTCTAGGTACAAAACTGAATCATAAAGCAATGCTTTACCTCCTGAGCCTACTGAGGAGGGTACCAGGGCCCCAGTTACCTTGTAACTTTTTTTTGCATTCTAAAATGTAAAGGAAATGGTATAGTTTCTATTATTTTCAAATAGAAGAATAAACGGAATTTATGGATTGCTGGGAATAGCTAAACTGAACAGAAGTCATATGGCTCCTGCTTCTTCCCCTAGATCTGTCCTCTCCAGACTCCACCCTTCTCCAAGGGGGACATAATCTACTCTCATCAGCCAGTTTTCAGGTAAGATGTGGTTTCTTGAAATGCCATTTTATTCTTTAGAGGGTGATTGTGGTTTTTTTGTTCTGTTTTTTCTGTTTATCCAAAAATCAATGTTGGCAGTTCATTCTGGGTTCTTATCTGTCTAGTAACCACATTCCTAGCTCTGCCTCTCCAGCTTTAACTAATACATTCACCACTTACCTCTTGCTTAGTATCTTGCTATGCTCCAGGGATGGGAAAGCAAAATAAGTACAAAACTTGATCCTTTTTTTTTTTTTTTGAGATGGAGTCTCTCTGTGTCACCCAGGCTGGGGTGCAATGGCGGCGATCTCCGCTCACTGCAACTTCCGCCGGCCGGGTTCAAGCAATTCTCCTGCCTCAGCCTCCCGAGTAGCTGGGATTACAGGCCTGCACCACCACACCTAGCTAATATTTTGTAGTTTTAGTATAGACAGGGTTTCATCATGCTGGCCATGCTGGTCTTGAACTCCTGACCTCATGATCCACCCACCTTGGCCTCAAAACCACAAAGTGCTGGGATTGCAGGTGTGAGCCACCACGCCCGGCCCTAAAACTTGTTCCTTTAATAGGCCAAAATGACTACTAGAAAATAAAACAGGTAAATGTAAGAAAGGTGAAATGAGTAATGTGGATATTAGAGAATGGAAAAATGTATGTGCTCTGGAAGGATTAGGAGAATTTCATGGAGGATGGCTGATTTGTGATGCCTCTAAAACAATAGGTGACATTTGGATATTTGAACAAGTAAGGTGGTGGGGATGGAGGTATGGATTCTAGGTATAGAGAAGATTATAAGCGGAAGTTCATAAGTAAGAATTAACAGATGTTACACAGGATTCAGAAAAATTTGGAAGAGATGGTTTATGGCAAATGGTACACAAATGATTCAATGAAGTCAGAATACGAAAGCCTTGAATACCTGGATGAGAAGTTGAAGGCTTTATTGTGTAGGCCATTTATGAACCATTAATGATTTTTAATGGAAGAAAAGTGACCTGGACTGATTGAGAACTTAGACAAAAAAGGTAACAATTGCTCACCAGCCATAATCAACCTCAAGCCCTCCTCCTTCTTAAAATTTTCCCCCTGCTTAATTCCTGTCCCATAACTGAATTTTCTTAACAAAGAAATGGTACCAGTTCTTCCCACTTTCAGCCCAAGTACTTTTGGTATTTTCTATTTAATTGGGGGATATATTGTGACAGTAAAGTGCACATATTTAAAAATATATAATTTTATAAGTTTTGATATACATACATTCATGAAACCATTACCACAATCAAGACAGTGAAAATATTCGTAATCAGAGAACATACCTTGTATGACTTGAATCCTTTCAAATTTATGGAGACTTGGTTTTTTGTCCAGAGTGTGGTACATCTTGGTAAACTATCAGTGAGCACTTGAAAGAATGTATATTGTGCTATTGTTTTATAAAATGTTCTATAGATGTATTCGTTTTCTATTGCTGCTATAATTAATTGCCATAAGCTTAGATGGCATAAAATAACACAATTTACTCACAGTTTTAGAAGTCAGAAGTCCAAAATAGGTTGTCAGGACAGCATTCTTCTGAAGGTTCTAGGGGAAGAACCTTTTCCAGCTTCTAGAGACTGCTGTGTTCTTTGCATTGTGTCTACTTATTGTATCTTCAAAACTAGCACTGTGGCATCTTCAAATTTGTCTCTCTGTCTCTCTCTCTGACTCTGACTTGTCTTCTATCTTTGTATTTCCTACTCTGATCCGTTTACCTCTCTCTTATAAAGACCCTTGTGATTACCCTAAGCTCACCCATGTAATACAGAATAATTTCCTCACTCAAGGTCCTTAACCTGATCACATTTGTAAAGTCTCTTTTGCCATGTTAGGTAACAAATTCACAGGTTTCAGGGGTTAGGACATGGACATCTTTGGGAGGGCCTTGTTCTGTATACCACAGATACCAGTTTGGTCAACTTGGTTGATAGTGTTGTTCAAGTCTTTTATATCCTTACTGATTTCCTGTCTGCTTGTTTTATCAGTTATTGTGAAAGGGGTATTGAAATCTCAGACTGTTGTGGGTTGGTCCGTTTCTCCTTGCTGTTTTACTAATTTTCACACCATATATTTTGAAGCTCTGTTATTAGGTGCATAAACATTTAGGATTGTCATGTTCTCTTAATCAGTTGACTCCTCTACTGTTGAGAAACAGTGTTTTTAATGCCTGGTAATATCTTTTGCCTTGAAATTTACTTTGACATATGGTATATTTTTTTTATATTTTTGCTTTTAACTTATTTGTATCTTTATATTTAAAGTGAGTTACTTACAAGCAACATGTAGTTGGGTTTTGCCTTTTTTTTTTTTTTTTGAGATGGAGTCTCGCTCTGTCGCCCAGCCTGGAGTGCAGTGGTGCGATCTCAGCTTACTGCAAGCTCCGCCTCCCTGATTCACGCCATTCTCCTGCCTCAGCCTCCCTAGTAGCTGGGACTACAGGCACCCACCACCACGCCTGGCTAGTTTTTTGTATTTTTAGTAGAGATGGGGTTTCACCATGTTAGCCAGGATGGTTTTGATCTCCTGACCTCATGATCCGCCTGCCTCGGCCTCCCAAAGGGCTGGAATTACAGGCGTGAGCCACCCCGCCTGGGTTTTGCTTTTTTTTTTTTTTTTTAATCAAATCTGGAAATCTCTGCTTCTTGGGGTGTTTAGACCATTTGTATTCAATATTATCTTACATGTAATGTGTTACATTTAAATATAATGTGACTTTTGATATGGATAAGTCTTTTACCTTGCTGTTTGTTTTCTATTTGTTTTGTATTGTCTTTTTTTTTTTTTCCTTCTATTCTTACCTTCTTTTGGATTGAATATGCTTATGATTCTATTTTATCTCCTTCATTAGCTTATTAGCCATAACTCTTTGCTATTTTACTTGTTGCTTTAGGGATTCATATTTGTTTTAATCATCATTTACTTTCAAGTGATAGTCCATTTTACTCAGAATAGTGTATTTCCATTTTCCCCCCCACTGCGATTTTTTTTTTTTTTTTTTTTTTTTTGAGGCGGAGTCTCGCCCTGTCGCCCAGACTGGAGTGCAGTGGTGCAATCTCGGCTCACTGCAAGCTCCACCTCCCGGGTTCACGCCATTCTCCTGCCTCAGCCTCCCGAGTAGCTGGGACTACAGGCGCCCGCCACCTCGCCTGGCTAGTTTTTTGTATTTTTAGTAGAGACGGAGTTTCACCATGTTAGCCAGGATGGTCTCGATCTCCTGACCTTGTGATCCGCCCGTCTCGGCCTCCCAAAGTGCTGGGATTACAGGCTTGAGCCACCGCGCCCGGCGACCCACTGCGATTTTAATGCTATTGTTGCCATATATTTTACTTGTTACATATATTATAAATCCCATAATACTTTGTTGTTATTTCCTTTAAGCAGCCAATTATCTTTGAAAGATATTTAAAAAGAAAATAATTGTGTGTAATTATTACAATGCTCATTGTGTAATGACCATTTTTGGTATTCTTTATTTGTTTTTATAAATCAATGGTTCACAATTGTGAGTGATTTTGCTCCCCAAGGAGCAACATTTGGGAGTGTTAGGGGACTTCTTTGATTGTCAAGACTTGGGTAGGGAGTGCTGTTAGCATCCAGTGGGTTGAGGCCAGTGATATCTCCATACACAGGACAGGCTCCCCCACTTATCTAAGAGAATCATCTGGTCCAAAATATCAATAGCGCCAAGGTTGAGAAACCTTAGTGTCGAACCATATTTTCATCTGGTATCTTTTTTTTTTTCCTGGTTGACGGACTTCCTTTAACATTTCTTATAGTGTAGGTCTGCATGAATAATACTTTCAGGTTTCTATGTCTAAAGAAGTCTTTATTTTGCCTTTGTTTATTAATTCTAGTGTGATAGATTTCTTCTTTTCAGTATTTGATGTTGCTCCAGTGTCTATTATTTCTAACAAAAAAGTTACTGTTATTTTTATCTTTGTTTTTTATATTTGTGTATCTTTTTTCCTCAGATTACTTGTAAGATTTTTTTCTATCACTGAGTTTGAGCTATTTGATTATGATGTATTTTGGTGCAATTTTTTTGTGTGTTATCAAGTTTGGAAAATAATCAGCTGTTATTTCCTCAAAAATGTTTTTTGGTCCCCTCTCATCTTTCCCCTCCCCCCGACCTGGTACTCCAATTAGACATAAAGCAGGCCACTTAAAGTTCTCCTAGAGCTCCCCAAGGCTCTTTTTTTTAAATTATTTTTTATTTTATTTTGAATAGCTTTGGTTTCTGTGTCTTTGAAGTTACTAATCTCTCTCTTCAAAGCTTACTCTTCTGTTAATACTACCTGGTGAATTTTTTTAAATCTCAAAACATTCTCATTTTCAGCTCTAGAAGTTCCATTTAGGTTTTTTTTTTTTTTTTTTAATGTCTTTCATATCTCTGCCTGATGTTTTGAACTTATGGAATACAGTCATAAAAACTTTTGATGTTCTTATCTTTTAACTGTTTCAGTTGATTGACTTTTCTCCTTATTATGGGTTGTATTTTCCTGCTTCTCTGCATTGCCTGATAATTTTTTGTTTGTTTGTTTTTGAGACAGAGTCTCACTCTGTCACCCAGGCTGAAGTGCAGTGGCACAATCTCAGCTCACTGCAACCTTTGCCTCCTGGGTTCAAGCAGTTCTCCTGCCTCAGCCTCCTGAGTAGCTGGGATTACAGGTGCGTACCACCACGCCTGGCTAATTTTTTTGTATTTTTAGTAGAGATGGCATTTCGCCATGTTGGTCAGGCTGGTCTCAAACTCCTGACCTTGTGATCCACCCACCTCGGCCTCCCAAAGTGCTGGGATTACAGGTGTGAGCCACCGTGCCCAGCCGCCTGATAGTCTTTGATTGGATGCCACACACTGAATTTTACCTTACTGGGTTCTGAATTTTTTATATTCATATAAAATATTCTTGGCCAGGCACAGTGGCTCACGCCTGTAATCCCAGCACTTTGGGAGGCTGAGGTGGGTGGATCACGAGGTCAGGAGATCGAGACCATCCTGGCTAACACGGTGAAACCCCGTCTCTACTAAAAATGCAAAAAAATTAGCCGGGTGTGGTGGTGGGTGCCTGTGGTCCCAGTTACTCGGGAGGCTGAGACAGGAAAATGGCGTGAACCCAGCAGGCGGAGCTTGCAGTGAGCCGAGATGGTGCCACTGCACTTCCAGCCTGGGCAACAGAGGGAAACTCCATCTCAAAAAAAAAAAAAAAAAATTATTGAACCTTATTCCGGGATACAGTTAAGTTACTGGAAACAGTGTGTTCCTTTCAAGCCTTTTAAGATTTGTTAGGTGGGCCCAGAACAGCATTTAGTCTCAGGCTATTTATTCCTGACTATAGAGGCAGGACCATTCTGAGTATTCTAGCCAATGCCTCATGAATTATGAAGTTTTCCATTTTGGCTGATGTATTTCCAGTCCTTTTTGAGCACTGGTACTGGTCCCTTGACTCCTTTTAGATGATTCTTTCACTGGCCTCAGATAGTCTCATCACACCTATGCACAGATTGGTACTTTTCTGAATACTCAGGAGGGAACCTATGCAGTTTTCCTTGCTTCTCTCTTTGTGTAGCTCTCTCCTCTCCAGTACTGTGTTCTATGAACTCTAGTCACCTTGATTTTCCAAACTCTCAGCTCTATCTCTTCAGTTCCAGAAATCTGCTGGGCTACTCCTGGGTTCCACCTCCCTACACCAGTGTTTGGAAACTCTAAAGGCAGTAAACTAGAGCTATTGTAGGGCTCATATCATTTGTTTCGTGATTCTCAGGGATCACTTTTCTTTGTTACCTGAGGTTCAGTGTGTTGGAAACTTTGGTTTCATTTTGTCTGGAATGTATTGTTTATTTCATGTAGGAGAGTAAATCCAATTATTGTTAATTCCATGTTGGCCACAGCTTGATCCTATTGACATCTGTATTTTGAACTGTAAGCAATGTTAGGGCTGATCTAGTGTAGCCTTACTCTAGGGCTGTGTTTCAGGGACCCATGACCATGCTTTAGTTCAGTGATTTGTTGGAATGATTCATATGACTCAGTAGCATAAATCATGGCTAAAGAATATTACAGCAAAGCATACAAAAGAGGATCAGAAGGAAAAGGGTATTCATAAGCAGAGTCCAGAGAAATCAGGCACAGGCTTCCGAGCCCTCCCTCTGTGATGATCATACAGATGCACTTTCTGTGTTATTGTGAGCCACAGAAACATGAGAAATGTCTACCCAGGGAATCCTGCTTGAGTCTTAGAGTCCAAATTCATAAAGGTTGCTGATCACGTTGGCCTTTACCTGCCATATGACCAGCTATAGTATAGACCCCACACTCGGCACCTGGTACACATCATAAATTTCCATGTTTCTTTAAACGATGTTGACAGTTTGGTACAACTTGTCCCAGTGCACTGGGCACACAGAATAACATCATTAATCAGTGACTAGGCACACAGAATTATGTCAATAATTAGTGACCATGGAAGTGTTCAAAGGTTTAGTTTTCAGAGCTTGTTCAAGGGTCAGAACCAAGGATCTAGGCGTCCCTGGAATTTAGCAAGGAATGAGCCAACCAGACCTGCTGCTTATGCTCTTTCCTCACAGTCTGGACTTGTCCTGCTTCTAAAGTGTCCTGGAACTGTTTGTGGGAGCCGGCTGTGCACATAACTTCTCAACTCTATTCAGTTATGTCATGTTGGTAACTTTGCATTGACCATGGAGATTGTATTTACACCAGATTTGTGGTATTCCTTTTCTCTGCAGCTCCCTCCTCTCCAGTATCTATCCTGCAGATTCCTTGCTTCAGTAGTTCTGAACTTTCAACTTTGTCTCCTCAGCTCAGTAAGACCACTGCTTTGGTAGAGCTCTGCCTCTCTGCTCTTCAGTCTGGACAGTTCCTCAGGCAAAAAGTTAAGGGGATTCTGGGGCTCATGTTAGTGTTTCCCTTCTCTCCGTATCACTTCTGTCCTGCCTGCTGTTCAAAATATGAAAACACTTGTTTCAGATATATTGTTCAGTTTTATTTATATTGGAAGAACTAGTCCAGTTGCTTTGTCATGGTTAGAGGGTAAAGTCCTAAAGATTTAATATATTTATATTTTTTAAACAAAGTTCATGCTCTATCACTTAGTTTTAAATACATAGCAATATAAAAAAAGCAGGAAGTTCCCTGCATTGCCTGTAGGTCCCACTACCCAGTCCCACCAATAGTATTTGGCTGAGTATTCTTTCAGATTTTTTTATGTTCATTTACATATAAACTTTCTTCCTATTCATAAAAAGAAAAGTAGCATCGTACCCTAGAGTGCAGTGGTATGGTCATAGGTCACTGCAACCTCAAACTTCTGGGCGGAAGCAATCCTCCCACCTCAGCTTCCTGAGAAGCCGGGACTACAGGTGCGTGCCACCACGCCCAGCTTATTTCTATTTTTATCTTTAGTGCCGACGAGGTCTCACTATGTTGCGCAGGCTGGTCTTGAACTCGGGCTCAAGCAGTCCTCCCATCTCGGCCTCCCAAAGTGTTGAGATTGCAGGTGTGAGCCACAATGCCTGTCCTCCTGTGTACATATTTTCTAATGAGTACATATAGATATACCTCATTTGATAACTATCTATATAAAGTGTCTTAGTATGGGTGTACCATATATTTTTTAACCACTATGCTATTAATGGACATGTAAGTTTGATTTTTTTTTTCCTTCCACACAAATGATGTTGAAATGGCAATTGTACATATGTCTTTGTACCTAGAAGAGTTTCTGAAGAATAAATTCCTAGAAGTAGGATGACTGGATCGAATGGTATTTCCATTAAAGTTTTGATAGATCTTGTCAGATTGCCCCCTAGATAGATTGCATTTGGGTTCTCTTTCCACCATAGTATACATGAGCACTTCAGCAGTGTTAGCCAGTCTGATATTTTACTGTTTAACTATATTTTTAGGGGAGGGGAGCATCTTTTCATGGTTTCACATTTTCCACGGTGACTTGCTTATTTGGGTTGTTGACCTTTATTGTTGCTATTTTTGTGGGTAGTTGATCTTTTTTTCCCCCCTTAATTTTTAATTGACATGTAATAATTGTACATATCCATGGGATACAGAGTGATATTTTAGTATGTGAATACAATGTGTAATGATAAAATCAGGATAATTAGCATATCCATCACCTTGAATATTTATCACTTCTTTGTGTTGTGAATATTCCAAATCTTCACTTCTATTTTCTTGTAATTATACACGAAATTACTGTTAACCATATTCACCCTATAGTGCTATAGACACTGAAACTTATTCCTTTCATCTACCTGTAACTTTGTAACTGTTAGCCAGTCTTTCCCTAACCTTCCCTCATCACTACCCTTTCCAGCCTCTAGTAAGCACAGTTCTACTCTCTATGAACTCATTTTGTTTTTGTTTGCTCCTACATGTGAATGATAACATGCGATATTTATCTTTCTGTGTCTGGCTTATTTCACTTAACATAATGTCCTGCAGGTTCATCCATGTTACCACTAATGACAGGATTTTATTCTTTTTTTTAATGGCTGAATGGTATTCCATTGTGTATATACACCACATTTTCTTTATCCATTCATCTGTTGATGGACATTTAGGTTGATTCTATATCTTAGCTGTTGTCAATAAAGCCATAGCAAACATGGGGATGCATGTGTCTCTTTGGTCTACTGATTTCCTTTACTTCTGATAAATACCCATTAGTAGGATTGCTGGATCATATGGTAGTTCCATATTTAGTTTTTTTGAGACAGTGCCAAACTGTTTTCCATAATGGTTGTACTAATTTACCTTCCTACCAGTGGTGTATCCTTGCCAGCATTTGTTATTTTTTTTTTGTCTTTTTGACTAACTGGGGTGAGATATCTCATTATGATTTTGATTTGCCTTTAGTGATGTTGAGCATTTTTTCATATATTTGGGTGTTTGTATGTCTTCTTTTGAGAATGCTTATTCAGATACTTCATCTACTTTTTAATGGTATTATTTATTTATTTGCTGTTGATTTGAGTATATTCTGGATATTAGTCCCTTGTGAGATGAATAGTTTGCAAATATTTTTGCCCCTTCTACAGGTTGTCTTGAACTCTGTAGATTTTTTTTATTGTGCAGAAGTTTTTTTAGTTAAATTGCCTTTTGTTTATGATGTCTTATAGATATTTTACATTGTTATGTGGTTGTATCTATCAGCCTGTCTCTCCATCATGTAAATTTTGCTTTTCAGATTTCAAGCTTATACAAATATTTTCCTGTTTTTCTATATTATTTTGACTTTTTCTTTAAAATTTCATCTTTAGGTTGGCAGGAATTTTTGTGTGTGTTGTGAAGTAAGGATCTCACCTTAATTTTTTTTTCATAGACAGTTGTTTGTTATGGCATGATTTAGTGACTAATCCATCTTAACTAATTTAACTTTTAACTTACTTTTAACTAATTAACTTTTAACCAATTTGAAAGCAGCTTAATGCCTTTCAACTCTTACAAATATGAGTCTATTTCTGGATTTTCTATTTTATTTCATTTTGTTTCATTCCAGACTAGGCCATTTTTAAATTACTTTATCTTTTGAAATGTATTAGGGCAAGTCTTTCCACCTCTCTTTTTCAAAAAACCTTTGGGTGCTCTTGCACATTGTAGGTAGTAAAAAATATTATTGATGATAATAGTTAAACCATTAATACTTAACATATGTTGGAACATAGAGATGATGGTAATGATGATGATGAAGGACAACAATGGCCATATTGACTGAGCACTTATTATATGCCAGACGTTAAATTAAGCATTTCACCTGGAATGTTTTATTTAATTCTTACAATAACCCAATGGATGAGGCACTGTTTTTACATTTATTTTATAAAGGAGTAAATGTCAAGATTATTTTGCAGACATCCTATAAACTGCCTTACTTCTGTCAGTATTGCTAACTTTACCCCTTTCCTAAGTAAAGGCTTATGGCTAAGCAGAAATATGTTTGGTATTTCAGGAATCAGTGACTTTTAAGGATGTGATAGTGGACTTTACCCAGGAAGAATGGAAACAGCTGGACCCTGGCCAGAGAGATTTGTTCAGAGATGTGACATTGGAAAATTATACACACCTGGTCTCTATAGGTAAGGATAACTTCTCTGAGTTAATATCAAGGGGTGTTCAGGAGAAGGGCTCTCTCTTGTGCTTAAGGGAGTTTGCCTTTAAGTTTAGTAACCAACAATTTCTAAATTTCTAAAGTTTTTGAAAAAGTTTCTACCATCTTAGCAAGCAGAGGACAAAATAATAATTTTCCTGGACCCAGATCAGTTCCCAGATTATACTCCCACCATATCTGGGAACTGGTAACACTGAAGGTTGATATGTTATCCACTCCCATCAGGTTTTTACTACATGTCATTTCTTCTAAAGACAAAGCGGTGATTGAATTCTGATATGTTACTTTTCCCTTACTGCAGGTTTCTTTCTTTTTTTTCCCTAATGAACAGGACTCCAAGTTTCTAAACCTGATGTGATTTCCCAGTTAGAGCAAGGGACAGAGCCATGGATCATGGAGCCAAGCATTCCAGTAGGTACCTGTGCAGGTAAGTCATGGATTGCCAGCAGATGAATATCATTAACTCCGACTGTCAGCCTGATGAGAGGATTTTATGTCTGAAGTGTAGATGTACTTTCTTCCCTTTAAAATATTTCCTATGGAGAAATGGGAAAGCATCTGTTTTCTGGACTTTCTTATGCTTTGTTATGTCACTAATTGTTGCAATATATATTCTATGTTATAGAACATATATTCTATGTTATAAATGTCCCTTTTTGAGATGTCCTTCCTACCGTTTTACAAAATCCACCTCATACTGGACTTTGCATTGCATCTCTTTCTACTTCCTTTAGGACCATGATCTCATAATTATCACCATACTTTTCAGTCCTTACAATTTCTTATTTTGGGTTTACAGGCTCCATTCCTAGTACTTTTATATAGAAATACCTAACCTATATTTCCAAATAGATTTACTCCACAATATGAATCTTTATGGCCACCATTCAGTTTCTCTTTTCTTTCCCAACCAAACTCAACAAAAATGAATTGCATACCTGCAGGCTTTATTTCTTTATCACCTGATTTTTTCCTAGTAACATGTATAGCTTCTTATTTTTTTTTTTTCTTTTTTTGAGACAAAGTCTCACTCTGTTGCCCAGGTTGTAGTGCAATGGTGTAATCTTGGCTCGCTACAGCTTCTGCCTCTCAGGCTCAAGCAAGCCTCCCAACTCAGCCTCCCGAGTAGCTGGAACTCCAGGTGTATGCCATCATGCCTGGCTAATTTTTGTATTTTTAGTGGAGACAGGGTTTCACCTTGTTGCCCAGGCTGGTCTTGAACTCCTGGGCTCAAGTAATCTACCCCCCTCAGCCTCCCAAAGTGCTGCAATTACAGGTGTGAGCCACTGCACCTGCACCTAGCTAGCTTCTGGTTTTATCACTTTATCATACAGTTTTTGAAATTATGAATAACTTTCTTCTAAATCATCAGTTTTCAAACTGCATGAAGTAACCTAAGGATCTGACCCTAGAAAAATAAACCTAGTCATTCTAGGTAAGGGATACGTCTCTAGAGTTAATGGGATGTAGGTGAGGTTCTTCTTTATGGGGGAAAATTGTGTGCCATGTTCAAACTTTAGCAAGTTTCTAACTGGAGTACCACTCAGAGATTTTTTTTTTTAAATAGGCAGTTACGTGTTATGAATGTTCAACAGGATTGCATAGAATGTAACATCTCCCCAACCCCCACCCTGCCTCCAACCATGAATACTTTTTTTTTTTTTTTTTTTTTTTGAGACGGAGTCTCGCTCTGTCGCCCAGGCTGGAGTGCAGTGGCCGGATCTCAGCTCACTGCAAGCTCCGCCTCCCGGGTTTACGCCATTCTCCTGCCTCAGCCTCCCGAGTAGCTGGGACTACAGGCGCCCGCCACATCGCCCAGCTAGTTTTTTGTATTTTTTAGTAGAGACGGGGTTTCACCGTGTTAGCCAGGATGGACTCGATCTCCTGACCTCGTGATCCGCCCGTCTCGGCCTCCCAAAGTGCTGGGATTACAGGCTTGAGCCACCGCGCCCGGCCGAATACTTTTTTTTCATATCACATCTGTAAAATCTTTCTCTTAGAATGGTTTCATGGAACATACTTTAGAAAGCTTAATTTAAAAAAAAAAGAAGAACTTTAATAACTGGGGCTTATGGTTAGTTAACTTTTGGAAAAAGCAAGTTGTCAAGTTTTATCACAAACTAAAAATGAAGTTTTACTTGACCAGATAGAAAACCGTTTTAGGCCGGGCGCAGTGGCTCAAGCCTGTAATCCCAGCACTTTGGGAGGCTGAGACGGGCGGATCACGAGGTCAGGAGATCGAGACCATCCTGGGTAACACCGTGAAACCCCATCTCTACTAAAAATACAAAAAACTAGCCGGGCGAGGTGGCGGGCGCCTATAGTCCCAGCTACTCAGGAGGCTGAGGCAGGAGAATGGCGTAAACCCGGGAGGCGGAGCTTGCAGTGAGCTGAGATCCGGCCACTGCACTCCAGCCTGGGCGACAGAGAGAGACTCCGTCTCAACAAAAAAAAAAAAAAAAAAAAAAAAGAAAACCATTTTAAACCATTTAAATGTGTATTGAAAAACGTAGGCTTTTCAAAAAATACTTTTTACCAAAAAGATTTATTTAGGCAAAAATAATAACCCCCACACCCCATGTTGTATAGATAATTTATATAGTTCCAGTTACCTGGTCAGTGAACAGAAGGCAAGCACTTGAGATATTTAGCTCCATTCTACTGGTTACTTTTTATTGCTGGAATTTGACCTGATGATGATTGTCTTGGTAAATCAGCCCTCAATTCTATCTTTATCAGCATCTAGAATAGATTTATTCTTAGCTGATGAGTTGGCTACTTTTGTCTTTATAAAAATGATGTATAGTTTTGTAGATACCTCTACAGGTAGTGATATTGTGACAGTACCTACATTGAGGTGGCCACTAACCCTGGGCCTAGTCTACATAATTTCCCTTATCCTCTTTATTGCCATCTTCTCGGAGCTGTCTTGATGATCTTGACCCTCAGAATCATGATCTATAACCCTGTTATATATCTGTCTCACTGGTCTACCTTGTTTTCTTGTCCCCTGGTTGTCAACACCCTCGATTACTTCTCCACACATGGGATGTCAGAATACTATGGTCAATGTCTGTAGACTTTGCGTGTAGTAAAGGGAGAATTGCTTTCTGCAATAGGGATGGTATTTTTCAATCTGGTCTTTGGGAACTTTCTCCATCCCTTCATTTTTTGCCCTGCCCCTTATATTCTAGTACTTCTGTTGGTTATTGAGTAGAGGAGATGATGACATAGATAATATTGGCCATGGTCTGTTTCATGTTGCCTTTGAGTGGAACTCCAACCAGGGTTGGAGATCTGCCACTTCCATGCACTGTTCTTTAACAGCATCAGACTCCACGGTCTCCATATCTTTCATTGTGAAGTACTTCCAGAGGTGTTCTTTATGGCAACCTGCTGTGCAAACATACCTTCCTTGGTGTCATTTCTGTTGATGAAAACATATTTATTTCTTGAACAATCGGCTGTTTCCAAAGCCTGTATTGTTTTGATCTTGTCCCTCCTGTAGAAATTCTACTGCTGTGAGGCTGCCTACACTAATACATGCTGTGCTATTACCCATAGTGCCAGGTGTGGAGGGGATGCTAGGCAGCTCTGGGGTCTGCCCCACTGCTCATGCTTGCAGTGATAGTGGTAGTGGGTAGTAATAGTGACTGGGCTTGCAATATGGGAAAGATTCAGGATCCTCTGGAGTCTGCTGTAAACTTCTGATACCATTGAAACTGAAGAAATGCTGTTTTAAACGCAGCCTTTGTTTTTTAAGGATATTGCCAGCATTGACTACCCTGCTTCTTTTAGTTGTCATCTCTCTTGTTTTGGGCAACAGTTTACTTCCTGATTATGTACTTTCCTGGTTGTGTTTCTTCTGTTTTTTTGTGTGTTTGCTGATAAACTGCTTTCTTTCATTAGTATATTTTATTAATTCTGTTACCCTGACTATTCTCAAGGATCTTCCCTCTGCCTCTGCTCTTTTTCACATATTTTTCTAAGGCTTTAGCTATTGTTGTCCTTCCTTTTTTGAGCTGATACTTTCCATCCTACATTTGAACATCCTTGTTATTCTGATGTTGGCATCTTTCACTTATACAAACACTACTATAGTCCAGCTCTCCATTACTTTTCTTAATTCTCAAAATGCCTAGACTTGAACTTGTTACAAGTTTCTCCCTGCTAAAGTATTTCCTCTACTATTTACAATTCTTCCCATATCTAGCAATGATGTGATTATTTCTTCAGTGTTCCAGACTAAAACACATGGGGTCTTAGCTAATAAATCTTTCCTGTTTGTTCTGTCTTTAAATCGTGGTTCTTGCATTTTTTGTTTTGTTGTTTATTAGCAAGGAATCCCAATTCAAAGTGACCCCTTCAGATTCAGTTCATCTCTGTCTACTCTTAGCCATCTCTATTGTCACCTTTTTAATCAACTATTATCTTAAATGTATTTCCTAACTGGTTCTTGGAGATTATCTATGAAATTGAATTAGACATTCTTTTGCCACTTTTGTATTTTATTTATAATTCTCCTTAGCTCTTTCCAACTTTCTCCCCAAATAATATGGCTATATATTTGAAAACCATTAGAATTTTCCAAGGGATTTATTTTTTAGTATCATAATTCCCACAATAGCAGTTTATTTTTTCTCTATTCAGAGAACACTGGAATTTTCTTTTTCTTTTAGACTGGGAGACAAGACTTGAAGATAGTGTGTCAGCCCCAGAGCCTGACATTTCTGAAGAAGAGCTATCTCCAGAGGTAATAGTGGAAAAACACAAAAGAGATGATTCTTGGAGTTCCAACTTGCTAGAAAGTTGGGAATGTGAAGGCAGTTTAGAGAGGCAGCAAGCAAACCAACAGACACTGCCAAAGGAAATAAAGCTAACTGAAAAGACAATACCCAGTTGGGAAAAAGGCCCTGTAAATAATGAATTTGGGAAAAGCATCAATGTGAGTTCAAACCTTGTAACACAAGAACCATCTCCAGAAGAGACCTCTACGAAAAGAAGCATCAAACAGAATTCAAACCCAGTTAAAAAAGAGAAATCTTGTAAGTGCAATGAATGTGGGAAAGCTTTTAGTTATTGTTCAGCTCTTATTCGCCATCAGAGAACACATACTGGAGAAAAACCCTACAAATGTAATGAATGTGAAAAAGCCTTCAGCCGGAGTGAAAACCTTATAAACCATCAAAGAATTCATACTGGAGATAAACCATATAAATGTGATCAGTGTGGAAAAGGCTTCATTGAGGGTCCATCTCTTACTCAACATCAAAGAATTCATACTGGAGAAAAACCATATAAATGTGATGAATGTGGGAAAGCCTTTAGTCAGAGGACCCATCTTGTTCAGCATCAGAGAATTCATACTGGCGAGAAGCCATATACTTGTAATGAGTGTGGAAAAGCCTTTAGCCAGAGAGGCCATTTTATGGAACATCAGAAAATTCATACAGGAGAAAAACCTTTTAAATGTGATGAATGTGATAAAACCTTCACCAGGAGTACACACCTTACTCAACATCAAAAAATTCATACCGGAGAAAAAACCTATAAATGTAATGAATGTGGAAAGGCCTTCAATGGGCCCTCAACTTTTATCCGTCATCATATGATTCATACTGGTGAAAAACCGTATGAATGCAATGAATGTGGGAAAGCCTTCAGCCAGCACTCAAACCTCACTCAGCATCAAAAAACACATACTGGGGAGAAACCCTATGATTGTGCAGAATGTGGAAAATCTTTTAGTTACTGGTCATCCCTTGCTCAACACCTGAAAATTCATACTGGAGAAAAACCTTACAAATGCAATGAATGTGGAAAGGCCTTCAGTTACTGCTCATCGCTTACTCAACATCGGAGAATTCACACGAGAGAAAAGCCCTTTGAATGCAGTGAATGTGGAAAGGCTTTCAGTTATCTCTCAAACCTTAATCAGCATCAGAAAACTCATACTCAAGAGAAAGCTTATGAATGTAAAGAATGTGGGAAAGCTTTTATTCGGAGTTCATCTCTTGCTAAGCATGAAAGAATTCATACTGGAGAGAAACCCTATCAATGTCATGAATGTGGGAAAACCTTCAGTTATGGTTCATCCCTTATTCAGCATAGGAAAATCCATACTGGAGAACGACCTTACAAGTGTAATGAGTGTGGGAGAGCATTCAACCAGAACATACACCTTACACAACATAAGAGAATTCATACAGGAGCCAAGCCTTATGAGTGTGCTGAGTGTGGTAAAGCCTTTCGACATTGTTCATCTCTTGCTCAACATCAGAAAACTCACACAGAAGAAAAACCCTACCAGTGTAATAAATGTGAAAAGACCTTTAGCCAGAGCTCCCATCTAACTCAGCATCAACGAATTCACACTGGGGAGAAGCCCTATAAGTGCAATGAATGTGACAAAGCCTTTAGCCGGAGCACTCATCTGACTGAACATCAGAATACTCATACTGGAGAGAAACCTTATAACTGTAATGAATGCAGAAAGACTTTTAGCCAGAGCACATATCTCATTCAGCACCAGAGAATTCATTCAGGAGAGAAGCCTTTTGGATGTAATGATTGTGGAAAATCCTTCAGATATCGCTCTGCTCTCAACAAACATCAGAGACTGCATCCTGGCATATGACAATTCCAGGAACATCATAAATTTAGGGGATATATTTACTTTAGTTTGTCCTTTTGTTAAGTACTGAAGAATCAGAGTGGATTTAGAAACTGCTTGAAATCTTTTAAATTTTCACTGTCATGTTATGGAATGGAAAGTACATTGGGCTGAACTAATCCAATTGTTATTAAGCCACTTTGTGGCATTAGAAAACTCTACTGTTTTAAGCTTTAGTTTCCTTTATGGAATGAAGGATTTGGAGTAGATTATTTCAAAAGTAGTTTGGAGTTTTATAATCAGTTTTGAATATTTACGATATTTTCTTGAATGGGTTTACTATATACATCGGCATTTTGCTGTGTTGCATCTAGAATGTGTATGTTTATGCATGTTTTGCCAATAGAATCTGTGCTTCAGTAACTAGATTGGGGATCTAGTATGCTCCTGCTCTAATGTGTTTACATTGTTTAGGTAACTGGTTCCTAATAAAAAATTATAAAATACCCCCAAATTAACAATTCAGTTGCATATAATAGCCTAACTCAGTAAGAATATTAAAACTTACTATTCTTCTTCTTCTAGTCTGTTTTTAATATTTTAGGAGTTTACCACAACAGAGGTCCGCTTCTACAACTTAAACTGGTGTTATTTTACCCTGGTTGCATATTGGAGTCACCTGGTGTCTTAATTTGTGCTGTTATGTTAAATTACAATAGACTAGGTGTCTTAAACAATAGAAATTTGTTTAAAGCTGGAAGAGGCTAGGAAGTCCAAGATCAAGGTCCTAGCAGATCCAGTGTCAGACAAAGGCCCATTTCCGTTTGCAGATACCTGTCTTCTTCTTGTGTTCCTCCATGGTGCTAAGCAGAGACAGAGCAACCTCTCATATCTCTTTATAAGACTACTAATCCCATTGGTGAGGGCTCTACCCTTATGACCTAATCACCTCCCAAGGCCCCCCTCCTAATACCATCACATTGCAAATTAGGCTTTCAACATAGAAATTTGGAGAGAACATATTAAGTCCATAACACCTGGAGAACTCTACAAAATTATCTTGCCAAGGCCCTACAACTCCAGAGACTAATTTAATTGCCTTAGGAGATAGGACCCAGGCATCAGTGTTTTTTCTTAAATTTCTAATTTGTACACTGGAAAGAAAAATTGGCTTGTATTTGTATTGACAGTCAGTGAGATTACAGAAGTTCACATGATCCTGGTTTTTGTATCTCCTTTTTGTGTTTCTCAAAAACATCTCTGCTAGCTATTCCAGACCACATTCCTGTTTTCCCAAAGCAGTTGGATTTACAGTTGCTCCTTTTGCTCAGACATATCTAACTACACTTTGGTGAACTAAGTCACATATTTACCATTTTTTTCTCCTTACCTCTATTTTAAGAGCAGAGGGAGGAAATTATTTTAAACCATTTCTTAATCGTTTTTTCTTGATTGTAATATACACATCATACATGCCATAAACATCTTGTATAATACCAACATTAGTTTCTTAATATTTACCATACTGAGAGAGTAGAGCAAAGTTAAAATCTTTTTTTTTTTTTTTTTTTTTAAATTTAAGAGACAGGGTCTTGCTCTGTCACCCAAGCATGATTATAGCTTACTGCAGCCTCAAACTGGGCTTAAAGGATGCTCCTGCCTCAGCCTCCCAAGCAGCTGGAACCGTAGGTGCATATCACCATACCTAATTTTTTTAAAATTCTGTAGAGATGGGGTCTGGCTCTGTTGCCCAGGCTAGTCTCCAACTCCTGGCCTCAAGCAGTCCTCCTGCCTTGACCTCCCAAAGTGTTGGTATTACAGTTGTAGCCGCCACCCTTAGCCTCAAATTAAAATATAAAGGGGAGAATTGGCAGAAGTTTGTAACTTTTTCCTTGAAGTTGTAATGAATTCAGAAAAATAACAGAGGGATTCCATTTACCACCTTACAGATTTAAGATTTGCTAACAAACTGCCCAGAAATAAAAAGACCTCGGAAGTTATCAGTAAAGCCAGCCACTTCTTTATGTGGCAAGGAATTGTCTACTAGTAACAAAAAGTTCTAATACCTTCATGTGTAATTTATTTGGATGTTTCAGTGTCCAAGATTGGGTATATAGAGACTAAGCATTTTCTTTTAGGTCCTAAATTCCATGTCTGCCAGATTATAGATATTAAACCATTTGAGTAGTTTTTGCTAAATGACTGTGAGGGAAGCAGAAAAGAGAGAAAATGTCACATAACTTAGTCACTCGTCCTTAAACATTTAAGTCTTCATTAAAAATCATTCAACCACAGCCAGTGCTTATGAGGTGACTGAATTTATTATAGTTGCAGGGGTTCAGAAATAGACAAAGAAAAATATTCTGTTGCAGAGCTCACATCCTATTATAAAGAAAGTTGTAAAGTGCCAAGGGTGATAAACAGAAAATAAAGCAGGGTGAAGGGCTTGGGCAAGACTTCCATCATGGGTTGTGGTGGTGCTATCGTAGACAGAATGGTTAGGAAATGCCTTTCTTGGGTTCATATGCTTGATGTGGGGTTGGGAGGGGGGAGGATCTTTATTTCTAATGACTTGTCATTGGAGCACACACTTGGAGGTAGTGAAGGAATGAACTAGGTAGATATCTGAGAGGACAACATTCCAGGCAGAGGGACTAGGAGCCACAAGTGTCCTGAGATAGGAGCATTTGGCAGTTTCAGAAACACTGGCTGGATTGTAATGAGTGAGGGTAGGAGATAAGGTCACAGAGAGAGCTGGGGTTGCAGTTTCTCGAGACTTTTCTTGGCTATGGTAAGGATTTAGTATTTTATTCAGAATGAGATGGCAAGTCATTGGAGAGTGTTGGGCACAGATTTGAATTGTTTAAAAAGGGTCACTTGCTATAATGTAGGGAATAAATTATAAAGGGTTAAGAGTACAGGCAGGGAATTTAGTTGGAATGCTAGTAGTCCAGGTAAGATCTAATGGTGGCTTAAACAAAGATATTGTTGACAAAACGATGGGAAGTAGTTGGACTGAGGCTCTATTTTGAATGTACAGCAGATAAGGTTTGCCTATGGTTTAGCTATAAAGGTGAGAGAAGTTAGGGTGGCTTAAAGGACTTTGGCCTGAGCAACTTGAAAGGATTTGCCATGTACTGAGATAGAGAATACCAAGTACACAGTAGATTCACAGAGGGGATGAGGAATCAGAATTCAGTTTGGGAACTTTTTAACTCAATAAAAGAAAAGAACACAAAATATAATTGTGCAAAGTGAATATATCTGTAAAATTATCATCTAGGTCAAGAAGTGGAGCACTACTGGCATTCCAGTAGTGCTGTTTCACCCCTCAAATCACAGCCTTTTTCTTCTTCCCCAAAGGTAAGAATTATCCTGAGTATTAATTCCAACAATTAGATATGGTGAGGGCCTTTGTGCTACATCATCTGATGGCAGAAGGCATCACATGCTGAGAAAGGGTGAAAGTGTGTGAGACAGAAAAACGGGCCAGACACCCATGATAACTAAGTCACTCCTGTGATAATGGTATTAATCCCTTCATGAGGGCAAAGCCCTTATGACCTAATCAGCTTTTGTTTGTTTGTTTTTTTGAGACAGAGTTTCGCTCTTGTCACCCACGCTGGAGTGCAGTGGCGTGATCTTGGCTCACTGCAGCCTCTGCTTCCTGGGTTCAAGCGATTCTCCTGCCTCAGCCTCCCGAGTAGCTGGGATTACAGGCGCTTGCTGCCATGCCCAGCTAATTTTTGTATTTATAGTAGAGAAGGGGTTTCACCATGTTGGCCAGACTCGTCTTGAACTCCTGACCTCAGGTGATCCACCCCCCTCGGCCTCCCAAAGTGCTGGGATTACAGGCGTGAGCCACCGCGCCCGGCTGACCTAATCACCTTTTGAAGGTCCCACCTCAAAACCATCACAATGGCAATTAAATTTCAACATGAATTTTGGAGGAGACATTCAAACCATAGCATTTTGCCCCTGACCCTCAAAACTCATGTTCTTCTCACATAGAAAATACATTCATTCTATCCCAGTAGTCCCCAAATTCTTTTTTTTTTTTTTTTTTTTGAGACGGAGTCTCCCTCTGTCGCCCAGGCTGGAGTGCAGTGGCCAGATCTCAGCTCACTGCAAGCTCCGCCTCCCGGGTTTACGCCATTCTCCTGCCTCAGCCTCCAGAGTAGCTGGGACTACAGGCGCCCGCCACCTCGCCCGGCTAGTTTTTTGTATTTTTTTTAGTAGAGACGGGGTTTTACCATGTTAGCCAGGATGGTCTCGATCTCCTGACCTCGTGATCCGCCCGTCTCGGCCTCCCAAAGTGCTGGGATTACAGGCTTGAGCCACTGCGCCCGGCCAAGTCCCCAGATTCTTAACTCATTCCAGCACCAACTCAAAAGTCCAGAGTCTCATCTGAATCAGATGTGGGTTGTACTCAAGGCATGATTTACCCTGAGGCAAATTCTCTCCATTCATGAGCCTGTGAAATCAAACAAGTTACCTATTTTCCAAAACCCAGCGGGGAAAACATTAAGCCTTTTTTTTTTTTTTTTTTTGAGATGGAGTCTCACTCTATCACCTAGGGGGAGTGCAGTGGCATAATCTCCTGCCTCAGCCTCCTGAGTAGCTGGGATTACAGGCACTTGCCACCACGCCCAGCTAATTTTTGTGTTTTTAGTAGAGACAGGGTTTCACCATGTTGGCCAGGCTGGTCTCAAACTCCTGACCTCAAATAATCCACCTGCCTTGGCCTCCCAAAATGCTGGGATTACAGACATGAGCCACTGTGCCTGGCCAACATTAAGTCCTAAAGTGGGAGAATAATCTCCTTTGACTCTTTGTCCTACATCTAGGGGTTGGGGTTGGGCAAGCCAAGCCCTCAGGCAGCCCTGCTCCAATGGCTCAGTCCATGCAGTAACTGTCATGGGTCGGAGTCTTGTATATGTAGTTCTCCCACGTTGGTGTTGCTTGCTGTTACCTCAACAGTTCTGGAGTCCTGAGAGTGGCCCTACTTCCATGCTCTAGTGGAGACTCTGTGTCAACTCTGACCCCACATTTCCATTTGTCGTTGTCCTAGTAGGGGCTCTCTGCAGTGGCTGTGTCCCTGCACAGTTCTCTGCCTGGGTCCCCAGACTGTCAGCAACATCCTTTGAAATCTAGGTGGAGGAAGCCAGGTCTTCACAGCTATTGCACTGTGCATGCCTGCTGCATCAGCACCACATGGACACTGCCAAGCTCTACAGCTTGCAGTTTCTGGATCAAGCCATACCTGGGCCTACCTGAGCCATGGCTAGGGTGGCCACAGAGTGCTGCTCTGGAACCCTGGGAGCAGACCTGAGGCAGATCTGAACCGAGTCCATGGAGGGTGCCTTGGGCCTTTGCCCTGAAATCATTTTACCCTTTTAGAGTTCTGGGCCTGTGATTGTAGGGGCAGACTTGAATATATTTGAAATGCTTTATGGTCTGTCTCCCATTGTCTTAATGAATAGCACCTTCCTTTTATCCATGCTTATCTCCTTAGTAAAAAGTCACTTAGCCACACACTTAGTATTCTCCCCTGAACATACTTTTCTATTTTTATATGGCCAGGCTATATATTTTCCAAATATTTCTGCCCTGATTCTCTTTCAATTATAAATTCCATCTTTATTTCTTTCCTCTCACATCTCATTGTAGGTAGTTAAAAACAGCCACACAGCAGTCTGAATGCTTTGCTGCTTAGATATTTCTTCCACCAGATATCCCAGTTCATCACTCTTAATTCCTGCACTTTATAAGGCCCTAGAACACAGACACAATTCCCCCAAGTTCTTTGCAACTGTATACAAGGATTTCCATCTAGGACCTCATTAAAATAGCCTTTACCAATTTTCTGTTTTAGTCTGTTTTTTGTTGCTATAACAGAATACCACAGACTACGTAATTTATAAAGAAGTTTATTTGGCTCATGGTCCTGGAGGCTGAGAAGTCAATGCATGGCACCAACATATGGTGAGGGCCTCCATGCTGCATCATCCCATGGCAGAAGGCATCGTGTGGCAAGGGAGGGCAAGAGCACTTGAGACGGAAAAAGTGGGTAGAACTCCAGCGCTAACTAACCCACTTTCTCAATAATGGCATTAATCCATTCATGAGGGCGGATCCCTAATAACCTAATCACCCTGTAAAGGTCCCATCTCTTATTACCGTCACAATGGCAATTAAATTTTAACATGAGTTTTGGAGGAGACATGCAAACCACAACAATCATACCCTATACATTTGTGTCTAGCATTTTTTACCTACTGTTTGTGAGATTTATTCACGTTATTGCAAATAGCTGTGGTTCATTTATTTTTGTGGGTGTTGTAATATTCCATTATCTGAACGTTTCACTATTTACCCATTTTATTGCAGACAGGCATTTGGATTGTTTCCAGTTGGAGGCAATTATGAATAATGCCATTGAGAACATTCTTATACATGTCTTTTGATGTAATATGTGTACTCATATCTGTTGGGTATAAACCTAGGAGTAAAATTGTTGTATCACAGGGGTATACATATGTTCAGCTTTAGTTGACATTGACAAATGTTTTGCCAAAGAATCGCACCAATTTACACTCCCACCACCCATGTTCGAGAGTTTCCATTGCTCCAGATCTTTGCCAACGTTTTCATTATGATTTAGCTATCTAAGCAAAGTGTTTTATATGTCTATTAGACCTTCAAGCTGAGATATCAAGACTGTGGGATATGCAAGCCTGGGGTATGAGGGAGAGGTCTAAAAAAAAAAAAAAAGAAATCAGAAAGATGAGGATCCATGTGTGAGGTAGGCAGCATGTGAGGTAGTAAGATAATCAGCAGAATGTAGTACCCCAGAAGCTGAATGAAAAAAGTGATTCAGGTAAAACACTTCTGAGAGGTTGAATAAGATGAAGACAGAATTGACACTGGATTTGGCAGTGAAAAGGTCAATGGTGATCTTAAGAGCAGTTTTGGTAGAGTGGTGGAACTAAAACTGACGGGAGGGCTTAATATGAGAATAGGAAATAAGACACTGGAGAACACAAATTTGAACACTTGAGTTTTCCATAAAGGGAAAAGAAAATTGGGGTAGTTGCTAGAAGGGGACATGGAGTTGAGGATTTTTAAAATATTCAATGTTATAGTATGTTTGAATGTTTGAATCCTACTGGGATTGAATGAATAGAAAAAAACTGATAATTCAGAAAGGAGAGGGGATAAATAGGTTGGAGTTTCTGAGGAAGCAAGATAAGATGACCTTCAGGCCATAAGCGGAAGGGTTGAAAATAGGAGCATAAATGATACGGTGGTTAAAATAGGAGGGAACAAAGAGTATTTGGCTATGGTTGCAATGGGTTGGTGGAGGATGGATGTGGAAGTTCTGTCCTGATTGCTTCTATTTTTTTCATAGAAATTAGATCATAAGCTGAGAATGAGAAGTAGGTATAAAGAGATGTTAGAAGTTTAAGAAGAGGGGATCAGGTCACCTGTAGAATGAGAAAGTGAATTGACTAAAGAAATGTAGGATTGGAGGGTAGTACCAAATTATTTCAAAGGGTATCTCCTCTCAGATAATTGGGTCATGAGTTCAAAATGAGACAAATTATCATCACTGAGTTTTCTTTAGCTATGTTCAGGTGCAGGAGAGCAGGAGTGGAATAAGCTGAAAATTGGATTTAGCCAGAATTTTTCCAGAAGAGTGTGACCCAAGAGAGAGGGGTAAGAGAGCAAGGGTGCTTATGAGAAATAAATTATAGCGATGTCCTGTGGAATTCAAAGTGAGAAGAAGTGAAAGTAAGGGCTAAAGTGGGGGTGCAGGGAGGTGGGAAGGGAGTTAGAAAAGCAAAAATAAATCCATAATTTTATTATTTTAGGTTTTGTTGGCTGAAAAAATTATAGTTGAAGTATTAAAGGGTGGGGAGTAAGTTGAAAAGATAGGGCCTGGTAGTTTGGAAGTGGACTGCTTGAAACTGAGGTTTTGAGGAGTGTGCTTATTGGTAATGCCACGAGGTCTAGGTTGTGACTATTGGTGTGGATGTCTGAAGTGGAAGGAAAAAGAAGATAATTGGAAGAGAGGAAGGCAAAGGCCTGAGAGCCTAAGATATTGAATGGATTGACTTGACATACATATCGAAATCACCAATATAATGGTCTGAGCAGTCATGGGAAGTGTGAGGAAGGTGTCATCTCCCATAAATGAAGAAGTGACCGAGTATTAGTAGATTACTTCAGCAAGGGGTAGTAAGTGGTTTAGTTTGACAGCAGGTATCTTAGAGGAGCTAGGGGACTCTAGGGAGAGAAACAATGGCCTGAATGTGGCAATGAGGAGCAAAAAGGGCACCTACCTTACCCTCCAGGCCCAGTTAAGTCAGGTGTGGAATACAAAGCAGCCACTGCTTACATAAGAGAGATGCAAGAGAAGAAGAACCCGAAGGTGAAGGAAATGTTCCAGAAGAGGTGCCAAAATTATTTGGAGAATTGTTTTCAGAGTCTGTAATATATTTTCTTGTGAATTCCATCATTGTGACAAATGCAAATGAGAAAGTGGCTTTGATAATTTGGGAACATGTTGAATCAAAAATAGTGAGCACAGAGTCTGGGCTCTCAAATGTTACAGTAAAAAGGCAGAAGAAAGGTAGTGGAAGAGGGCCAAGCCCCTGGAACCCACTACCTCATATGATGGGCTCTTTCTTTCTTTCCTTTCTTTCCTTTCTTTCCTTCTTTTCCTTCCTTTCCTTCTTTTCCTTCCTTTCCTTCTTTTCCTCCCTTCCTTTCCTTCCTTCCTTTCTCTTTCTCTCTCTCTCTTTCTTGCTTGCTTTCTTTCTTGCTTGCTTGCTTACTTGCTTTCTTGCTTTCAACAGGGTCTTGCTCTGTTGCCCAGGCTGGAGTGCAGCCTCGAACTCTGGGCTCAAGCAATCCTTCCACCTCAGCCTCCTGAGTAGCAGTTACTACAGGTGTGTGCCACCATGCCTGGCTAATTTTTTTTTTTATTTTTTGTAGAGACAGGGTCTCCTTTTGTTTCCCAGGCTAGTCTCGAACTCCTGGCTTCAAGTAATCCTCCCGCCTTGGCCTACCAAAATACTGGGATTACAGGCATGAATTACCATGCTTGGCTGACTCCCATTATTATTTAAAAGTGCATAACTGGTTGAAAGGTAAGTAGGGCAAATACATTATTGGGGGAAATGACTTCAGTTTTCATCATAATGATTCTATTGTTTTAGGAGAAAGTAATCACGGCCCATGTCCCTAGGTAATATACAGAATCCAGGCTGTAGAGAATTGGAAATGAAACCAAGAAGAAGCTGAGAAAATAGAAGGGCACAGGGCCCATGAAGGAACAGTGCCTAGATTAATTAGGAGGCTTAAAAAATTAGAGCACATATGACAATGTTGGTATGATCTCTATCAGGTTATTTTAGCATGATCAAAATAATTTGAATCACACATCTAACTTCCCTTGCACGAATTTCACATTTTTCTAGGCTGATTTTCTCCTATACACCCTTCTTTTCTGATAACAAGTTGGTTTACCCTATAGGTATGACTACAAAAAGAGAATGCAGTGTTTGTGTTCACTAAGTATTTCAGTCTTCATAATAGTTGGAGTTCTCATTGTTAATTAATAAATAAGCATTCTGTTTTATACATCAGTTTCAAGTGAGTTTGGTTAATGTGAATCAGCCTATCAATTATTTTCTGACAACATCTAGTTTCAAAAATTTAGGACTAGGCCCTGGATTATAACTATAGCAATAATAATTACCATTTATTAAATAACAGCATGTCAGTCCACTTAACATGCTTTATCTCATTTTAAAAATAAGAATCCTAGGAGATTTGTATTGCCATACCTATTCTTATAAGTGATAAAGTTGAAATTAAAATGGTAAGTAACTTTCTTAAGATCAATCATGTAGAAAGTGGTAGAGTCAGCATTCAGATTCTGTTCTGGCCAGGTACAGTGGCTCATGTATATAATCCCTGCACTTTGAGAGGCCAAGGCAGATGGATTGCTTGGGCCCAGGAGTTCCAGACCAGCCTGGGCAACATAATGAAACCCCGTTTCTAGAAAAATTACAGATAATTAGCCAGGCGTGGTGATGTAGGGCTGCAGTCCCAGATACTCCGGAGGCAGAGGCGGGCGGATTGCTTGAACCTGGGAGGTGGAGGTTACAGCCAACGGAGATTGTGTCAATCACTCCAGCTCCGGAGCAAGATCCTGTCTGAAAAGAAAAACAAACAACCAAACGAAAAACCCACATTCTGTTCTGACTTGCTTCAGAGTTCATGCTTTTCCACCTCATCACAATGCCTATCAGTAAATCACCAAAGGTAGTGCTACATCCTGAGTGGTCAGCCACCTGGGTTTCTTTTAGTAACAAGGATACATAGCAAAGTGCCTCTTTTAAACTGCATGATAGTTTGCACCTTCTCTTTTTCTATTTATTTATTTAGAGGTGGAGTCTCCCTCTGTTGCCCAGGCTGGAGTGCAGTGGCGCGATCTGGGCTCACTGCAAGCTCCGACTCCCGGGTTCACGCCGTTCTCCTGCCTCAGCCTCCTGAGTAGCTGGGACTACAGGTGCCCGCCACTATGCCCGGCTAATTTTTCTGTATTTTTTAAATTAGAGACGGGGTTTGACCGTGTTCGCCAGGATGGTCTCAATCTCCTGACCTCGTGATCCGCCCACCTCGGCCTCCCGAGGTGTTGGGATTACAGGCGTGAGCCCTGGTGCCCGGCCTGCACCTTCTCTTTTATACACCCAGTGTTCTATCCTCACGGAACTTCCCTTGTTACAAAGTTCTCCCAAACCCAATGTAAGTCGTTTTCTTAAGAAAATAATAACTTTGGTGAAGTTCCTTGTCAACACTTTTACAAATCTAAACAGATCACATTATCATGATCAAGGTAAAATTTCTTCATTGTGTCAGTGTACCAGAGGATTGCCAGTGTACCCTCAATTAATTTGAAAAAGCAAATGATCACTGCTTATTTAATGAGTGTCTGTAATGTAGTGATCATGGTGAAATGAACAGAGTAGCATTGCCGTTTACATCCAGGATCAAATCTCAGGACTACCACTTACCATAAGTGAAACTTTAGGTTTTTAACTTCTCTATACATCAGAGAGCTACAGAATTATAAAATGAATATTGTTAGACTCTCCAAAACTGACTTTCTTGGGTGCTTGAGCAACTTTACACTACCTCTCAATAGAGCTTCGCTTTTGTGGAATCAGTAAAATCCATAAATCAATTAGACAAAAATCAATGAATGAACAATTAGCTAAAAATCAGTTCATCCACTTTATCAGTTTACCAAAATCATGTTTCTTTAACTGCAAAGTATGGGCAGAAGGAGAAAATAGGCAATAATAAGAGTGAAAATACTAGATACATGAGTTTTGATAGTTTTAAACATTTCTTTAAAATTTCAGCTGCCCAATTTTTTTTAGCATATAAAGAAATGTTCAGTTTCAAGAAAGTTAAGGATAATAAGGCAGTTTCATCTCCTAATATATTATGCAAAAAGTAAAATTCATATTCAGTAACAAAATTTTTCATACAAGATTAGTATTACAGTGGTCCCCTCTTATTCACAGAGGATACATTCCAAGACCCTCAGTGGATGCCTAAAACTGTGGATTATACTGAACCCTATACATACTGTACTGCTTTTCCCTACACATATATACCTATGATAAAGTCTAATTGTTATAAACTAGGCACAGAAGGAGATTAACAATAATAATAAAACAACTATAATAATATACTGTAGTAAAAGTTATGTGAGTGTAGTCTCTCAAAATATCTTGTACGTGCTCATACTTCTTGTGATGATGTGAGGTGATAAGATACCTATGTGATGAGATGAACTTAGGTGAATGATGTAGGTATTGTGACACAGTGCTAGGCTACTCTTGACCTTCTAACAATACCTCGGAAGTTTCATCTGCTTCAGGTGATTCTGGATCATGAAGCCATGGCAATGTCCATGTTTGGATGTCAGGAGCAGACAATGTCGTGGATGTGCTGGACCAAGACATGATTCATGTCCCAGGTGGGATAAAACAGGATGGCATGAGATTTTGTCATGCTACTCATAATGAAGCACAATTTTAAATTTACAAATGGTTTATTTCTGGAATTTTCCTTTTCATATTTTTGAACAGTAGTTGACATCAGGTAACTGAAACTTTGGAAAGGGAAACCACAGATAATGCAGGGGCTACTGTACAAATCTGGTATACATGGACCATAAATTTGCTAAGAAACATTCTAGCAATTTTGCTTCTCAAAATTTAAAGTGCTTTTGAATCATTCAGGATCTTGTTTAGGAGGTCTGGAAAGAGGTCTAGGAGTCAGCATTTCTAACAGGCCCTTGGTGATGCTGCTGATCTGCATACTACACTCAAATACTAGTTACTACAGTGACTTCTTCAATATGAAATAACGAAGTTTTGGCTACGAATTTTGAGAAATAAAAAATTAAAGTGAATGTGACATTTAGGACATTGATAAAATAATGGTGAAGCTTTTAGAGATTGGCAAAATAAAAAATAACATTGTAAAAAAACTCAAAAGTGGAGAGAGAAATCCCATCACACATAGAATGTTAAAATTTATAATTTTGGCTGCTAGAAATACAAAATTTGAGGAATTGAGTAAGTACTAAAAATGACTAACATTATATTTAAAAGGTGATATTTAAAAGCATCTAAAACAGAAGAGAAATGGCCCCCAAATTCTTAATTGTAAAGCTCTATAATTTTCATTTTAATTTGCTAATATTGGGATATTTCAAGTTACTTGGTTTGCAGAAAGATCTGACATGGAAGAATAAAATTACTGAAAGCAGTATAAACAAAGTCATGATGCCTAGAAGAGATTAAAGAACAATATGATCTGTACTGCTTTATTTGTGAGCTGCCATCCTGTACTCCTAGCTGTCTACTAGACATTTCTACTCAGATGGCATGTCCAATTAAAATAAGCATGTCCAATGCTCCACTGGCATGTCCAATTAAGTACTCCTATACTGGAATTTATCACTTCCTCCTCAGAGAACAAATCCAGTATTTCCTTTTCCTGTAGTTTTTCTTATTTATCTAACAAATGTTTATTGAGCACTCATATTTCTTAGGAATTACAGATACAAATATAATACAATTAGTTCTCAAGAGTTCACAATCTATTCATGCATATAGACAGAACAATTAAAATTATATAATGAAATGTCACCTGTACTAAAGATGTAAACAAAGTGATGTACTTGGCCAAGAAACAGCAAGCCATTTTACACCATGGTAAATTTCCCAGTAAAGGTGACATTTTAATATGGGCTCTGATGAAACTATCCAAGCAAAGAAAGGAAGAAAGAAGTGTATTCTGGGAATAGAAATCAACATGATAGAAGGTTTGAAAGTTTATGAATTCCCAAAGAGTTTATAGTCTTATAATTGCTATTGTGTGGGATACATGGCATAGAGTGATGTAAGATGAAGTTGTGTAAGTAGATTTGACCTAAATGACCTAGGAATAAAATGGACATTGATACCAGCAGATAATTATTCCTACAGAGAATAAAAATTACCCTTTTGATCTCCTTGTTCAAAATGTCCAGGATAAGTAGAAGCCCAAGGCCACTGCAAGCCACAGCCTCTGATTCTGATTTCTCTCAACCTTGAAGATTGCTTCATATTTTTTTTTTTTGAGACGGAGTCTCGCTCTGTAGCCCGGGCTGGAGTGCAGTGGCCGTATCTCAGCTCACTGCAAGCTCCGCCTCCCGGGTTTACGCCATTCTCCTGCCTCAGCCTCCGGAGTAGCTGGGACTACAGGCGCCCGCCACCTCGCCCGGCTAGATTTTTGTATTTTTTTTTAGTAGAGACGGGGTTTCACCGTGTTAGCCAGGATGGTCTCGATCTCCTGACCTCGTGATCCACCCGTCTCGGCCTCCCAAAGTGCTGGGATTACAGGCTTGAGCCACCGCGCCCGGCCCTGCTTCATATTTTTTAAGAGGTTAAAGAGGCTGATTTCGTTGCAAAGACACCAAAGCTGGAAATAATGTAAGTCAAGACAGTTCAGGTGACAGCTGTATTAGCTTTCTATGGCTGTGTAACAAATTCCTACAAACTTGGTGGCTTAAAACAACACATATTTACAGTTCACAGTTCTGTAGTTCAGAAGTCTGGGTAGGTCCAATTGGTTTCTCTTTGTGGGCCCTTACAAGGCTTAAATCAAGGTATTGATCAAACTGCATTCTCATCTAAAGGATCTGTAGAAGAATCTACTTCCAAGCTCATTCAGATCATTGACAGGATACACTTCCTTGTAATTGAAAGACCGAGATCCCCATTTTCTTGCTGGTTATTGACTAGAGATTGGTCTTAGCTCCTAAAGGCCCCTTTCAGGTCCTTTCCATGGAGTCCTCCTCATCTTCAAAGCTATGAACCACAGTCAAATCCTTCTCATGCTACCAGCTGGAGAAAGCTCTCTGCTTTTAAAAGGCTCATGTGACCAGGTTAGGCCCAGCAG
Source organism: Trachypithecus francoisi (assembly GCF_009764315.1). Lineage (NCBI taxonomy): Eukaryota > Metazoa > Chordata > Mammalia > Primates > Cercopithecidae > Trachypithecus > Trachypithecus francoisi. The sequence continues at coordinate 27,613,335 of NW_022681455.1, read as the reverse complement.
GATAATCTATTTTAAAGTTAACTGATGAGTAACCTTAACTACATCTACAAAATTTATTTTGCCACATAACCTAGCATAATTATGTAAGTAATACTAGAAACGGAAGTGTCCATGGGAATCATCTTACAATTCTTCCTACCACAATAGTTGACTATGAGTATTGACATATACTTGTATAATATATTTTATCAGGCCACAAAAACCTGAAGGTTAACACAGAATGTTTATATAGTCCTGTCTCTACCTACTTTGTGAAAACTATGATCTTCTCAAATTCCTCCTACCTCTGAGATTCCTTAGGGAGAATTTTATTTGTGCCTCCAAAAGTACCCTCAAGTGCCTTTTTCTTGTCCTCCTTTTTCAGATGTTTCATTGCCAAATTGCCATTTCTTGGCAGTCAAGAAAAATGTACTGAGCTGGGCATGATCCTAGTTGTAGTAAACAAAGCAGTGTTCCTTTTCTCCAAGGAGCTTACATTCTCAAGTGACACATACATATATATAAGTCAGATAATGCAAATACTGATAAAAATTATGAAGATCAACAAGATACTAAATTAGCAAACCAAATTCAGCAACATATTAAAAGAATTATACACCATGAATGAGTGAAATTTATTCCTGGAATATGAACGGTTTAACAACTGAAAGTTAATTAATGTGATACACCCATTAATAGAATGCAGGAACAAAATTATATGATCACCTTGATTAATACAGGAAAAAGCAGTTGACAAAATTCAATATACTTTCATAATAAAAAACACTCATAAGGCCGGGTACAGTGGCTCATGCCTGTAATCCCAGCACTTTGGGAGGCCAGAGCAGGCAGATCACCTGAGGTCAGGAGTTTGAGACCAGCCTGGCCAATATGGTGAAACCCCTTCTCTACTAAAAATACAAAAATTAGGTGGGAGTGGTGGCATGTGCCTGTAGTCCCAGCTACTCAGGAGGCTGAAGCACAAGAATTGCTTGAACCTGGAAGGCGGAGGTTGCAGTGAGCCAAGATCGCGCCACCTAGGTGACAGAGTGAGACTCAGTCTCAAAAATAAACCAAAAAACAAAAACCACTCACACACTAGGAATGGATGAAAACTCCCTTAACATGATAAAAACCATATATAAAAAACCCACAGTTAATGTCATACTTAATGGTGAAAGACCAAAACCCTTTCCCTTAAGGACAGGAACAAGGTAAGAATGCTTACTTGGGCCTACTATCTATTTAACATATTCTTTAATTTGGGATCATTAAGCTGGAGAGCACCCCTTCAATGATTAAGAGAGACACAAGATGGAAATAAAGATTTTACCTCTTGCAGGTCCTGACAGGTACATGGTATGACTAAAGGCCATACATATGAAGGTCAGAGAATGCAGGTAGCGGGAGAGAAAGAGAGACCCTTGGGCCAATACCTTTACTGGGTCTAGAGCACTATCCAAACAGATTTCTCTCAGGGAGTTTTAATTGATGGGTTTAAAACAAGCAGGTAAGAGTTCCGAGGTCATGCAACATAAAATCATCAGAATTTACAACATAGTATTGGAAGTTCTAGCCAGAGTAATTAGTTAAGAAAAAGAAAGATACGTTATACAAATTGAAAAGGAAGAAGTAAAATTATCTCTGTTTGAAGATGGCATGATTTTATGTGTAGAAAACTCTGAAGATTCCACAAAAATACCTAGAGCTAATAAAGGAATTCAGCAAAGTTGCAGAAAATAAAATCAATACACAAAAATTAGTTGCATTGCTATACACTAACAACGAACAATCCAAAAGGGAAATTAAGAAAACAATTGTACTTAATAATTGCATAAAAATAAAATACTTAAGAATAAATTTAACCAAGGAAGTGAACGATTTGTACACTGAAAACTACAAAACACTACCAAAAGAAATTAAGATATAAATGAATGGTAAGACATTGCAGTGGATTGGAAGACTTAATACTGCTAACAGAATAACGTCATCCAAAGTGATCAACAGCTTCAATGTAAATCCCTATAAAAATCCTAATGGTGTTTTTTTCTAGATAATAAGAAAAACTCATCCTAAAATTCACGTGGTATCTCAAAGGATCCCAAATAGTAAATAAATAAATAGACCAAAGTTGTAATACTTTCTGATTTTAAAAGTTACTACAAGTCTATAGTAATCAAAAGAATGTTATACTGACATAAAAACAGATATATAGACCAATGGAAGAGAATAGACAGCAAATAAATAATATGACCAATTGATATTCAACAAGAGCAAGCACCAAGATCATTCACTGGGCAAAGGACAGTGTTTTCAACAAATGGCTCTGGGAAAACTGCATGTCCATATGCAAAAGAATGAAGATGAACCCTTACCTACACCACACTAAAAAATTCACTCAAAATGGATCAAAGACCTAAACACAAAAGCTAAAAATATACAACCATTAGAAGAAAACATAACATCTACAAGAAAATCTTCATGACATTGCATTTGGCAGTGATTTCTTGGATATGATACTGAAAGCACAGGAAACAAAAAAATAGATAAATTGAACTTCATCAAAGTTTCTAACTTTTGTGCATCAAAGGGCACTATTAAGGAAGTGAAAAGACAACCCACAGAAAGGGAGAAAATATTTGCAAATCATATATCTGATAAGGGATTAATATTCAGAATATATAAAGAACACCTACAACTCAACAACAAAAACCCTATTCCAAAATGGGCAAAGTATTTGAATAGAAAATTTTCCAAAGAAGATATACTGTATAACACATAATAAAATGCTCAATATAAGTAGCCATTAGGAAAATGCAAATAAAACCCACAATGTGGTACTACTTTACACCCATTAGGATAGTTATTATTAAAGCAAAGGAAAATAGCAAGTGTTAGCTAGTATGCAGGCAAATTGCAACCCATGCTTTGTTGGTGGGAATGTAAAATGGTGCAGATTATGTGGAAAACTGTTCAGTAGTTCCTCAAAAAGTTAAACATAGGATTACCACATGATCCAGCAACTTTATGTCTTGGTATATACGCAAAAGAATTGACAGCAAATGTAGTCCTAGCTACTCAGGAGGCTGAGGTGGGAGGATCACTTAAGCCCAGGAGACCGAGGCTGCAGTGAGCTATGGTTGCACCACTGCACTGCAGCCTGGGTGACAAAGCAAGACCCTGTCTCAAAAAAAGGTGAAAGAAAGAAAAGAGAGGGAGAAAGAAAGAAAGAAAGAAGAAGAAAGAAAGAAAGAAAGAAGAAAGAAAAAGAAGAGAAAGAAAGAAAAGAAAGAAAGAAAGAAAGAAAGAAAAAGAAAGAAAGAAAGAAAGAAAGAAAGAAAGAAAGAAAGAAAGAAAGAGAAAGAAAGAAAGAAAGAAGGAGAAAGGAAGGAAGGAAGGAAAGAAGGACGGAAGGAAGGAAGGAAAAAAAATGGAAAGCAAGATCTTGAAGAGATATTTGTGCATCCATGTTCATAACAGCATTATTTACAATAGTCAAAAGGTGGAAGCAACTCAATTGTCCATTAATAATTGAATGGGTAACAAAATGTGGTATATACATACAATAGAATATTATTCAAGCTGAAAAAGGAAGGAAATTCTGATACATGTTACAACATGAATGAACCTTGAAAACATTATGCTAAGTGAAATAAGCCAGACACAAAAGGGTAAATATGGTATGATTCCACTTAGGTGAGGTATCTAGAATAAGCAAACTCACAGATACATAAAGGTTCCAGCAGTTGGGAGGAGAGGGGAATGGGGAATTATTTAATAGACACAATTTCTGTTTGGAATGATGAACAGTGGTGATCATTGTTCAATACTGTGAATATACTTAATGCCACTGAATTGTACACTTGAGAATGGTTAAAATGGGAAAGTTTATGTTATGTATATTTTACCACAGTAAAAAATATAAAGAAAATGAAATAGGGTAATGTGATGGAGAATGATTGGTGCATGTGATTTTGGTGAGTAATGTCAAGAAAGGCTCTGAGGTGACATCTTAACTGAGTTTCACTTATTACAGCTGTATAACAAATTATCCCAAAACATAGTGGCATAAAATAATCAGTTTTTGTGGTCATGGATTTGTGGGTCAGGAATTTGGACAGGGCACAGAGGGCATAGTTTGTCCCATGATGTCTGTCTGGCACTCAGTTGGAAGGCTTGAAGGCTGGGGTTGAAGTCACCTATAGGCTCACTCAATTACAGATCTGGCAGTTGACCCTGGCTATCTGCTGAGTCCCTAGTTTTGCTATAGGCCAAAACATCCACAGGTTGTCTCTCCAGATGGCCTGGGCTTTCTCACAGTATGGTGACTGAGTTCCAAAGGTGAGCATCCTGAGAGAGACTCAGGTATCGAGTGACATCTCACTTGTTATAACCTAGCCACTGAAGTCACTCACTGGCACTCTGTCAAATACTATTCATGGATGCAGTAAAAATGTCCCAACCAGATTGGGAGGTGGAATGGGAGAATAGCCTTCACCTCCTACCAGAGACTAGCAAGGTTCTAGAAGAACATTTGGGACTGGAAATATTGCTGTGGCTATTTTTAGAAAATAGAATCTCCCACAGTTCTGAAGGATGAGAAGAGGCAACCATAGAAAGATCTGGGAGAAAGAGCATTCCAAGAAGAAGCCACAAAAAAGACCCCTCTCCTGCAGCCTCTCCTGTCTCAGAAAAGGCCTGTCATCAACTCTTGAGATCTTTTGTTACTTGTGCTACAAAGCAGGGATGTTCCCTTTGCCTTAAAGGACTGATAGAGATTTTTTTTTTTAAGAAACAGCTCTTTGAGAAATTTTCCTCAGTCTTTATTACTGTTCCTTCTTTCTGTAGTTCAGGCAGCTGAGAAAGAGGATTGTATAAATATCAAACAGGATGTGGATATTCAAAATCATGCTTTACTTCAGCTACTGGCCCTCTGCCCTTCACATCTGCTACAAATCCACTTTCACGTCTTTTCTACAAGTTATTGACCCATCATGCAGAAACCACCTATAACTGCCTGTTTCCTTTTTTGATAGTTGACTGCTGACAGCTTTCAAGCCACCTCTTCTTTCTTTCTGTACTACATCTGGACAGCTGATAAGAAAACTTGGATGCTCTCTCCCTTGGTGTCCTAGCAAGGTGGGGGTGGGAGTTGTTCAAACTATATAACCTCTACCTTGCATGGGAAACCCTTATCCCAGTCCAGTCCCCTAACCACCATAAAACTCTAAGCTAGAAATCCCTCCCTGCTTTCTCTCAATACATTTTCGGACTAGTTTGGGAACCTGCCATACTTTGCCTATGAGTCTCATTGTGTGAATAATAAACCTTCTTACTCTTTTGGTGTGTGTGGAGTCATCAGTCTTGACATCTAAACCAAATTTTGGGTGGTTGCGGGGCATCTATCCTGCCTTTGTGAGGTACCATCCCACCACCCCAATGTGAGTCCTTGATTAAGCACAGCGCATGATTTCAACTGGAAATCTTCACACACAGATGTTAGGAATCAAATTGTTTCCTTATAGAAATTCTGGCTCTACTATGAAAGCACAGTGTAAAATTAAAACCATGCCTACTTGCTGGATTGGAACAAGACATACTGTTAAACCATGCATAATTACTTTGCTCCCTGTTCTTTTATTCTGTGGTCTATCAGTACTAGAGAGTGTTGGCAGTTGCTAAAGGTTTAAGAAATATGGCAGAATAAGTTAATGCTGAGAAAAAAATCAATCCACTAACATTTCCTCCTGTCAACTATAATTATTAAATTTTTATTTCTGTCCAGCTGATGATAGAGAGTTGTTCCCAGGAAAAATAGTTTGATACATCAAGAGAAAGATCAGAGACATGTATCTATCTCTGGATTTGTTGCTGTGAAGATAATGTGGTGAGGGGATGGAATGGAGGACCAACATGAAAGACCTCACAGTGGGATGGGACCTATATCTGTATCCTGTCTTGAACACATTCTGTGCCTCAGATAGGCCCCTCCAGGCCATGGATGAACCCACCCCTGAATAGAGGTGAGGGGATTCATCTTGATTGTGGCCTCTGAGAAATGTAGTTCTGAGGAGAATATACAGGGCCAAGGGAAATCTGGAATGACAGTTTTGAGGAGCTGATGGCCCCAGCACTGCCCAAGAAGACTGAAAATTAAAGGATGAGTTTATTGGTGAAATAAGGTATTTTCAGGGACCTCTTGTTGTTTGTGTCTTTATTTTCTTCACTGCATCTCTTGACAGAGTCCCAGCAAGAAAGTGGTACTATATTAATTGAAGAAAGTATAAACAAAGGTCAGTGGGACGTGAGCATTTAGCAATTATAGAAAAACATGAACACTCCTGACCCTGAAAGAGCAAGGGCAAAAGAAGAGTATATTCGTTTCCTGTGAACACTGCAAGAAATTGCCACAAATATGGTTGGTTAAAACAACAGAGATTTATTCTCTTTTTTTTTTTTTTTTTTTTTTGAGACGGAGTCTTGCTCTGTCGCCGGGGCTGGAGTGCAGTGGCCGGATCTCAGCTCACTGCAAGCTCCGCCTCCCGGGTTCACGCCATTCTCCTGCCTCAGCCTCCCGAGTAGCTGGGACTACAGACGCCCGCCACCTCGCCCGGCTAGTTTTTTTTTGTATTTTTTAGTAGAGACGGGGTTTCACAGTGTTCGCCAGGATGGTCTCGATCTCCTGACCTTGTGATCCGCCCGCCTCGGCCTCCCAAAGTGCTGGGATTACAGGCTTGAGCCACCGCGCCCGGCCCGAGATTTATTCTCATTAGTTTAATGTAGAAGTCTGAATTCAGTTTCACTGGGCCAAAATCAAGGTGTTGGAAAGTTCCAGGGAAGACACTATTCCTTGCCTCTTCCAGCTTGTGGTAGTTGCCAGCTTTCCTTGGCTTGTGGCTGCATCACTCCAATCTCTGCCTCCATTGTACCCTCCTCTTTCTGTGTCTGTCAGCAAATCTCTCTCTGCCTTCCCTCTTACAAGAATACATGTGCTTACTTTTAGAGTCCACCCTGCTAACCAGGATAATCTCCTTATCTCAAGATCCTTAATCATACCTGCAAAGTCCTTTTTTTGACAAATAATATTCACAGGTTCCAGGGTTAGTGTAACCAGACCCGGGGGACAGGGAATAATACTGTGACTTGTCTCTTGTCCCACCCTATGCAGTTAAAAGGGTTCAAAACATGCCATCCCAAAATATGCTACTCTGGGATATTGACTATTTTGAATTAAAGGCACTTGAAATACAGCAGGTGCAAGAAGATCACTCTGACCTTAAATGCAGAAGATAAAATCCCCATGTGAAAGATGTTCTCCCTATACAAGAAGGAAAATTTAATTCTTGTCATCAAGAATGAGAAGTTGAGGCTGGGGGAAATCTGTACAAACCGTGTTAAATTAATCCTTATCTTCCTAGTCACTTCTCCACCCAATTAACTTCTCTAGCCCAACCCCCTTTGCCTTGTCACATTTTCACAAGTTACTACTCTTTGTCCAATTCAGTATATAAGTGTTCAACTTTAACTGTTTCTTTGGGTCTTTATTTCCTTATGAAGGCTCTGTGCCACAAAAATACTTGTATTAAATAAACTTGTATGTTTTTCTCCATTGATCTGATTTATGTCAATTTAATTCTTAGGCCCAGCCAAACAAACAAACAAACAAGTACCCTAAGAGGATAGAGGTAAAAGTTTGCCCCCCTGCCCACAGAGTCCATAGAGATCAGCCTTTTGCTGGGGCTCAGAGGAGAGTAAAGAATGCACGTGGAGGGGCAAAAAGAAAGAACAGTGCAAAGCTGTAACTAGGTGTGTAAGGAAATGAGGCACAATGGGAGTGTCACTGAGGCAATCTATCATCCATCAACCATTCACTCATTTACTTAACAATATTTGTTAAACCTTCGGGTTGGGGGCACCAGGCACCAGAGCACTACTGACTGATGAGAGCTCAGCCCACAAGAAGCTAACAACACAATCTGAAAAAGATAAGCGCAAACACAGGGCACCCAAAGATAGAGGATAGTAAGCATCCAGAGAGGGACCTAGGTTAATGTTGCTGAGTGCAGAAAAGAAAGGAAGAACTTGCAGTGAAGCTGAGAAAGACTGCTTTAGACCAGGCTGCTTCTCTAATGACTGTCAGGCTCTGCCAATATGATGAATACAACAAAGTAGAAGCAAGTTTGTTGCAAAAGGAAGAGAGGCAAAGAATGTGATATCTAATATGTAATTGTGGAGACAGAGGTCCTAACCCTATTACGTCTGTAGGTTCATGTACATATGTGTGTGCATTCATAACCACAATAATCAATGGATGGGGTATTCTGTGTAAGTGACCCAAGAAGAAAGCAAGGAGGAAACCACAACACCTTTTATGACTTAGTTTCTGAGGTCACACACTGCCACATCCACTTTATTCATTAGAAAGGGATCACTAAGTCCAGGCTACACTCCAGGGAAGGGAAGTTAAGCTCCACCCTTTGAAGAAAGTATCAGAGAATTTGTAAACATCTTCCAAACCACTCTGTACCTACCTGTTGCGAGGATTAGATAAGACAAAACTTAGAACAGTGCTGGGTTCACAGTAAGTACTACCTGTATAAGCTAATTTAGCTAATATTATTCTCCCAGTGTCCAGTCCAGGCTTTCCTGACAAGTTCTCCCTTCTGTGCGGAAGTTCCTGAAATTTGAGAAGAGACCCTTTGTGTCTGCTGCTGAGGTGGGAAGGAGTACACAGCCTGCTCACTCACCAACATTTAGCCAGATTTCATGACTTAAATGAAAGTTGGGGGAGTATTTGCCTTATCAGTATATCATAACTTTATTCATTTTCTAATATTCCCACAGGAAGACTTGGAGTATTATCTCCAATTCTGGAGATGAGAAAAACCGAGGCTCAGGTCTCATTGTGTAATATCATACAACTAGTTACAACTGGCTAGTACCACAGAAACTAGAAACGTGGTTTTCCTGAGCCCGCAGCCTTTTCCCAGACCATGCCACTCGGTGAAACTAATATTTTAGTTTCACATACCTAATCAGTAAGTTACTTAGCATTTGGTTTCCTCAAATGTCTCTTGAGTCAGGGAGGTTTTAGGAAACAGTGTCTTCCATTTACCAATGGAGTTTAGGTCAGATGGGAATAGATACAGAGATTCAGCAGACATGTCTTGTGTCCCAGACTTGACCTTTATTCACTGACACTAGATGCTATGTCCTTGGTCCATCTTTAAGTCCCAGAAGTAGGTGAACCTTGATCTTTGTAGGGAAGGAAGGGAGATTCCAATAAACAGGTGGATGGTGATTTTTTACATCGGAATCCTAGGAGTACCTGAGTAGGACCAGTTATTTCTTAGGACTTCATCCTTTTCCAAAAGAGAGTAAAGAGGCAATGGAAATAACTGCTTTGCCCACACAGATTAGAAGTGGAGAAAAAGATGAAAAACTGGGCTTTCACGGTAGAGCTTGGGTTATATTGTTTATTGAAGGGGGTCATGATCAGATGTTTTCGGGGAAGAGAACTCTGACAGCAATGTGAAAGTAGGAAAAGGAAGATTCAAGGCAGAGGCCAGTTTAGAAAGCTTTGGCAAAGTTGTAGCTGAGAGCTCATATTTGAATTAAGTCAGTGACAGGAGCAAAGGGGAGGAGATATTTCAGAGACAGAATCTATAGGACTTGGTGACCAACTATATGTGTGGGTAAGAAAAAGAGAAGAGTTGTAAATGACACCAGATTTTGAGCCAAAAAGTTGGTATAGATGGTAAGGTAATTACCCTGTTGGCATTTGGGACAGTTCCTGCTGTGCCAGACTCTACCAGACCTTTTAGGATGTTTATCATCATTGACTTCTGCCCACTAAATTTGAGTAGCACTCCCCAGTTATTGTGACCACCAAAATGCCCTCTTTTGGCTAGGTGACACCACCAAACATGGTAGCCAACAGAAAAAGCTGGATTGAAGATGATTAGCTCCTTTTTGGACACATTAGTTTGTGGTGCCAACAGAATTTGATATGGATCTAGAGATAACTAGGAAGTAGCTGGAAATGTGGGTCTTGAGCTCAAGAGAAAGGCCCTGTGCAGAGATGTAGACCTAGTACACAGAGATAATGGTTTAAGTTGCAGTAGAAAGAGACTAGACAGAGACAGAGAAAAGATGCTAAAGACAGAACTTTGGAAAATGTCTGTACTCAAGAAACACAGAGAAGAGTCAAATAATGAGAAGTAAGGTAAGTCAGAGAACTAGGAGGGTAAAGCCCTCAAAAGCTAGATGAGAAAATTCCAAGGAAGGATTGGTGAGTGGTATACCATGCTACTGAGTTAGAATTTGTACCAGGAAGAATAGCTTTACCAATTAGGGGTTAGTGGAGTCCTCAGAAAAGTTAAGTTTTTGGACAAATATGAACAGTCATGTGGTTCAAAAATCATAAAGTATAAAAATGAAAAACTTGTCACTCCTACCCCTGTTCTCCATCTGTCTAAGAACCCCAAGTAACCACTTTAATTATTTTGTTCATCCTTCCAGAGCTTTGGTAAAAAGACATAAGCAAATATAAATACACATTCTTGTTTTAATTCTGTTTTGTTGTTTTTTTTTTTTTTTTAACATAGAGTGCTATATACCTGCTCTTTTTCACTCAATAATACGTTCTAGAAATCTTTTCATATAGAGTTTCTTCATTCTTTTTCATTAGCTGTTTGCCATTTAGGGTTCTCTAGAGAAATTTGTAAGTTTGCCAGATAGTCATGGAGTTACTACCACTACCATCAACATATGAAATTGATTCTTTCTCCACAGTCTTGACAAAGACTATGTTGTCATATTTAGGAATTTTTGCCTATCTGATTGGTGAAATGTTATCAGTGTAGTTTTAATTTTCCTTTTCCTAAGATAGGATATAATTGAGTTTCAGAGAGGTCAAATTTAAAAGGCTATGGAATAAGTGGATGGCAAGGAAGAGAATGAAGGAAATAGTAATAGTCCAAAGAAACTAAAATCTGACTGTATTAAAAGGAATTAGCTTGCTGACTAAGGTAGCATGTAGGTTTAATGAAGATGTTTTTAAATAGTAGAGACTTGTCTAGACCTGTTTAAAATGATAATGAAATAAGTCACTAGAAAAGGAGAGATTGAAAATTGTAGAGTTTGAGGGCAAAGTCACACAGGAGGCAGAAAGAAATGGTATCTCTGGCAGTTGGGATGGATAGGAGCTAAGTTGTGGGTGTGAACACTGTGAAGGACAGAAGGTTGTGGGTGGGGAGCAGATGGCAGGCACCTTCTAAAGGCAGAGGAGGAGGAGGACTTTTGGAACAAGAATTAAAAAGAGAAGGATTAGATTCACCAGTGGGAGGAGAAAAGCACAGGCTGCAGATGCTGCATCACTCACAGGCGTGGGGATTCCTGCCTGTCAGATCTCAGGGATGCAGATAAAAAGCGAATGTTTGCTGGATGATTCATACATGTGGATATTGATTGATTCAATAAATATTTACTGGGTATCTACTCTTTCAGGCACATTGATGTCACTCAGGATTAACTGAGACATGAGATAGAGTGGAAGGCTACAAGCCAGATAACAGATGTATGCCAGATGTATGTATGAGAGATTAGGAGTTGTATAGGTGATGGTGACAAGGGGTAATAAGGGTTACAAGAGCCAGATAGTTTGCTCCTTACTGTGCCTTGTACCTCAAGGGAGATGTGGTTTTAGAAACCTGTAGTAGAAATACACCAGTGTGCTTGAAATTGGTGGAGGCAATCTATGGGATACTACCACAGTCTTTGGACTCAGGAGAATAACAACTCTGACTTTGATAAGGAAGCAGTATCTGAAGAGAGTGAGATCTGGGAGACAGCCTGAAGACAGAAAGGGTGTTCTGGGAAGAGCTGAGATTTATTTAGTTTCAGAGGTACTGTGGAAACACTAGGAAGAGGACAGGTCCTAGGGAAAAGAATCACTGAGCAGTAGGAAGATGACAGCGGAGGTGAAAATTCTTCATTTGAGCAGTGACCAAAAATGACCTGAACGTGAGGCAGGAAAGAATTAGCTGGTTTCATTTGTTCTAAGAGGAATGCTGGTATACTTATTTTTTAAAGTTTATTGCAGAAAATTTCAAATAGACACAAAATAGAACAGTATGGTGAACTCCTGTGTATCCTTCACTAACAGTCACTCAACAATGATCAATACTTTGCCAATCTTGTTCAGCAATCCCTGCCCCTACTTCTCACTTTTATTTATTCCTGAAGTATTTTAAAGTTCCAGACATTTTACTATTTGACTTGTTAGCATGTAAGAACTTTTTCTTCCTTTAAACATAACCATGATGTCATTGTCACAACTAATAAAATAATTATATATATATTTTATAATATTGTTTCAATAATAGCAGACTCAAGCATTTGCTAGAGATTCCAAATAAACAGGAAACCTGCAAACAAATGCAGATACATGGTACAAGATTAGTTAGTTCTTAGATAACAGCATTAAAAATTGTATTGTAAAAAAATATTAACATGGGAAAAATTTTAAGATGAATATGTAAACATTTTGTTAAATATAAATTATAACATTTTTGTTAAGCATAAACATAATACACATAACCTTTCTCTGTATATATCATATATAGATATAAACATAAATATCTACATTGTAAAAGGGTTTAAAGAGCATATACTAACATGACCAGCGATGACCTGAGCGGTGTTTATTTTTTGCTTTTCATCCCTTTACGCTTTTCAAGGTGTGTATTTGTGTGTATTGCTAAGGACAGAGAAGGGGAGGGGTTAGCAGGGAAAATGTTGGGGAAAGGATTGAGCCTTCTTTGACAGGCTGAATTATTATGATAGTGACAACCTTTATCCAGTGGCTCATCTTTCTTCAGTAGTAGCAGGACGAAACACAGACAAAACTTCTCAGACACCGAGTTGTAGAAGGAAGGGCTTTATTCAGCTGGGAGCATTGGCAAGCTACTGCCTTAAAATCCGAGTTCTCTGAGTGCACAATTTCTGTCCCTTTTAAGGGCTCACAACACTAAAGATTTCACATGAAAGGGTCGTGATTGATTTGAGCAAGCAGGGGGTACGTGACAGGGGCTGCATGCACCGGTGGTCAGAGTGAAACAGAAGAGGGCAGGGAGTTTCACAATGTTCTTCTATACAATGTCTGGAATCTATGAATAACATTGGTTTCTAAGTTATGAGTTGATTTTCAACTACTGGGTTTAGGCCAGGCAGGCCCAGGGCTGGTTTCAGGCCTGGCGCCAGGCTGCCTGTCTTTGGTTTTACTTCCTTGTTTTTTCTTAAAACAGGTACTGAGTATAAAACAGTATAAAACAATATGAGAGGGTCTCTGTCCTCACAGTCTCACAGCCCACAAATCAGAAATCTAGACGAATGTAATAGGCTTGGAAACTACATGTTAAGTGAATAAAATCTAACAAAAAAAGGACAAAGGCTGCATTCTGAATTATCACTTTGTTAGAAAAAGAAGTGAAAAGAAGCGATTCCTGTTGGACAATCCCCGCAAAACGAGACCCACTACACAGACAGCACTTTACCCACCCAGCTAGCCTTTAGATTCTTAGGGCGAAAGCGGATGACCGCTCACAGGGTTTCTGAGGCGCGTGGAAATCCTCCCTAAGACTTCTGGGAAATGGAGTCTAAGGCACTGTGATGATAAGCGGCTCGGAGATTTCTGGGAATTGTAGTTCGCAAACTGAGGCTACGTACCCGACTAGCATCCAAGAGACATGGCAAAGAGGAGGGCGCGGTTGCTGGGCCTCCCTCCAAGGCCACTTCCGAGGTTCAGCCTCCCTTCAAGGCCATTTGTGCTTTGGGAGAAGGGACCTGAGTCTCTGCGCACCCTTGCCTGCTAATAAAGGGGATGAGGGACCTAGGATCTCGATTATGAACCTCATAACGGCAGAGACTGAATCGAGGACGAGGGAGAAAGCTGTGTAAAACCGGGTGCTGTATATGAAAGAAATTCCTGGTATACGAAGGTTCCTGTGTGTCAGACTCTGAAACTAGATTTGGATCCCTTGTTTGACAATGGGGAAAAGTGCAGCCCAGTGTATCAGGTTTGGGCGATACTGCAGGGAACAGATAGTAACTGTATGGCGTTCATAGTACTGGTTTGCCTCTGGGAAACAGGAATCTTTTCCAGGAAAAACAAACCTGACCCAGGGCTTTTCCAGCTTGAGATTTTGGGAAACAGGAGAATCACATGAGGAACATATCCAAAAACTGCTGGTATTGAAGTCATTTCTGATTGCTTTACTAGGGAAGATTAGGATTAAGGTAAAACAGCAAAATCTTCCATAATTATCAACGAGGTGGTGAGTGGTAGATTTTTCATTTTTTATTTATTTATTTATTTTTTGTCGTTTTGTTTTCAAGGCTCACAGAAGGATGTGGATTACAGAAAGATAAGGTTAAAGGGGAGAAGAAATCAATCTTCAAAGGGTAAAAAAGTGAAAAACAGACATCTCAGAACCCTTAAAAAGAGCATCGAAAAGGAACATCTCTCTTGCTTCAGGCTGGGGTTTAGTGGAATGTGTGGAATCTATACAGTCACCCCCAACATCAGGTCATCCAGACCACTTGTCATTAGACTCCGCTGTACGTGCCAGAGTGGTCTCTGAATTTCTTTTCTTTTTCCTTTCTTTTTTGTTTTTTGTTTTTTTTTTTTTTTGAGGCAGGGCCTCGTCCTGTTGCCCAGGCTGGGGTGTAGCCATGGCTCACTGCAGCCTCGACCTCCTAGGCTCAAGTGATCCTCCCACCTCAACTTTCCCAGTAGCTGGGACCACAGGCATGTGCCACCAAGCTCTTGGGCTCAAGCGATCCTCCCACCTCAGCTTCCTGAGTAGCTGGGACCACAGGCATGTGTCACCAAGCCTGGCTAAGTTTGTAAATATTTTGTAGAGACAGGGTCTCCCTGTGTTGCCCATGCTGGTCTCAAATTCCTGGGCTCAAGCGATCCCTTCCCCGCTCAGCCTTCCAAAGTGCCAAGATTTACAGGCGTGAGCCACCACGTCAGGCCTGCTCTCCGAATTTCTAGAGAAAATGCATAGTTGCCTTGGATGGTTCAAGGGGACTATGCAATCACCAAACTCCATCTTTCAGTTTTTTGTTGAATTAGCTGGGTTGTCATATAGAGTTTCCCATAGTTGTACTGTACTTTGTTAGTTATATTCCTCCAGTGTCATTTAACATATATCTTTTGTTCATGTTTCCTATAAATCAATAAATTCAAGGAGTTCGATTAGTGTCATATATATGTACATGGACAGACACTTCATAGGTAGTGCCATTATACTAATACTGGGAGGTATGTAATGGTTATGCTGTCAGCCCTTGATGATCATTGCCTTGATTAATTAATTCATCTCTTATTTATTTTTGGTCCTAAGATTGGATAAATATAGACTTTTTTTTTATAGTAGTTTTAGGTTCATGACAAAACTGTGGAAGCTATAGATATTTCCCATATACCATGCTCCCACAAAGGCATAGCCTCTCCCATTTTCAACATCCTTCAATGGTACATTTGTTACAATTCATGAACTTATATTGACACATATTACTACTCACAGTCCACAGCTGAGAGTAGGATTTATTTTTGATGTACATTCTGCAGATTTGAACAAATGTACAGTGACATGTATCCACCATTAGAGTACGGACAGAGTAGTTTCACTGACTTAAAAATCCTCTGTGCTTCACCACTTCCTTCCCTCCTCATTAACTCCTGGTAACCACTGATCTTTTTCTGTTTTTGCCTTTTCTAGAATGTCATATAGTTAGAGCTGTACAGTATGCAGTCTTTTCAGATTAGCTTCTTTCACATATTAATATGCATTTAAGTTGTCTCCATGTTTTTTCATTGTTTGATAGCTCATTTCTTGTTAGCACTGAATAATCTTCCATTGGCTGGATGTACTGCTGTTTATACATTCACTTACTGAAGGAAATACTGGTTACTTCCATGTTTTTGTAATTGTGAATAAAGCTGCTCCTTTGTATTGATGCCAGTGAGTGCGATTGCTGAACTGTACAGTAAGAGTATGTTTAGTTTTGTAAGAAACCACCGAACTGTCTTCCAAAGTGACTGTACCATGTTGCATCTCTACCGGCAATGAATGACGGCTCCCATTCATCCACATCCTTCATCAGCATTAGGTGATGTAAGTGTTCAGGATTTGGGCCATTCTCATAGATGTATAATGGTATCTCATTATTATTTTAATTTATATTCCCCTGAGGACATGTGGTGTAGTGGGACATTCTTCACAGACACCAGCAACTATTAATGATGTGCCTTTCAACCAGAGTAGCTAACACTGGGCATGGAGAGATAGTAGGGAGAGGAGGGATTAAGGAGCAGGGCTTGGTGCTCACAGATTGCACAGTTGTGGCCAGAGAAGACTGTCATGGTGAGAGTAAGGAGGAGTTGAAAGAAACTGACTCTTAGCCATCTAGCATGGAGGAATAGACAGTTTTGGGAGAAAACTAATGAATTTTGAACAGGATGAATGTGAAATGCCTGAGGGATAAAAAGAAGTATTTAGTAGGCTGTTCCTTCATTCATTAAACAAATGTTTGTTGGGTACCTGGGAATATTACAATCCATAGAAACATTTATTGGATACTTAGTAATTTAGAGGGCAATGAATGCTATGGAAAATATGTAGAGTATCAAGATTGGTTGTGGAGAGTAACCAGGGTTGCAACTGGAGTGTAGGCTTCATGAGAAAATGCTATTTGAGCAAAGACTGACAGGCAATAAAGCATTTGACCATGCAGATGTGAAAGGGAAAAGGATTCCAGACAAAGGGAATAGTGGCTTCAGGACCCAAGGAGTGAGCATAGCCAAGTGAGATGTGGAGCTGGTACAGGCTTTGGGACAAAGAAGTGACAGAATCAGACTCAGTTTTAGCAGGATTTTTCTGGCTGCTAGCTGAGATGAGACTGTGGAGGCGCATGAGGGGAAGTGAGAATGCTGGGAGAAATGCAATGCAGGAATCCAGGTGAGAGATAAGTGGCCCAGACAGGGGTAGTCACAGTTGAAGTGGTGAGAAGTGGTCAGATTTTACATATATTTTAGTGGATTTGCTGTAAGATTGTTGTGGAGCATGAGAAGAGGTGAATCACTGATAAATCAAGGATTTTTGGTTTTAGCTGTTGAAGGTATGGAAATACTGACCAGGGCTTAAGAAAGCTTTAGACATCATCTATCTATCTATCTATCTATCTATCTATCTATCTATCTATCTATCTGTCTGTCTGTCTGTCTGTCTGTCTGTCTATCTATCTATCTATCTATCTATCTATCTATCTATTGAAATTAGATATGTACCCCACAGGGAAAGTGTACAGAATCACAAAACAAAGCCTGAATTAGGATCTTCAAATCTTAGGAAGATAACGAACATCTCTAAAAAAGTGGTAGGCGACTGGGTGTGGTGGCTCACGCCTGTAATCCCAGCACTTTGGGAGTCCAAGGTGGGTGGATTACTTGAGGTCAGGAGTTTGAGACCAGCCTGGCCAATATGGCGAAACCCTGTCTCTACCAGAAAAATAAAAAGAAATTTGCCAAGGTGATGGTGCAGGCCTGTAACCCCAGGTACTTGGGAGGCTGAGACAGGAGAATAGCTTGAACCTCTGGGAGGCAGAGGTTGCAGTGAGCCAAGATTGTGCCAGTGCACTACAGCCTGGGCAACAGAGCAGAGTGAGACTGTCTCAAAATAAATAAATAAATAAATACTAAAATTAAAATTTAAAAAGTGGTTAGAAAAATTAGCTATGAATATAGAAAAAAAATTAGTTTATCACCTTACTCAATTAACAAGATAAATATCAGATGGAATAAAGATTCTAAGTGTGAAGCAACAAACTTAAAATATACTTTAAAATATAGGACACTAGATTTACATTTTTGGGGTAGGGAAGACACCATGAGACAAAAAAATAAAAATAAAAATACTCATGAATTAAAAATTAAAAACACTCATGACTACATTAAAATTTAGCACCTTTGTATTTAAAATAACAGAAGCCAAATTAAAGCATATGTTACAGATTGGGAAGAGAATGTGGAACAAATAAAGGCATAATACCCAGAATATATAAGTAATGTTTATAAATCAATTTTTAAAAGGCACATAACCAAATAGCAGAAAGAATACAAAATATAAATTAAAATTCAGAAAAGAAAAAAATCTGCAGTGAATTTATACCATGATGTGCAACTGCCTAGGGTCAGAGAAATGCAAGTTAAAATTACAATGAAATACCATTTTCCCTGTTAGGCAGAAAAAATGAAAATTTTGTCAAAATCAAATGTGAACAAGTATGGAGGAAAACAGGCACAAATATATACTGTAAGTAGGATACAAATTTACCTAATCAATGAATTGAAATAAAAATGAAAAGCTGAATGTGCCAATCTCAGGACAAAATATATTAACCAAATGGAGATGGTCATCATGAAGCCAAAAACCCTAGAACTCAAGGACTGGGTTCTGCCAGGTCCTATCCAGGGCTGGAGAGATGTGGAGTCCACCTAGGAGCATATTAGTCACTAGCAACATGTACTCTGTTATCATGAGGACACATAAACATACCCCTGTGGCCTGAATAGGTTCTCCCTCATGACTACCTTTTCCGTTGCCTCTGACTCAAGGATCAACAAGCAGTCTTCTCTCTGACACCTTAAAACATGGAACCCATTAATTATTTCACTGGAAAGATACAGCCTCCATTAGCATTCAGCAAAATATATTTAGGAACTGTCTTTTGTGAGGTTTGCTATTGTGAATTGTCCCCAAGAGACTCTGTAACATCAGTGCCCTGAAAAATACCCAGTTTCTGGACCTATGGGGCTGAGGTTCATAGCCCACGAAACTTGGTCTAGCTGGTCAGTCCCTGTCCATATGACACTTGTGAGGCATCTCCTATAGTGTCAAATGAAGCAAAATGAAAAAGTTGTAGACTGTGGAGTGCTCAGTACATATAAGTTAAATTAGTAAATTATTTTGTTTTACATAGCTGAAATTATACTACATACGTAGTTTAGTATTCAGGTTTTCTATTTAACAATATTCTTATGAGCATTTTCTCACTTCACCATTAAAGCCCTGCTTGTCTGGAGGAAGTTGTCCTGCATAGACTCTCAGAACCAGAATCAACCTCAAGCAATGAAGTTCATCCAATCTCTTTATTTACACATGGGCAAATTGAGGACCAGAAAATAAAGGATGTGTGCATGATTTATATAGAGTTTGGCAAGCAGAGGCTGTCGTGGACTCTTCTCCAGGATTTCTCAAAGTTCTGAGCCAAGGTCAGAAAAAGAACTGGAAAGCCAGTCTCCCTCCTCTGTCTAACACCAGTTTGGGAGGCAGTCTCATGGAACATGGGAATTCAGAAAATGGGGGATAAAAGTCCAACATCCCTGGAACTCTGAAAGGATTGAGGGGAAAAAAAGCCCAGAATTGTCTAGAGAGAAAGAGAACGGGCAAGAAAATGAAAAATTAGGCTGGAATAGGGATTTGATAAAGAGTTTAGGAAGGAGATAGGAAAAATGGGGATCAAAATCAGAAAGAGGAGTGAAAATATATATTTTTTGACACTTTTGCTTTGCAATGTGCAGTAATTTCCTCTCAGAGCCACTTTGAAACTAGAAAATACTTATTTTTCAAAGCATTTTGGAAGTTTGTTTTTTCATACTGTCTTGAGTCTTTCATGACCCCCCAGAATTGAGATAGGCATGGACTAAATGCCTGGGGGATTGGTTTTCCCATTCTAACAAGGGGATGTTCCACTAGTTCAGTTTAGGCAAATGAGAAGACAAAGTATCCCTCAGACACAGCAGGATAATGCAAAAAGCATTGTACTCAAGAGTCAAGGGACTAGATTTTGATAATTTGGGATTTTTCTATCTGTGTCATCTTGTTCAACTAAATCATCTCTCTAAATCTCAATATTATTATAAAATGGAATGATAATAACCCTACTGCAATAGGATATTTTGAGACTTAAATAAGACAAACTCATAACAAAATTACTTTGAAAATTCCAAAGTGCTATGTAAACGTGAATAATGAAACTCTTATAGCAGGGGTCAGTGAGATCCAGATAAGAGAAAGAGTTGTCTAGGGTCACACACCCTGGGAATGACTGGCAAGGCCTGACACTCAGCTCCCCTAAAATACCAAGTGATATTTGAAGGACCTGATGCCTTTTGAACATCGTCCCATGATTGGGAAAAATAAGGGGAGGAGAGATTCAAACAGAGACATATACAAACTAAAGGCAAGTCCTTCTCAGTTGTTAGGGTATTGTCATGATACCAGAGAATTTGGTGGTAGGCTTGTTCCACAGAAGATAGGGAGAAAGGACTAGGAAGCATGATGAGCCAAATCTGCCCTGGTAACAGATATCCGTGGTAGATGATCTGCCTTTCAATTTTGGTTTATTCATTTTCCCAAGTCTACATAAGTAAATCTTACCCTCTATCCTTTTGGGTAATTGTTATAGACTAGAAATTATTCTAAACATATGCCATCTCTTAACTCAAAATTCCCTTATAATAGTCCTATCAGGTAGCTAATCACCATTCTCCTTTTATAGACAAGGAAACTAAGACACTGTTATAGGTTTAATTGTGTCTTCCCCAAAAGATGGTGAAAATAGACTTTGCAGATAATCAGGTTAAGATGAGGTCATTAGGATGGGCCCTAATCCAGTATGACTCATCCTTAAAAACGGAAAATTTGGACACAGAGAGAGACAAGTAAAGAGGCAAGATAATGTTAAGATACAGGGAGAATGCCATCTACAAGCAAAATAATGACTGACACTACCAGAAACTAGGAGAGAGGTCTGGAACAGATTCTCCCTCAGAACCATCAGCAGGAAACATCCCTAATGGCACCTTCATTAGGGACTTCTAGTCTCCAGAACTGTGAGACAATACATTTCTGTTGTTTAAGCCACTCAGTTTGTGGTACTTTGTTATGGCAGCCCTAGCAAACTAGTACAGACACAGAAAGATTAAATAACTTGCCTGAGGTCACACTGCCAATATATGACAGAACCAGGATTCAAACTTCAGAGCCCACTTTTTCAACCACTATAATGTCTTGACTCATTTTACATGATAAGAGAGGCCTGGAACAGCTTTTTAGTTCTTATATTTAAAAGGAAGTAATGGGATTTTTGAGGTAAGAAATGTTCCAAAACATAAAGTATATGGTAGACCTTGGCAACCTGAGACTAACTCCATGTTACAGTCAGTCTCTTTAATTCCTTATTGCATCCAAGAAACACCTCCTCTCCTCATATACCAAACTCTTATACCAATAATTCTCAAACTCATGTCCTTAGAATACTGAAGTTCCTAAAGTTAGAGAAAAGCATTTTTTCTTGAAAATTCTAACACTGTCAGTCTTTTCCAGTAACAGAAATATAATTACAGAGGGTTTTCTACATTAAAATTTTTCTTTGATAATTTTTTTTTTTTTACTAAAATGTGGCTAGCTGAAAATCAAGATAGAGAAAAACAGAGTATCGTATAACCTTTCTAAGCAACCATTACTCATTAGAAACATAAAGTTGATGTCTGACTCAGGACTTATGTAAGAGGCCTTTTCTCTGTGGGCTTCTCGAACCAACTGTAGAGTAGTTCAGCCCGCCAACAGACCTACTGAGTTACAGCCAGCTCACCAATAGCCTGAGATTACAACCAGCCCTTGTATACTCATTGCAGATGGTTACTGCTCATTACAGACTTTTCTTGTCATTTCATATTCCTCTCAAAATACCCCTGTAAGGTAGGAAGGGAAGATACTTTTAACAACATTTTACATTTTAGGAAACAGCCTCAAAGAGATTAAATGATTTGCCCAGGGTTACATACTGTCATGAGGTATGAGTCCATGGGTATTTTAGGTAATTTTTCTGTACCCTACTCACTTCCAAAGGGTAAAGGCCAGGAGAGATCGCTTAAAGTTGCATTTAGATAACAGCATTGTTTGCTAACCTCCCTTCCTGCTTATGGGGAACTCTCACTTGTGTCTCACTGAAGGGGGAGATAATAATATTTTTTAAAAGTATAGAGTATATACCATGAAGAAAAATAAAGTAAGATAGGATACAAAACACCGATGGGATATGTATCATAATTTTAAATAGGGCAACAAGAAACAGCTTATTAAATAGGTGTCATAGAAGGTGAGAGAAAGAAAGAGCCATCCGGATATCTGAGCAAAAACCTGCAAGCAGAAGGAATAGCAAATGTGAAAGTTCTGTGGCAAGAGTGGCCTGGAATGTTTAGGAATAACGAAGAGGCCAGTGTGGCTACAGTAAAGTGAAAGAGAATAGAGCAATAGGAGATTAGACTCAAGAGGTCATGAAGGACCACACTATGTCGGGCCTTGTAGGTCACTGTAAGGACTTTGACTTTTACTATGAGTGAGATGAAAAGCTACTGGAAGATTCTGAGTAGGAGCAGTTTTAATTTTAAACAAAAAGTATTCTTCTGGCTAATGTGTTGAAAATAGGTTGTATGAGCGATGGGGGTGGTTGAGAGGGACAAGGATGAAAACAAAGAGATAAGTTAGGCAATAGTCTAGCAGAGATATGGTGGCAGCTTGGTTCAGGGTGAAAATGGTGGCAAATGGTTTGATTCTAGAACAATTTTGAAGTAAAGCCAACAGGATTTGCTGATGGTTTACATATTTTTAATTTTGGTTTCCATATGTTCATTGTTCAATGAGTAATTTTAGACTATGAAGTTGTAAGGAAATGATCAATGATGGGACCAGGCTTATCAGATAAGTTGGATAGTGAACAAGAATATTAGAAAGTAGTTCTTGAGATCTCAAATCTCAAAGCTCCCCAGCAGGAAGCCAATGCTCTGAAGGATCCATTGTGTTCAGCTAATGCAGTTCTACTCCAGGATCTGA
Organism: Trachypithecus francoisi; assembly: GCF_009764315.1. NCBI lineage: Eukaryota > Metazoa > Chordata > Mammalia > Primates > Cercopithecidae > Trachypithecus > Trachypithecus francoisi. The sequence goes on along the minus strand of NW_022681455.1, from coordinate 27,590,392 downwards.
ATAGAAAAGGTGAGAGTCATATAGAAGAAAGGTCCAGTTTCAACCCCTAAATTTAGCATGGATCCACATCCAGACCCAGGGCTACCTTTTTTCTTTCTTCCAAATTTCCCAAACAGAAGATGTAAGTCAAGTTATGTTTTATTTACAAAATGAAGGGTATACCAGGAATTACTGTTAACTTTATTAAGTATGATAGTAGCATTTGGTTAGGTAAGAAATTGTCCATGGTTTTTAGAAATGCGTAATGAAATATGTAGGAAGGAAACTATATGATGTCTCAGTTTTATTTAAAATATCAAAATAATAAAATGAAGAAAAAAGGAACAAATAAAGCCAAATGTGGCAAAATGTTGATAGTTGTTAAACCTGAACAATGAGCATAGAGGAGTCCATTTTACTAGTCTCTCTAATTTTGTGTATGTTTTAAATTTGTCATAATTAAAAATGAGCAAACATTATGTTTTATCAAGTTAAGTATTTCTGAGAGAATATTAAAATGAATTTAACTGGTTTTATGATCTGAGATAAAAATTAAAACTCTTCCCCAAACCATAAAAGGTATGGATTTAAGTGTCTTGACTTCCCTCAAACTCATTTTCTTAAATCTTTTTTTTTCTTTCTTTCTTTCTTTGAGATGGAATTTCACTCTTGTTGCCCAGGCTGGAGTGCAATGGCACGATCTCCTGCTCATTGCAACCTCCGCCTCCCAGGTTCAAGTGATTCTCCTGCCTCAGCCTCCCGAGTAGCTGGGATTACAGTCATGTGCCACCACGCCCGGCTAATTTTGTATTTTTAGTAGAGACGGGGTTTCTCCATGTTGGTCAGGGTGGTCTCGAACTCCCAACCTCAGGTGATCCACCCACCTCTGCCTCCCAAAGTGCTGGGATTACAGGCATGAGCCACCACGCCTGGCCTCTTAAATCTTATTATCCTATGATTATCCTATCTCCTTCATATCCTTTGCCATACAATTTTTATTTATTTACTTTCAGAGACAGGGTCTTGCTCTGTCACTCAGACTGGAGTACAGTGGCATAATCATAGCTCACTGAAGCCTCAAACTTGTGGGTTCAAGTGAGTCTCTCACCACGTATGACCTGGAAGCCCCTGCCTTTCCCAACCAAACCAATGTACATCTTTTATGTATTGATTGATGTCTTATGTCTTTCTAAAATGTATAAAGCCAAGCTACAGGCACATGTTCTTAGGATGTCCTGGGGCTGTGTCACAGGCCATGGTCACATATTTGGCTTAGGATAAATCTCTTCAAATATTTTAGAGTTTGACTCTTTTCGTCAATATTGTAAATATTGACCGACTTGTGGAGTGGCTTATGCCTGTGTGCCCACAGCTCTGCCTACAGAGTGAAAGGGAAGTACTAAGGAGAATTGCCTCCTTGGGAACTGCATGTAGCTCATGGCTTTTGTGACTGGAATAGCATTAGTAAAAGCCTGACATTGTGGAAAGACACACATGCGTGGACCTGGTTGTCTCTAACCTTACACTGCTCCTGACAGTAGGGAAGGCGTGCTGACCCAACTGGCCCAGCTCTCTGCTTTGAGCACTTGCTTTACCTCGCTGATGGTGGCCTGGGGCAACTCCTACCTACTGTGGAACCAGGTGGCCCTGAGCATGCAACCCCGCAGAGTATGTTTCCTAGGAGACGCTGGCCCATTCCAGGACACCAAGCTTTTCTTGCTCTTGGCTGATCTTGTTTTAAATACTACCCCACCCAACCCCCATGGCTCTACCCAAAAGCAGTCAAATAGAGTTTGTGGCAGTTGCCTGCCCTTATCTTCTAGGAGTGCCCACTACCACCATGTTGCGGTGGTCCCAGCCAGCCTACTGGGGGCGTGATGGGACAGGAGCATGTCCAGAGAGTAGCGCCCAGAGGCTCCTCATCCACACCACAGTATTAGCTCTCATGCCCCTCCTCACATACTGCGATTCCCACCGAGGGATGGGCTAGGGGACCTGGGCAAGTGAGGAGGGAGGGCGACTGGCCTCCACAGGGGCCTTTCTCTCCCTCCACCTGCTGGCTGACAGAAAAGTAAGGGCCCATGCAAAGCATCTAGATATAGGCTCCTTGTAAAATAGGAGATTATTTTGAAGATGTTCTACTTAAATGTGAGAGCCAAGTCACAGTAATTCGGGTCACATCAGAAGACCCTTAATTTCTTCTTAAAATAGGTCTGCCTTCTCTGGATCACTCTTACCCTCAGGCCTTCTATCTGAACTTCCTCACTGCAAACCCCAAAGTTTCTGGTTCTACTTATTGACTTTGCAATAAAAAGATATAGGCTATTTTCATCAGACATTCAACCTACATTATGCTTTGTGTTCATGACTGCTGATTATATGTCAGAAACCCCCCTCTGCACACCCTAGTAGCTTACATGTAAGTTAAGTAACAATACCACTTTAAGGAATGTAGCCACTCGTCCCTTGCTTCCTTGCCCATATCTAGTCACCAATTTCACTGGATCTTTCCTTTTCTGTTTGCTTTCAGAATGTCCCCAAAATTCATATATTGAAACTTAATCCCCATTGTGGTGGTATAGGAGGTGGGGTCTTTTGGGAAGTGATTAAATCATGAGAACTCATTCCTCTTGAATGGATTAGTGCCTCATAAAAGGCCTGGAGTTTTAAGGCTCTTTTGCCCTTCCGTCACTTCTGCTATGTGAAGCCATATAGCATTTGTCCCCCCTGGAGGTTGTGCAACAAGGCACCATCTTGAAAGCACACAGAAGCCCTCACCAAATACCAAATGGGCTGGTGCCTTGACATTGGACTTCTAGCCCTCAGAACTGTGAGAAAAAAAATTCTTTATAAATTACCCCACCACAAGTTTTTGTTGTAGTAGCACAAAGACGCCAGTTTCTTCATCTGTCCACTGCTATTTCCCAATACTGTTATTTTAAGAATCCCAGCTTCTCACCTAGTTTCTGTCTACCATCTCTCATTTCTAAACCATCCAGTCTCTTCCACCAGATTAATCTTCACCCTCAAGCCAGACTTTACCATGATCAAAAACCTCCCATAGCTGGGTGCAGTGGCTCATGCCTGCAATCCCGACAATTTGGAAGGCCGAGGCAGGTGGATCACCCGAGGTCAGGAGTTTGAGACCAGCCTGGCCAATATGGTGAAACCCCATCTCTACTAAAAATACAAAAATTAGCCAGGCATGGTGGTGCGTGCCTGTGGTCCCAGCTACTCAGGAAGCTGAGGTGGGAGAGTTGCTTGAACCTGGGAAGTGGAGGTTGCAGTGAGCTGAGATCACACCACTGCACTCCAGCCTGGGTGACAGAGCAAGGCTCTATCTAAAAAAAGAACCTCCCATAATTCCTTTATTGCTTAAAAGATGAAATCCAAATGCAACCTGATACTAAAGGCTGTGATCATATAGTTATGAAATTCCAAATCACCAATTTCTTTTCAACTTCTTTGAACCCCCTGCCATAAGCAAGCAAGTTCAACTACTTAAACAAACTGAGAACATTTTCCTACCTCTGACTTTCCTTAAACAGTTCCCTTTCTTTCTTAGATCTGCTAGGATCCAGTTTAAGAGATCCAGTACTGGAGTCGGCAGAACTGGAGTAAAATACTGGCCCTTGTGTAAGTTATTCAACATCTGTATATTTTAATTTCATCTTTCCATAATGTAGTGAATTAAATTACAGTTATGTCACTTAAGGATAGCAGTATGTTCTGAAAAGTGCATCATTAGGTAATTTTGTCCTTGTAACATCATAGAGTATACTTTCACAAACCTACATAGTATAGCCAATTACACACCTAGAATATATGGCATAGTCTATTTCTTCTAGGCTATAAACCTGTACATCATGTTACTGTACTGAATACTAGAGGCAATTGTAATACAATGATAAATATTTGTGTATCAAAATACATCTAAACATAGAAAAAGTATAGTAAAAATACAGTGTAAAACATTTTAAAATGTCACACATATATGGGGCACTTGCTGTGACTATAGCTTACAGGACTGGAAGTTGCTCTAGGTATCAGTGAGTGAGTAGTGAGTGAATATGAAGGTCTAGGACATTATAGTTCATCTAATGAAGACTACACTACTGTAGACTTTATAAACACTGTACATTAGCCTGCACTAAATTTATTTTTAAAATATTTTTTCTTCTATAATAAACTAACCTTAACTTACTATAACTTTTTTGTTTGTTTCATCATTTTTATTGGTCATATATCTAGAATTCATTACATAAATCTTTCAAAATAATGAGATATTACAAGAATAGTTTACAAGTCAGCTCTGACTGCACAAATATTTGACACAGGAGATCATTTTTACAAACACATATGCTTTTTTGTTTGTTGTGATTTTTTGTTTGTTTGTTTTTGGTTTTTTTTTGAAACGAAGTATCGCTCTCTCTCCCAGTCTGGAGTGCAGTGGCACGATCTCAGCTCACTGCAAGCTCCGCCTACCAGGTTCACGCCATTCTCCTGCCTCAGCCTCCCAAGTAGCTGGGTCTACAGGTACCTGCCACCACGCCCGGCTAATTTCTTGTATTTTTAGTGAGACGGGGTTTCACCATGTTAGCCAGGATGGTCTCCATCTCCTGACCTTGTGTTCCACCCGCCTCAGCCTCCCAAAGTGCTGGGATTACAGACCTGAGCCACGGTGCCTGGCCCTGTTTTCTTATAAGAATACTTTAAGAAAGAAAATAAGTATCTATCTTATAGCAAATTTTATGCAGTCTCTTTTTCTCATTCAATCATCCTTTCAGCATGTCCATCACATCCAATAAACCAAATTACAATCTGTTACTTCTCATTTTCAAATACTATTGAGATTCACACTGTTAAAGGATTTTTAGGGTTCCTTTTCTAATCTTTCCTGATTTGAAAAGAATCCATGTATTCAGGCTAAAAGAGGTAATTTAAACAATATTCCTCCTGAATAGAACTTCTATCGGGTTAATCATTGTTGGGTGAATTATCTTTTCACTTCCTACTTAGGCTAGGCTAGTTGGTAGTTTTACCCCTGCTGATAAAGTCCTGATATTCCTAATAGTTCCCAAACTGCAAAAAAAAAAAGAAATCCTAGAAACAAGAGTGAAATAGAAATATTAAGAAAGCTAAAACACTATTGATTAGAAAACATTTAAATTCAAGGTCTCCCCCAGGTTGAAGAAGACAGAAAAGTAATAAAGTATAAGGATGTGGCAGTAAGTTGTATAAAATGCTGAAAATCTGAAAAAGATTAATCACTCAAGCCAGTGGTGTACCATTTCCAAAATGCTAGGGGGCTAGAGGATACAGAATCTTAGACTCTGTGGCTAGGCTGAACTCAATATTTGATATTCTTCTTATGCTGTGGCTTTGAAATCGTCTAATAAATATCCATTTGCCCAGAGCAAGTAGTCTTTCAGGCCAGGGGAACTTTAGAGAATACTGACCAGGTTTACCTGAAGAGACAGGAACCACCAGGACAAACATTTGGCATTCACTCCACTCCTTCACTGTTACTGAAAAACGTCCACTTGTCAAAGTCTGTTGTTTACTTTTCAGGTAACATGAATTAAAATTAAGAAACTAGCAGTTTTCTACTACAGTGAAGCTCCTGAGTAGTCAGCTCCAATTAGTCAATATTCTTGCAAGGATGCTGTAAAAAGCAAGCCCTTGTCCAATAAGGTATTTAATAGCACTTAGGGACTATTAGATGTCCCATTTCTCTTCTCTTTCATTTCTCTTGATCTCTTCTCACCCCAGTGTAACAAATTGCTATAGGTTTTTACCAAAACACTGCAGCAGTAGGTGGAAATGAGTTATTTTGCATTATCAAAGTATTCAATCACATCATCACAGATCACATTTGCATATAACCAAGAGATGGACAAATAACATTACTGCAGTGATTTTGCAAATTCAGCATAGTCAATGTATCCATCATTGTTCTTGTCATCATCTCTCAAAACACCATCTCTTATGTTAATCAGTTCATCTTCACTCATTAGTGGTGCCTGTTCACTCCCTTTCTCCTTATGGACATGAGTAATGGCTGTGGAGAGTTCTAAGCCATCAAGCAAATCATTGCCATCATAATCGTGCATTTTGAAGTAATGGAGCTGCAGTTCTTGTGGTGACATCTCCACCTCTGGTTTGTTGATGACACTTTCTGTAAGGTACATGGATGTGTTTTGGGCAAGGAATAGGCCAAGGTGGACATCCAGGCCTGAATGACTCAGCAAGTTTGGCATGCAGGCACACCCTTCCACTTGTTATATAACCTGTTTGTGTAAGTTCATACTTGGCTCTGAGCCACTATTGTCTGTAAAAGGTTTAATTGTCCTGCTGACACTGTGTGCAGGGCTAAGCTCGGCATGGCTCTTGTGCAGGTGCTGCTGCCCAGAGAGAAAGTGAAGCTACTGCCCCTGTAAGGGAGAATGACCAACTAGCAGATGGGCAGGGGGAGCCAGGAACCAGCTCGTGCCCATAGAGAGAAAGAGTTAAGCTGCTGACCCTGAAGGCAAGGGAGAGCCAGCCCTTCAGCTGTGTGTGGGAGCCGCTGGCTCAAGCAGTTGAGACAGAGTGGACAGTGTGAGAGACCTGGTGTAAGTGAGCTACTGTGAGTAAGCTGCTGATGACAGCTATTGCTGAATAAAATCATCTTTCACCTGCCTACTTCCCCTGCCAAGTGTTCTGTTAGCTATTTGCCCAGGGACCCACTCCCTTGGACCTCAGCATGGGCTGGACCTGAATCCTAAACCTAACAATTGGTGATGAGGATGGGATGAGGTGAGTAGGTCTTCAGCCCCTGAGGGCTCCTGGGATGGCTATGTGGCTACAGCATGGGCTGTGGTACCAGGTGGCAACGTGCTGCGAGGATGGGCTTCAGTGGAAACATGGGAGGCAGTGGATGGGTCCCCCGCAAGTGTGGAGAAGGCACTGAAGCACCTGGAAGTGCACAGCACTGAGATGCAGCATGCTTTTTCTGCCAGAGTCAGATGGATGTTTGTGACTTTGCTGCAGGAAGTCCCTGCCCAGTCCTTGTGGGACACACGCAGGGAGGAAGAACTTCTGTTACAGATTCACCCAATGGTCTGCCAGAAAATAGAGCATGAGCAGCTGTTGGGCCCCAAGGGTGGGCCAGAGACCCTCTACTGTGGTGGAGTACACTTCCTATGGTGTCTGTGCTCCAAGTAAGTTGCAGGAGTTAAGCAAGTAATGTTGGTAGTTGTGTACATACTTGGTGCAAGTCATTCGGGAGAAGGATGTTGCTACACAACCTGGTCCTGCCCGAGTGTTCCAGTTCAAAGAGTACCTGCTGCAGTTGGTGGAAGTGTAAAGCCTTTTCTGTGTGATAAGAGAACTGGCCAAGGTGCCCGGCTTGGTAGGGGACACTAGACAACCAAAGGCCATATATGGACTTGGCAATCCACTGGTCCCTGAGCCTGGATAAGTTTCCAGGCAAGGCTGCAAAGACAGCTATGAAAGCTGATCAGTGAAAGCGAAACCTGTGTCTTTGCACCTTGGCATCGGCTGCTTGGCTCTCTACTTATGCACAGCGTATATCTCTTGCATGCCTGAGGACATTCTTGGGGGTGGATGTTTTGCATGACATGGCAGCTGTGCCACCTGTCATGGACTTGATGGACCCTATGACAATGGAACTGGGATGGTGCCACTGTGTGGTGGACTTGACCAATGCATTCCTCTCAATCAACATTGCTCCAGAGAGCTAGGAACAGTTTGCCTTCATGGGAGGGCGACAATGGACTTTCATAGTGTTGCTGCAGGGCTGTATGTATAGCCCCATTATATATCATTTTCTTATTAATGATGTTATGTTAACCTCTAGTTCTCTTGCAGGTTTGGAAGTGGCAACACCCCTCTTGCCTGGGATTGGGATGAGGCTGAAACAGCCCTTCTGATGACATAAGCCCTGTGGGTAGTTAACCAGGGGTGCCCATTTAAACTAGATGTGCATGTAACCACAAAAAGTGTTGGCTAGGGCCTATAGCAGTATATGGAGTGCTTGGAAGTGCCAGTAAGCTTTTAGTCCCAACTATGGAAGGGAGCTGAGCCCCAGTGTTCATTAATAAAGAAGCAGTTAGTAACCATATATGCTGCCCTTCAGGCTCACAAGAGTGTGGCTGGATGGGTTACAGTCACGTGGATGGCTTACCCAATAGCAGGATGGGTGTGTTCATGAGTAACGACCCCCCTGACTGGGACAGCACAGACATCCACTTTAGCGAAGTAGGGCACCTACTTAGAGCAGTGGAGTACAATAAGTACAAGTCCCTTAGCAGCAGAGTTGCAAGAGGTCTTGGGACCTGTAGTCCTAATGCAAGATAAGGCCATGAGGCCTGAGGTACCCCTAGACCCTGAGCCTTCATTGTTAGAAAGGGTGTTCTCCTATTCCTCATAGGACATGGTACACAGCTATGTCTAGCTGGGGTGCCACTGCTGCCTGGACTGCTGGTGCAGTCCAGCCTAGCACTGACACCATATGGTTTGAAAACAGGTGTAGATAGAGGAGCAGAGTCAGGCTTATCAATATCACTGTTTTATAGTTCCACATCTTAGCTGACTAGAAAGTCTTCCAGGAGTAGTAATATGCATGGAGCTGTCATCTCCTATGATAACAATGCCTTCTTCTGGAATACCTTCTGTAGGATCTGCCTGAGACTGTTTCACAGTTAACTTTTTTTTTAGTAAGTGGAAGTACACTCTAAAATATTAAATTGGTGCAAAAGTAATTGCGGGTTTTGCCATTGCAATTACTTTTGCACCAACCTAATAATAAAAAAAAGTATGGCAAATACACAAACCAGTGACATAGTGCTTTCCTATCAAGTATTACGTAGTGCTATTTTTTTTTGAGACCGAGTCTCACTCTGTTGCCCAGGATGCCATGCGGTGGCATGATCTCAGCTCACGGCAACCTCTGCCTCCTGGATTCAAGCGATTCTCATGCCTCAGCCTCCCAAGTAGCTGTGACTATAAGCGAGAGCCACCACACCCAGCTAATTTTTGTATTTTTAGTATAGATGGGGTTTCACCATGTTGGCCAGGCTGGTCTTGAACTCCTGACCTCAGGTGATCCACCAGCCTCGGCCTCCCAAAGTGCTGGGATTACAAGCGTGAGCCACCACACTAGGCCTTTAGTGCTATACTTTTATATGACGGCAGTGCAGTAAGTTTGTTTACACCAGTATCGCCACAAACATATAATTGTGCTATGATGTCACTAGGTAATAGGCATTTTCCAGCTCCATTATAATCTTATGTGATCACTGTCATATCTACAGTCCATCATTGACCAAAATGTCCTTGTGTGATGCATAACTATACTCAAATATATACAAAGAGCATTTCTTCTGGTACCCAGTAAATATTTCATTACTTAATACACACTACCCCCTGCTCCTGAGAACCTCACTCCATCCCAAGAACAATCTTCACATCTGCCTTTCTGGACCTTCTACTATGAACTAAATATTTATTCACCAGAGAACCTACTGTACACTAGGTGTTATGAAATATAAATTTTTTTATATCAAAGACATTGTATAATTACATGAAGACAAATGGAGGAATTCATCTTAATTCTATGTATTAGAAAAGCTTTGTTTTCCTTGATGAATAGACATATTTTTTTCCTTCTAAAACAATTTAAGCAAATAACCCTCTCATTTTGGTTGCCAGAATGCTCAGTTTGTATCCCTAACTGAATACCTGTGTAGGTTATCATAACTTGTCCTGATCTCCTAGTGCTCATTTGTATGTGTTTTTTGTTTTCTATTTTATTGTATCTTGTTTGCCATCTTGAGTCATTTTTTACACACAATGGAGTGTGTAAAATAGCTATGGCCTATTATGATAAAAGAAATACCTTCTAGCTTATTTGATTGTGATCCTAGTTTTCCATTTCTAGTAATGAAGTTAAAGGCTCTGCAGGGAATAAAATAAAAAGCTATAGGCAAATGTGAATCAATAGAATCATAACAATTAGAATTTATTGAGCATTTACTATATGTCAGGCACTGTTTTACTACTTTACATAAATGAACTCACTTATTCTTTACAATAGTCTCATGAACTGGAAAGCCAAGAGGTCAGCATCCCAGGAAATCTAAAGGAGTCAGTCTAAATAGTTATATACGTAAATTCAAGGAAAAACGAAATGGGCCAAAACACCTATGAGGTTACGTCATCATTCAAAAGACTAAAAAGATTATGCTGGTAAATTAAACTCTATGCATTTAGATTAAAACTAGAGTCCAGGCTAGCATTGTACTATGTATTATATGAGGTTTATAAAAGATTTAGGATGATTTACAACTTCAAAACAGCTTATGTAAAAAAGTACTTGTGAAAGAACCAGAAAACAGTAAAGAAGGTGTCTAACACAGGAGAATAATGCAAATCATCACTACAAAGATTTCTAAGAAGGTAGGGGACTGAAAGTGTCACAGAGTCAGGATATGAGCGTAGCATTTAGAAAAGGGTAGATAGGGTTTCTGGAATACAAAGAAGAAAGTAGGACATGTAAAAGTGCCAAGGAATGGTTTGAAAAGCAGCAAAGTGTGAGAAGAGGGTATAGTAGGGACAAAAAACAGGCCTGCCCACATGCATTATCTTTGAGAAGAGAAAGGAAGTAAATAAGTAGATCAAACTATGAAAGGCCTTTAGGTTAAAGAAGTTTCCATTTGGGGCAGAGGTCACTGGGAAACTGTAGACTATTTTTTTTAACAAAATAGTAGTTTAGTAAGGAGCTAGATAATGGTAGTTAGTCAACAGTGATCAATTTAGTAATGTAGGCACAAGGTACCAAGAACTTGGAAGCAGCAGTAGAAAGAGAGAAAGAAATCAATTATTAATCTATATTGAATAAAGTCAAGTTGATTGATTACAGATGATAGAGAGGAATCAGTGAGCAATAATTACAGGGCATTTAGTGTCTACTCAGCACTTTGTGATGTTTTGTATCAATCAATAACAAGATTTCTGGCAGGTGTGGTGGCTCATACCTGTAATGTCAGTGTTTTGGGAAGCCGAGGTGGGAGAATTGTTGGAGTTCAGGAGATGGAGGCCAGCCTTGCCAACATAGTGAGATCCTGTCTCCACAAACAAATTTTAAAATTTTGGGTGTGGTGGTACACACCTGCAACCCTAGCTACTCAGGAAGCTGTGGCAGGAGCCCAGGAGTTCAAGGCTACGGTGAGCTATGATTGTGCCATTGCACTCCAGCCTGGGCAACAGAGTAAGACCTTCTCTCAAAAATAAAACAACAAACAAACCAAGATTTCTGTCTTCAAGAAGTGTATAATCTAGTTGCACTACCTCAAGTTTTATAACTTGATGAAATGAGATTATTCTGGCCTAACCCTGGTCCCAAATCACAGAGCTAATCATTGACAATCAAAGAAATGCTGGGAGGTAGGAAAAGTGTAGATCAGCACAGAATCATGGATCCTGAAAGAAGCTCAAGCTTTAAGGTATAACAGTGGCCAAAAGTGCCAGTTCTGCAAATGTCAAGTAGAAAAAGGACTGAGAAATAGGCACTGGGTTTGTCCTTGAGAGATCAATCTTCCAAGATTGGTGAGGGTCAAAGCTACAGAATATAAGTTTCATGAAGTCTGTAAATGAAATAAAAACAAAAAAAACAAAAAAAACAGGCCAGGCGCGGTGGCTCAAGCCTGTAATCCCAGCACTTTGGGAGGCCGAGACGGGCGGATCACGAGGTCAAGAGATCGAGACCATCCTGGCTAACACGGTGAAACCCCGTCTCTACTAAAAAAAAAAAAAAAAAAAAAATACAAAAAACTAGCCGGGTGAGGTGGCGGGCGCCTGTAGTCCCAGCTACTCAGGAGGCTGAGGCAGGAGAATGGCGTGAACCCGGGAGGTGGAGCTTGCAGTGAACTGAGATCCGGCCACTGCCCTCCAGCCTGGGCCGCGACAGAGCGAGACTCCGTCTCAAAAAAAAAAAAAAAAAAAAAAAAACAGGATAGCATTTGGCAACTTTTTTCCCCAAGATCATGGAGAAACGTCTCCAAGATTTTTAGAACATTCTTGGTAAAAATGTGATAACATAACACTAGGATTAGTTAGGCACTAGTAAAAGAAATGAGTTATACTTTGAGGAAAAATGCTACTGCAAAAAAGGTAAGAGAAGGAGGAAGATGAGAAAAATCTGTCCTTGCAAGTCAAGAGAATGAATTTGCCTCAACACTATTATCCTCAGATGGTGAGAAGTTTTTGGTCCTGCTCTGAAGCCAGATCCCTCTCTTCTGGTACTAGAGCCAGCAAGTATGAAGGCACACACACAGGATTTTCTCTTCATGTGAAGGGGCTGATGTGGTTAGAAAACAGAGGATTACCTGGTGGTTCCGGGACCCACGCTTGATGGAACAGATTAGCAGAGAAACTACAAGGTGTCAGGTAGTTTTATACTCTAAAGTTGGAGCCCTTCAGAATATTAGATTGCATATGTTAGGTTTTTTGAGTCATTCTTTTGTTTTATTGCAAACTTATTTGAGAAAAGAGAAAGGGGGTTGGGAGAAAAAGTAGGAGGGAGGGAGGAAGGGAGGGGAGAGGAAAGGATACATGGATGGAAAGAATGAATGAAAGCTTAAAACGGGTATCGGTATCTAATAAAAGAAAATCAGAACAAGTATATATACACTTGAAATATATATATTTCAGTGGTGGGAGGTTAGGTATATATGTTCTTGTGCTAACATTAATAAAAGCTCAGATATTACTCTTTAGTATGAAGGTGCTGATGTCTGATGAGAGTTGAACTCTGACTGAAGGCTTTTCCACAGTCATTACATTTGTACGGCTTCTCCCCGGTATGGATTCTCTGATGAATAATAAGGGATGAGCTTCGACTGAAGCCCTTTCCACACACTCTACACTCGTGGGGCTTTTCTCCAGTGTGGATTCTCTGATGTTCTGTAAGAGATGAGCTTCGACTGAACACTTTCCCACAGTCACCGCACTCATAGGGGTTCTCCCCAGTGTGTGTTCTCTGATGTTCAATAAGCGATGAGATCCAACTGAAAGCTTTTCCACATTTACTGCATTCATAGGGATTCTCTCCAGTGTGTATTCGCTGATGCTGAATTATGGTTGAACGGTCACCGAAGGCTTTCCCACATTCATTACATTTGTAAGGCCTTTCTTGAGTATGAGTTCGCTGATGTTGACTAAGGTTAGTGCTTCGGCTAAATGCTTTTCCACATTCACTACATTCATATGGTTTTTCTCCAGTATGGATTCTCTGATGTAGACTAAGATGTGTGCTCCGGCTAAAAGCTTTTCCACATTCATTGCATTCATAAGGTTTCTCTCCAGTGTGAGTTCTTTGATGATCAGTAAGATGTGTACTTCGGCTGAAAGATTTCCCACATTTGTTGCATTCAAAAGGCTTTTCTCCACTATGAATTCTACTGTGTACAAGAAGGTCTGATTGGTAACTAAAGGCTTTTTCACATTCATTGCATTTACAAGGTTTTCTTTGTGAGAAAAGTCTTTGGTGTTTAATTAAGTCTGAATTATCTTTGGAGTTTTTCCTAGATATTGGGGATCCATCTCCCTTTGGAATTTTCTGTTGTGTGTCAAGGTTTGGGCTTAGACTAAATTCACTGGATTCAGGGCCTCCATCCCCCATGAAAATTTCTTCAAGTGTCACTGACACTTTTCTGACCACTGTGTTCTCAAAACAGGATTTCTTCTGTGCAGAACATTTTGTCTGCCTTGATAAACGGCCTTTATTTTTATAGGCTTCTTCATTTGTAGGACCCTGAGCAGTATTCCCTCTGAGGCTTTCCATTGCTGACCCTGAAAACTCTAGTTTTTTGGAAACAGTCTGATTGGTGTTGATGCTTTGGTTCAGTTCAAATCCCTCTATCTGAAAGACATTTAAAGTGTAAATGTCACCTGTATCTACTGTGGAGAGCAAAGAAAATAAACCAGCAGAGAAAAGACAACTAATTTGAATTCATGCATACTAGCAACTTTATATGAGGAGAAAACAAAAAAGGGTAGTGGAGGAGAACAAAGCCAGAAGAGATAAGAGGCAGAATTTTTGCACTAGGCATGGTGAACACAGAGACATCAAGAAATATCGAAAGAGTTATTGGGTAATATGCTAACCCAAACAAATGGAAATGAGCAGGTGTACCAGCTGATGACAGAGAGTTCGGGATTAAAAGGTAAAATGAGCTTTTGTGGTAGCTGATTAGCCATGGAAAATGAGAGCAAGGAGAAGGATGAGAAGAATCAAGACTCTCAAGCGTAGAAAAAAGAAATGGAAAAAAGAAAGATGACTTGATCAAGCCTGAATGCCACCATTTTCCTGGGATTGAAAGAGAATAAAAATTTCAGAAATAATAACTACCACACTGCTCTTCCCATTTGCCTCTCAACCCTTCTTCCAATTATTATACTTCAGGTATTCTTCTAAAGAAGTCTACAGTCCTAGACTATCAGAGATTTAGCAGAACTTAGACATTATCTAGGCCAACCCACTCATCTGACAGATAGAAAACAGATTGAGTCACTTGCCTACATGACCCAACAAATTGCAAGGGCTTGGACTAGAACTCATCTCCTCAACATCAAATTGGTGGTCTTCTTATGACACTACTTACCTAGACAGGTATTTCTGGGCACTGCCCTCCTCAGCTTCCTGAAGATCCAACATCTACTGTTATTCTTCCTCCAACTGGGTGATAAAGTCCAATTCACATGCTGGGGTTCCTGCAGATTAGAAATGTTTTAACACAAGGCTGCTGGTGCTGAAGACAGAGCTATCCAGAGCTCAATCTCAGTGTTTTTATCTTTAGAAAAGGTAGAGTGAGCTTTCACAGGGTCTATGGCAGGAGGGGCTGGAGAAAATGAGTCTCTGAAAGGGACTAAAATTAGATGCCAAAAGACGGGTTACATACACACACACAGGTTACATACAGAAACACATACACATCAGAATTACTTATGACACTTGTTACTCCAGATATCTGAACCTTGCTTTGGACCTAGCAAGTCTGATGGGGCCCAGGCATTTGTATTTTAATAAGTTCACGTGACTTGACAAGCTGAATGTCCAGAAAGAGCCTTAGAAATACAGTCTAGGTTGCTTGAACAAAGTGCTAACTTGGACTATCTTCTGCCCCCTAACAGTCTTTTCACAGCAGGTGGGTATAAAATAGAAACTCAGCTTCCCATAAGACAGGAGGCCCCTTTTCTCTACAGAGGGGTTGAAACTTCCCACAGATCTCAAGTTTCCCAGGTACTAGACAGTTAGCTTTCCCAGATGACTCTTGTTTAAAAAGCAAACACCTCACATTCATATTGCCTGGCACCAAGTAGTATGTTCATCTCCACACTGACAATGTTGTTTTCCACTTGTATTATAAGAAGTGAGAGCAACAGGGCAGCAAGGACCTCTCCTGGAACACCAACCTATCAGTGTCCAGCAGAATATCCTGGCTCCAGCGGCCTTTGTCAGGAAAATAAGAAGATCTGGGAACCTGTGCCTTTTCTTCTTGCCCATCCTTGGACTCTAAATTTCCTCATTAAAGCTTGTTTAACCCCTCCTCTTAATTAACTTGGAGCCCTTGTGTATTAAAGGAGGCAATGAACTGTGTAACAGTTCCCCAAATATTTCTGCTCACAGCATAATTTGAGATCCATGAGATTAGGGAGTTAATCTGGCTTCATAAAACTCTTTCCTTTCTCATAGACGGGGACCTCTCAGATGTGGAGGTTAGCCTTGAAGGATATGTGCCAAGAAGCCATGCATGGAGAACCTCAAGTAACATGATGATGCTGTCTGTGTTCAGCTTTGCCAAGAATATGCCTTTCAACTGAAAACAGGGAAGATAAAAAGCCCTACTACTGGGATGATGCAGGAGTCAGAATTTCTTATCGTAGAATCTTACATTAAGATCCAATTGCTGTGGGGCGCAGTGGCTCATGCCTGTAATCCCAACTCTCTGGGAGGCCGAAGCGGGCAGATCACTTGAGGTCAGGAGTTCGAGACCAGCCTAGCCAACATGGTGAAACCCCGTCTCTACAAAAATTAGTTGGGCATGGTGGTGCATGCCTGTAATCCCAGCTACTTGGGAGGCTGAGGCTGGAGAATTGCTTGGACCTGGGAGGCAGAGGTTGCAGTGAGCTGAGATCGCAGCAATGCACTCCAGCCTGGGTGACAGAGTGAGACTCTGTCTCACAAACACACACAAAAGATCCAATTGCATACTTTATGATGCCAACATTCCTAAATAGGAATTTGCCTTACTGCTACCGTGGCTGGCTTCCATTCTTGTAGCTCAGATCCTTAAGCTCCTCCATTGTTATCTGATATGGTTTAGATGTTTGTTCCCTCCAAATCTCATGCTGAAATGTGATTCCTCCCCACCCTCCCCTGAAAAAAAGAAAAAAATGTGATTCCCAATGTTGGAAGTGGGGCCTGGTGGGAGATGATGGGATCATGGAGGTAGATTCCTCCTGACTGGTTTAGCAGCATCCCCTTGGTGATAAGTGAGTTCTTGCTCAGTTAGTTCATGTGAGATTTAGTTGCTTAAAAGTTTGGGACCTCCCCTCCCTTGCAGTCTCTTGCCCCTGCTCTTACCATTTGACATGCTTGCTCCCCCTTTACCTTTCACCATAATTGGAAACTTCCTGAGGCCCTCTCCAGAAGCAGATGCTAGAGCAGTGCTTGCACAGCCTGCAGAACTGTGAGCCAATTAAATCTCTTTTCTCTATAAATTACCCAGCCTCAGGTATTTCATTTCCATAGCAATGCAAGAATGGCCTAATACATTATTTTACTGTCAGTTCACTACTACCTTTCTCTTTTATTATAGTGATCCTCAAGATAGCATCCTAGGGAGACTTTGGGGGAATTTGTGAGGGTGTTTTGGGTTGTCACAATGATTGGATAGTACTATTTGAATTTAATGGGGGCCAGGGATTATAGACATTCCTGCAGAAAAAAGAACTGTCATTTATCCTACCTGACTTTCAAAAAGTTGTTAATAGTTACCTGAAACTAAAACCTAATAACGCTTTATGCATACATACACCATTTTGCATAGCTTTAATATGTATTGGAAAATCAAGGAAATATACATTTCTTTCTTTACTTTTTTGAGACAGGGTCTCACTCTATCACCCAGGCTGGAGTGCCGTGGTACAATTACTATTCACTGCAGCCTTGACCTCCCCAGGTTCAGGTGATCCTCTGACTTCAGCCTCCTAAGTAGCAGGACTACAGGCACACACCACCATGTACGGCTAATTTTTAATTTTATTTTGTAGAGATGGGGTTTCACCATGTTGCCCAGGCTGGCATCAAACTCCTGGGCTCAATTGATCTGTCCACCTCAGCCTCCCAAAATACTGGGATTACAGGCATGAGCCACCAAGTCCAGCCAAAATATACATTTTTTTGTTTCAATGTTATTAGGAATTTTTCACCATTTCAGGGAAGTAAAGCCACTTATGGTATTAGATTCACAAATATATTCATAAATCAGGCTGCATTTGTAGTTGAATTCACAGTGGTTCTAATAGGTGTAAGCATCTATTTCATCCAGTCATTTACCTGCTGAAATACATATTACTTGATTATAAATCATTTTCCTTTTCCTTCTCCTTCATATTATAGTTAAGGTAACATATTGATACTTTTGAAATTATTTCGTAGGTAGGTAGTATTCATATGACATAAGATGAATTTTATTTCAGAATAGTAAAGGGAATGGTAGGTCTGAAGGGTACAGAAATAATTCTCTAGTGCAATGGAACTAAAATATTGACAATTACATGATAGGTGAATACTGCATCTCCCAGTAGGTAAATTACAAAGCCTCTAAAGCTACTAAAGCAAAAGTTCTTGTCCCCAACAGAAGTCTCTGAAGATTTGAGAACACCCATACTGCCATAAGGTAATATGAGAACTAATGGGAATGTTGTACTTAGTGGAATATTACTACATTATTAAATATCATATCCCATTCTGGAGAAGAGAGATTATTAGGAAATATTTAGTTTTTGGAGGCAATATGAAAGCAGGGAGATCCAAAATTTGAAGATTTGTGCAAACTGTCTCACTAGAAGAACCCTGAAATATAGGATATCTAAAAGTAGGCCGAATATCCTGACAAGAGAAAGAACTATGACAGAGTTCTTGGATATGGCCAATTTGATGTTCACTCTCATGCTTATTAATATTTTAATTATTGTCAAACTGTGCCAATTTGATATGAGACTATCTATAATCAACTAATGTGTTTATACTATGTATTAGGCTGTTCTTGCATTGCTATAAAGAAATACCTGAGGCTGGGTAATTTATAAAGGAAAGAGGTTTAATTGGCTCATGGTTCTGCAGGCTGTAAAAGCATGGTGTTGGCATCTTCTCAGCTTCTGGTGAGCCTTCAGGGAGCTTTTACTCATGACAGAAGGTGAAAGGGGAGCAGGCATATCACATGGTGAAAGCAGGAGCAAGGCAGGAGGGAGGGGCCACACACTTTTACACACCAGATCTCACGAGAACTCACTCATTATTGCAAGGACAGCACCAAGCCATGAGGGATCTACCTCCACGATCCAATCACCTCCCATAAAGCTTCACCTCCAACACTGGGGATTACAATTCAACATGAGATTTGATGGGGATATATATTCAAACCATATCATTCTGCTCTTGGCCCCCAAGTCTCATGTCCTCACATTGCAAAACATAATCAGTATTTTTAGGAGACTGCTCAACAGTACCCGAAAGTCTTAAGTCATTCTGGCATTAACTCAAAAGTCCCAAGTCCAAGTCCAAAGTCTCATCTGGAGATGAATTTCTTCCAGCTATGAACCTGTACATCACAATTTATTTACTTCCAAGATACAATGGAGGTGCAGGCACTGGGTAAACACTCCCATTGTAAAAGGGAGAAATCAGCCAAAAGAAAGGGGCTACAGGCTCCATTCAAGCTCGAAATGCAGCAAGGCAGTCATTAAATCTTCAAGCTCCAAAATAATCTCCTATATGTCCCACATGCAGGGCACAATGGTGCAAGGGGTGGGTTCCCAAGGCCTTGGGCAGTTCCACTTCTGTGGTTTTGCAGAATTCAGCCCCACTTTGCTCTCTCAGGTTGTTGAGTGCCTGTGGCTTTTCCAAGCACAGGGTCTAAGCACAGGATCTACCATTCTGGGGTCTAGATGGTGGCTCCCTTCCCACAGCTCCACTAGGCAGTGCAGTGGGGGCCCTGTGTGGGGCCTCCAACCCCACATTTCCCCTCTGGACTGCCCTAGTAGAGGTTCTCTAAAGGGGCTCTGCCCCTTACAGCAGGCTTCTGCCTGGACACCCAGGCCTTTTCATACATCCACTTAAATCTAGGCAGAGGCTGCCAAGCTTCCTTTACTCTTGCACTGTGCACATCCACAGACTTAACACCACATGGAGGCCACCAAGGCTTACAGCTTCTACCCTCCAGAGCAGCAGCCTGAGCTGTACCTGGGCCCATTGGAACCATGGCTGGAGCCCAAGCAACCAGGATTTAGGAGCAGCCTCCTGGAGTGGTGCAGGGCAGTGGGACCCAGGATCTGACCCTGAAATCCTTAAGTCCTCCTGGGTCTCTGAGCCTGTCATGGGAGGCATCGCCTCTTAGATCTCTGAAATGCCTTTCAGGCCTTTTTCCCGTTTTCTTGACTATTAGCACCTGGCTCCTTTTTAGTTTGCAAATCTCTCTAGTAATGGGTTGCTCCATGGCCTGCTTGAATTTCTCTCCTGAAAAAGCTTTTTTTAATCTTTTTTCTCTGCAAATTTTCCAAACTTTTATGCTCTGCCTTCCCTTTAAATATAACTTCCAACTTTAAGTCATTTCTTTCCTTCTACATCTGAGGACAGACTGTTAGAAAGAGCCAGGCTACATCTTCCTTTGCTGCTTAAAAATTTCTTCTGACAGATACCCTAAATCAACACTCTGAAGTGCAAACTTCCACAGATCTCTAGGGCAGGGGCACAAGGCAGCCAAGTTCTTTGCTAAGGCATAACACATATGACCTTTGCTTTAGTTCCCAATAAGTTCCTCATTGCCATCTGGACCTTGTCAGCCTGGACTTCACTGTCCATATCACTATCAGCATTTTTGTCACAAACATTTAACCAGTCTCTAAGAAATTCCAAACTTTCCCTCATCTTCCCATCTTCTGAGCCCTCCAAACTCTTCCATCCTCTGCCTGTTACCCAGTTCCAAAGTTCCTTTCACATTTTTAAGTAACTTTATAGCCAAGCATGTGCCTCAGTACCAATTTGCTGTATTAGGCCATTCTTGCATTGCTATAAGGAAATACTTGAGGCTGGGTAATTTATAAAGAAAATAGGTTTAATTGGCTCACAGTTCTTCAGGCTGTACAACCATGGTGCTGGCATCTGCTCAGCTTCTGGGGAGACCTCAGGGAGCTTTTACTCATGGTGGAAGGCAAAGGGGCATCAGGCACATCACATGGCAAAAGCAGGAGAAAAGAGAGGTGGAGAGGTACCACACACTTTTTTTTTTTTTGAAACGGAGTATTGCTCTGCCACCCAGGCTGGAGTGCAGTGGCCGGATCTCAGCTCACTGCAAGCTCCGCCTCCCGGGTTTTTTACGCCATTCTCCTGCCTCAGCCTCCCCAGTAGCTGGGACTACAGGCGCCTGCCTCGTCGCCCGGCTAGTTTTTTGTATTTTTAAGTAGAGACAGGGTTTCACCGTATTAGCCAGGATTGTCTCGATCTCCTGACCTCGTGATCCGCCTGTCTCGGCCTCCCAAAGTGCTGGGATTACAGGCTTGAGCCACCGCGCCCGGCCGGTACCACACACTTTTACACAACCAGATCTCATGAGAACTTATGCATTATCGCAAGAACAGCACCAAGCCCTGAGGTATCCACCTGTAAGATCCAATCACCTCCTGTCAGGTCCCATCTCCAACATTTGGGATTACAATTCAACTTGAGACTTGGTGGAGACACGAATCCAAGCCATATCATACTGTATAGTGCAAGATTCTCAAAGTGTAGTTGGTTTTTTCATTTCAAATAAGCTCATTATATATACAACTGTATTATGCATTAGATGTGTTAGTGTATGTGACACATATGATAGACAGATACAAACTCCACTAGGGAAACTTTCTACCTAGAAAAAATAAAGAAAGAACTTGTGAAAGGAATCCAGAAATGGCCTTTCTTTGGGCCTGTCTATTCTAAAAATTTTATGAATACTGACTCATTTATTCTTCACAATAACTCTGTGAGAGGGGAATTATTATTCCCGCAATACAAATAAATAGTGTAAGTACAGAGAAGTCAAGTAATTTGGCACAAGGCCAAGTAATAAATCCTAGATTCAAACTCATTATACCATACAGTATGTGTTGCTTCTCAACAGACAGGGAAAGAATGCCCGAGTCACACTTTCTGTTTAGCGGCCTGTAAATGGCCAAGAAACTAAACTCCACTGATGTCAGAAGGATATCAGCATGACCTTGACTTCAGAGTGGCGTAGGAGTATAGAGAGTGATGACCTCCCAGAGCCAGTCCCTGAAACGCTGCAGTAAATCTCAGCCACACTAACAGCCCTATCTGTGTAACCTATGGAGTAAAGTCTCTGGCCTTGGCCGGGCATGGTGGCTTATGCCTGTAATCCCAGCATTTTGGGAGGCTGTGGTGGGCAGATCACCTGAGGTCAGGAGTTTGAGACCAGCCCAACATGGTGAAACCCAGTCTCTACTACAAATATAAAAATTAGCCAGTCGTGGTGGCACGCACCTGTAGTGCCAGCTACTCAGGAGGCTGAGGCAAGAGAATCGCTTGAACCCAGGAGGTAGAGGCTGCAGTGAGCCAAGACTGTACCACTGCACTCCAGCCTGGTTGACAGAGCAAGACTCCATCATCTCAAAAAAAAAAAAAAAAAAAAGTCTCTGGCCTCCACTGAAGTGCAAGTGGCATCCTCAGCACAATTCAGGGAAACATCAGATAGAGGCCCAGAGCTATAGGCACTGACTAGGTAAGCTGGATTTTGGTTATAGCTCCATTGGTAGCTATATAGAAAACAGGGAAAAATAAACAATCTGGTTTTGTGTCTCCTCACCTGAAAAATGAAGATGCTGGACTTGATTTGTCCAAAGCTATCTGATACCCAGTAGTTTAACTTTAGATCCCAAATTTTGAGGCACATAGCCATCTGCCTAGACTAAGGGGAGAGAACTACAATGAATCTACTCTTTTTCAAATCCTCAGAGACATGTAAGATCTCAAGGTCCATATTTCAGATGAAACCATTCAAGAAATAGGCCAAAAAAAGCCTGTGTTCATTAATTAATCTAATGATGAATTAGAGTGAGGGAGTGTTGAAGATATTAAGAACAGTCAACAGCCAAATAAAGAATAGTCCCCTTGGGCCGGGCGCGGTGGCTCAAGCCTGTAATCCCAGCACTTTGGGAGGCCGAGACGGGCTGATCACGAGGTCAGGAGATCGAGACCATCCTGGCTAATACGGTGAAACCCTGTCTCTACTTAAAAATACAAAAAAAAACTAGCTGGGCGACGAGGCGGGCGCCTGTAGTCCCACCTACTCGGGAGGCTGAGGCAGGAGAATGGCGTAAACCCGGGAGGCGGAGCTTGCAGTGAGCTGAGATCCGGCCACTGCACTCCAGCCTGGGTGGCAGAGCGAGACTCCGTCTCAAAAAAAAAAAAAAAAAAAAAAAAAATTGTCCCCTTGGCAAAATTTGGCAGACTCATCTAAGAAGGGATGAATGTGTCTCTGCTTGCCAAGATGGAACACACTTTCAGAAAAGAGAGAAGAATACTTAATTCATGTGGAATATGGATCTTATGGAGAGGTAGACAGTTGCCTTTCCATCATCTGCCTCCACTTGGTTTTATTTTTAATGAAAGGCAGAAATGGGCAAAGGTCATAGTCTAAGGCATCCAGAACCTCTGTCTAGTAATGTCCACATCTAGCCCTGTTGAATGCAACCCTAAGGATTAGAAGTAAAATGATTGGGAGGCCGAGGCGGGTGGACCACCTGAGGTCAGGAGTTCAAGACCAGCCTGGCCAATATGGTAAAACCCCATCTCAACTAAAAATACAAAAAAATTAGCTGTGTGTGGTAGCAGGCCCTGTAATCCCAGCTACTTTGGGAGGCTGAGGCAGGAAAATCGCTTGAACCCAGGAGGTGGAGGTTGTAGTGAGCCAAGATAGTACCACGGCACTCCAGCCTAAGCGACAAGAGTGAAACTCTGTCTCAAAAAAAAAAAAAAAAGTAAAATGAATGCCCAAAGTAATCCTATCTCCTCTCAGATATAAAGAAAATGACAATGGACACTTATGTCTGGGTTTCATCTTTTATGATAAAAGACAGATCTGAACCAAATCCAAACTTTCTCTAAACTCTTTAGGTGATCCAACATCTTTGACATTCTCTTCATATGGGGTATGAGTTCAAAGACACTATGGCACTAGTCTCCTTACTTCTTCCTGAGGGTCAAAATAGAAGACAGATGACACTGCTTACAGCTGCGCTTCCTTGGTCAAGTCACCTTTCTGAAAACTCTTGCCCCACATTATAAAACACCATTACTAGCATGGGCTTGTCTTTTCTCACAAAGCTTTTGTGAATACTGCAAGTTAAACTATGGCAAAACATTTACAATAAAGAATGATATATAGTATAAGGGAGATGATGCTATTGCTGTGCTCATCTCACATCAATGAATTTGAAAACTGTGATGGTATATATTTAAGGAAAGATGCTGTCAGAGGATTTATGAGGCTCCCTTCAGCAGCTGCTGCCCTAGAGCATGGAGAGACGCATTCTTTTTCCTGGCTTTGGAGGATGTATATAAGATGGGAAAGGGAAGACTAGTGGATGTGACAAAAGTTTCAGGGATAGCCCCCAAACATATTTCAGAGAGGCCAGGAGGTTAGGGCCTGTCTCCACAATGTTAGGCCTTTTTCCAGAGTCCATTCAAGGGATTCCTCCCTCTTGATGTGGAAAGTTGCCGCTCCTTTTATCCTTTCTTCTTCATACTTTTATTATTTGAGTCATCTTACTGCTCTTTGGATACTGTATTCCCACAAAATCATTATTCTCTTAAGTGGTCACAACATGCTGCAGCCCTAGCCAACCTGGTGGTTTGCTATTCCTTTATGTGACTCTAACTTTCTAGCACTAACAGCGCTGGCCACCACTGTTACCCTAATTATCTAAAATTGTTTTGACATTGCCAGTCTGTCCTATAATCAATTCCTGATCCAGGGATAATTCTCCTTTATTTTCTACCCCCTTCAGAAGGAAGAAGGTTTTGAAGAGTCTGGAATAGGGCTTCTCCGGGTGCTTCGTTTTGTGGCACTAGGTTGATTGCTTCCTGGAGCCTTTGCCAATCCACAAAGCAATCAGCAGAAGTGCCTAGGCAGCCTCAGTTTAACCACAGAATAGAGAAAATCTTGTCCTACCAAAGGTGATCTTCAGGTAACAATGTTCACAGAAATTGGTTCAAAGCACAAACTCACACATAAAGCACAAATTCACACACAAAGATCCACAGTAACTGTCAATACACCTACAACAAATAATTAACAACTACTTTATTCAAGTACCAACCTTCATCACCAGAACCAAAAACTAAGGACTGGCACTCACTAGCCTCTGTAACTTAAGCAAGTAATTTTTTTTTTTTTTTTTTTTTTTTTTTTTGGTGCAGGGGAACGGAGTTTCACTCTTGTTGCCCAGGCTGGAGTGCAATGTAGTGGTCTCGGCTCACTCCAACCTCCGCCTCCTGGGTACAAGTGATTCTCCTGCCTCAGCCTCCCGAGTAGCAGGGATTACAGGCGCGCGCCACCACTCCCACCCAATTTTTGTATTTTTAGTAGAGAAGGGGTTTCACCATATTGCCCAGGCTGGTCTCGAACTCCTGACCTCAGATAACTCGCCTGCCTTGGCCTCCCAAAGTGCTGGGATTACAGGCGTGAGCCACTGCCCCCCGCCGAGCAAATACTTCATCTCTCTGTGCCTCGATTTCCTTATCTGTAACATGGGGATAATAATAGTACACTATTTCATAGGGTTGATGCGAGGATTAAATGAATTAATGCAGGTAAAAACTCTTGGAGCAATGCCTGCACTCAGTAAGCACCAGGGAAACATCCCAGTACCGAAGCCCTCCCTCGCCCAGCTAGAGGGGAAGCAGGGTGCAACCCTGCTCTTTCTCATCTCCCAGGGATACACCCGGGGAAAACCACTGGCTGTCACTGCCGCAGAGGAACTAGGCTGGCCCGCCCGTGAGACGAGCGTTGGGGGCCCTCTCGACCCCTAGCCACGCAGCGTCCCAACCGTGGAGGTACCTCCTGACCCGACCTGCAGCCAAACCACCCGCGACCCTTTCGCCCGTTTCCTTCGAAGAAACCGTGTTTCCACTTTCCAGAACCTCCAAGAACACCCACCTTGGGCCCGGGGCCCTGTAAGCCCCACTCACCGGCCGCCTCCGGCCGAGTACCCCGACACACCCCGGGCGGATCCCGCACTTGGAGCGGAACCTGAGTGCGCGGGGCTTGGGGAAGTCGGAAGGATTAAAGAGAAACCCACGCGTCGAATCGCTGCTCCAGCGCCCATCAGGTTTCCTAGGATCACAGGCAGTCTCCCACTTAGGCTGCTGCTGATCATGCTCTGCTCGGTATGCGGGGCCAGGCATTGTCTGAGCAGTCGCTTGGACCTAAGTCTCCTGACGCCGACGACCAGTTGCAAAACAGAGACCACACTGAGAATCGGCAACGTATCAGCGGCGGTCGCAGCTCTGTGCCTGCGCCCGAGAGCCAGGGATAGCAGGGCTGTGCTGGGATTCACTTTCCTGAAGGTTTTTGCAAAGCCCCTCCCCTGGTATGTGAGAGGCTGAGAGGTTGGTGCTAGAGGCAAGAGGAGGGGGGTCTGCGAGAGATACCGAAGACCACCTTAATACACTACAAAGTATAGCCTACACCGGTGGTTCATAGAGTTTTAAATAGCGTGCACAAATAAATCAAGCGAGCTTGTTAAAATACAGCTTCACAAGATTTACACTCCGAGATTGACTCATTGGCCTGGAACACTGCATTTTCAACGGGCATCCCAGATAATTCTGATGCAGGTGGTCTCTCCAAAATGGCTCCGTTGCACAATCTAGATGCTTAAAAACTGTTAAATGCAAGACACGTCTTTAATTTCACCAAAAGAAAAAGATAATAAAATCAGGACACTACCATAATCTAGTAGATTTTTTAAAATTCCAGATAATTTTAATATAAGGTAATGAAGTTGCACAATGTGCCCTGGGAGTTCAGAGTAGGGGAAACTTATGGAACGAGGGACATTGGAGTGGTTTAACTAATGGAAGATTTAATGGAAAACATAGCGGAGGGCAACCTTACAAATAGTTGAGGAACTAGAAGAGTGGAACGCGTGTGCGAAACTGCAGATCTGATATATGACAGCTGTGCACAAGTACCATAGAAACATCAAGTAGGTATAAAGCATGAGCCTTGAAGTACAAAGGAGCAGGATCCAAATTTTAAGCAGGAAGAAGCAGGATCCAAATTATAAAGCTGGAAAGAATTAGGCCGGGCGCGGTGGCTCAAGCCTGTAATCCCAGCACTTTGGGAGGCCGAGGCGGGCGGATCACGAGGTCAGGAGATCGAGACCATCCTGGCTAACATGGTGAAACCCCGTCTCTACTAAAAATACAAAAAAACTAGCCGGGCGAGGTGGCGGGCGCCTGTAGTCCCAGCTACTCGGGAGGCTGAGGCAGGAGAATGGCGTGAACCCGGGAAGCGGAGCTTGCAGTGAGCTGAGATCCGGCCACTGCACTCCAGCCTGGGCGACAGAGCGAGACTCCGCCTCAAAAAAAAAAAAAAAAAAAAAAAAAAGAATTAGATAAAATCTAATTTTATCATTTCCTATTTTTAAAAATTAAAAATACTTTCAAACTGTGGTAAACTACGCATAACATTAAAGTTACCATTTTAAAGTCATACAATAAAGTTTTTAGTGTATTCACAACAGCACCATCACTATCTAATTCTAGAACATTTTCATCATCCCTAAAAATGCCCATTGAGCAGTCTCTATTCCCTGCTCCCCACAGTCCCTGGTAACCTTTATTTTATATTATGTTTCTATGAATTTGCCTGTTCTAGATATGCCGTATAAGTAAAATAATACAATATTTGTCCATTTATTTCTGGATTATTTTAATTAGCATAATATTTTCAAGGTTCATTCATATTGCAGCATGTATCCTTCATGCCTTTTAATGGCTAAATAATATTCCATTGTGTATATGTGTGTGTTTATACATAAACAGTGTATAAATATAAATACATAATATTTTGTTTATCCATTCATCTCTTGTTGAACACTTGGGTGGTTCCCGCCTTTTGGCCATTGTGAATAATGCTGCTATGAACATTGGTGTACAAGTATCTGAGTCACTGTTTTCAATTCTTTGGGTATACACCTAGGCATTGAATTGCTAAATCATATGGTAATTCTGTGATCAGCTTTTTTGAGGAACCATCAAACTGTTTTCCATAACGACTGCATCGTTTTACATTCCCATCGGCAGTGCAGGAGGGTTCTAGTTTCTCCACATCTTTGCCAACACTTGTTAACTTCCGTTTTGTTGTAGTTGTTGTATTATAGCCACCCTAATGGGTATGAAGCTTTATCTCATTGTGGCTTTGATTTGCATTTCCCTCATGGCTAGTGATGTTGAGCATCTTGTCATGTGCTTATTTGTATGTCTCTTTTGGAGAAATGTCTGTTCAAATCCTTTGCCTATTTTGAAGTAGGTTTTGTTGTGTTGCATAAGTTTTTATATATTCCAGATATTAATTCTTCTTCAGATATATGATTTGCAAATATTTTCTCCCATTCTGTGAAGTTTTTCTCTCTTTTGATAGTGTCCTTTGATGCATAAAACTTTTTGATTTTGATCAAGCTCGATTTATTTTTATCACCTGTGCCATACTTGAAAATTACTTTCTCTAGTAAAGATTTTTATGTTTTCTGCTAAGAGATTTATAATCTCTTATAAATTTTTTACTTCTTAAATTTAAGTCCTTGATCCATTTTGGGTTAATTTTTGTAGATGGTGTAAATACTACAACTTTATTGTTTTGCATTTGGATATCCAGTTTTTCCAGCACCATTTGTTGGAAACACTGTCCATTTCCCATTGAATGGTCTTGGCACTTGTTGAAAATCCATCAACCATATATGCGAGGTTTATTTCTGGGCTCTCTTTTCTGTTTTATGGGTCTATATACCTATTCTCCAGCACCACACTCTTTAGGTTACTGTAGGCTTGTGTAAAGTTTTGAAATTATGAAGTGTGTGTCTTTAAACTTTTTTCTTCAAGGTTTTCATTGGTTATTCAGGGTAATTTGATTTTCCATATGAATTTTAGGATGGGATTTTCTATTTCTGCAAACAAAGGTTGAAATTTTTATAAGGAATACATTGAATCTGTATATCAAATAGTTTTTTTTTTTTCTTTTTTTTTGAGACAGAGTCTCGCTCTGTTGCCCGGGCTGGAGTGCAGTGGCCGGATCTCAGCTCACTGCAAGCTCCGCCTCCCGGGTTTACACAATTCTCCTGCCTCAGCCTCCCGAGTAGCTGGGACTACAGGCACCCACCATCTCGCCCGGCTAGATTTTTGTATTTTTTAGTAGAGACGGGGTTTCACCGTGTTAGCCAGGATGGTCTCGATCTCCTGACCTCGTGATCCGCCCGTCTCGGCCTCCCAAAGTGCTGGGATTACAGGCTTGAGCCACCGCGCCCGGCCATCAAATAGTATTATCATCTTATCAATCGTTAGCCTTCCAACCCATGAACATGGGATGTCTTTCCAATTATTTAGGTCTTCTTTACTTTCTTTAAGTAATGTCTTGCAGTATTCAGTGTACAGATCTTTCACTTCCTTGGTTAAATTTATTCCTAGGTATTTTTATGCTATTTCTAATATGTATATATTCATTGCCATAAATTCCCCCTAAGCACTGCTTTCACAGCATTCCATAAATTTTGCTAAGTTGTGTTTTCATTTTCATGTAGTTCAAAGTATCTTTTAATTGCTCTTGGCATTTTTTCTTTGACCCATGTATTATTTGGAAGTGTATTGCTTAATCTCCAAGTATTTGGGAGATTTTCCAATGAGCTTTCTGTTATTGATTTCTAGTTAAATCTATTGTCATCTGAGATAAGTCACTGTATAATTTCTATTCTTTTAAATTTATTAAGGTATGTTTTACAGCCCAGAACATGGTCTATATTGATTAATTTTCCATGTGAGTTTGAGAAGAAAGAGTATGCTGCTGTTGTTGGATGAAGTCTAAGATGGCCATTATATCCAGTTGATTGATGATGTTGTTGATTTCAACTATATCCTTACTGATTTTCTGCTTCCCGGATCTGCACATTTCTGATAAAGAATATTTGAGATTTCTGTGACAGTAGATTCATCTCTTCCTTCTTGAAGTTCTATCAGTTTTTGCCTCATGTATATTGAAAGTCTGTTTTTAGGTGCATACACATTAAGGATCATATCTTCTTAGAGAATTAACCCCTTTCTCATTACATAATTCCCCTTTTTATTCCTCATAGCTCTCCTTGCTTTGAAGTCTGCTCTGTCTGAAGTTAATATAGCTACTTCTGCTCTCTTTTGATTAGTGTTAGTATGGTATAACTTTATTGATTTACTTTTAATCTATATGTGTCTTTATCTTTAAAGTGAGTTTCCTATAGACAACATATATTATTTCTTCACAATCTCTGCCTTAAAATGGGGCATTTAGACCACTGATGTTGAAAGTATTATTGATATAGTTGGATTAATATCTACTATGCTTGTTAACTGTTTTCTATTTGTTGCCTTTGTTCTTATTTTTGTCTACCGCTTTTTTCTGACTTTTTTGTTTTAATTGAACCCTTTATATGATTTTATTTTTCTTCTTTATTAGCATATTAGGTATACTTCTTTTTTCTAAGTGGTTAATCTAGAGTTTGCAATATATATTTACAACTAATCTGAGTCCACTCTCAAATAACACTATAAAGCTTCATGGGTAGTATGGCAAGTACCTTATAATAAAAAAAAATTCTTTTTTTTTTTTTTTTTGAAATGGAGTCTTACTCTTGTTGCCCAACCTGGAGTGCAGTGACATGATCTTGGCTCTCTGCAACTTCCACTTCCCATGTTCAAGCTTCTCCTGCCTCGGCCCCCTAAGTAGCTGGGATTACAGGTACCCGCCACCACGCCCGGCTGTTGTGGGAAGTCAGGGACCCCAAATGGAGGGACCGGCTGAAGCCATGGCAGAAGAATATAAATTGTGAAAGTTTCATGGACATTTATTAGTTCCCCAAATTAATACTTTTATAATTTCTTACGCCCGTCTTTACTGCAATCCCTGAACATAAATTGTAAAGATTTCATGGACACTTATCACTTCTCCAATCAATGCCCTTGTGATTTCCTATGCCTGTCTTTAATCTCTTAATCCTGTTATCTTCATAAGCTGAGGAAGATGTATGTCGCCTCAGCATGCTGTGATGATTGTGTTAACTGCACAAATTGTTTGTAGAGCATGTGTGTTTGAACAATATGAAATCTGGGCACCTTGAAAAAAGGACAAGATGACAGCAATGTTCAGGGAACAAGGGAGATAACTTTAAACTCTGACTGCCAGTGAGCCCGGTGGAACAGAGCCATATTTCTCTTCTTTCAAAAGCAAATAGGAGAAATATCACTGAATTCTTTTTCTCAGCAAGGAACATCCCTGAGAAAGAGAATGCGTCCCTGAGGGGAGGCCTCTAAAATGGCCACTTTGGGAACAGCTGTCTTTTACCATCATAGACAAAGGGACCAAATAAGCCCCGGTCTCCCTTAGCACTCCCAGACTTATGAGGACGAGGAAATTCCCGCCTAATAAATTTTGGTCATACAGGTTGTCTGCTCTCAAACCCTGTCTCCTGATAAGATGTTATCAATGACAATGCGTGCCTGAAACTTCATTAGCAATTTTAATTTTGCCCCATCCTGTAGTCCTGTGATCTCACCCTGCCTCCATTTGCTTTGTGATATTTTATTACCTTGTGAAGCATGTGATCTCTGTGACCCACACCCTATTCGTATACTCCCTCCCCTTTTGAAAATTGCTAATAAAAACTTGCTGGTTTTACGGCTCAGGGAGCATCATGGAACCTGCAGAAATGTAATATCTCCCCCGGACACCCAGCTTTATAATTTTTCTCTTTTGTACTCTTTCCCTTTATTTCTCAGACGAGCCAACACTTAGGGAAAATAGAAAAGGACCCGCTTTGAATATTGGAGGTGGGGTTCTCCCGATACCCAGCTAAATTTTGTACTTTTAGTAGAGATGGGGTTTCGCCATGTTGGCCAGGCTGGTCTTGAACTCCTGACCTCAGGTGATCTGCCTGCCTTGGCCTCCCAAAGTGCTGGGATTACAGGCGTGAGCCACAGCACCTGGCCAATAACAAAATAATTCTAATTTCTTCTTTCTGTTCCTTGGTTCATTGCTGTCATTTTGCACATACAGAAGTATACATAAGAGTGTGTGTATATGTAATTGAATATACATAATATATCATTGAATAAATACATTGTTGTTATTATTTTGAACAAACTTTTAGGTCAATTAAAAATTGGCTGTACTACATCAACTAAGAATAAGAAAAATGTTTTTATTTTACCTTTATTCATTATCTTTTTTTTTTTTTTTGAGATAGAGTCTCACTCTGTCGCCCAGGCTTGAGTGCAGTGGTGTGATCTTGGCTTACTGCACCCTTCGCTTCCCAGGTTCAAGCAACTCTTGTGCCTCAGCCTCCTGAGTAACTAGGGTAACAGGCATGCACCAACAAACCAGGCTAATTTTTGTGTTTTTAGTAGAGACAGGGTTTCACCATGTTGGCCAGGCTGGTCTTGAACTGCTAGCCTCAAGTAATCTGCCCACCTCTGCCTCCCAAAGTGCTGGGATTACAGGCTTGAGCCACCACACCTGGCCCATGTTATATACATATATATATATTTCCAAGTTTCTAGCTTCTGTTATTGTCCTTCTCCCTAAAGAAGTTATATTAACATTTCATGCAAGACAGGTCTACTGGCAACAAATTCCTTCAACTTTTGTTTCTCTGAGAAAGTCTTTATTTTTCCTCAACTTTCGAAGGATAATATTTTCAGAGTACAGAATAGGTGGTTTTTAATCTGTAAACACTTAAATATTTCACTCCACTCTCTTCTTCCTTGCATGGTTTCTGAGAAGTCAAATGTAAATCTTATCCTTACTCCTCTATATATAAGCTGTTTTTTCCCCTCTATGGCTTCTTCCAGGATTTTTCTTTAATTTTGATTTTCTGTAGCTTAAAAATATTATCCCTAGGTGTTCTGGACTAAATGTTTGTGTTTCCCCAAAATTTATAAGTTGAAACCCTACCCCTCAATGTGGTATTATTAAGAGATGGGGCCTTTAGGAAGTAACATAGATTAGATGAGGCCATGTGGGTGGGGCCCTCATTCATAGGATTAGTGCCCTTATAAGAGTCATGAGAGAGCTTATTTCCTTTCTCTGCTCTCCACTGTGTGAAGATACAAGAGCTTGGCAGTCTGCAACCCAGAAGAGGGCCCTCACCCAAATCCAATTATGTTGTCGCCCTGATCTCAGATTTTCAGAACCCAGAGGTGTAAGAAATAAATTTCTTTTGTTGATAACAAATTATCATCACCTTGTCTATGATAATTTGTTATAGTGACTCAAACTGACCAAGCCACTAGGTGTAGTTTTTTTAGGCATTTATTTTGCTCAGTGTTCTCTAAGCCACTTTGATCTGTGGTTTGATATCTGACATTAATTTGGGAGAATTCTCA
The DNA here is from genome assembly GCF_009764315.1 of Trachypithecus francoisi. Classification (NCBI taxonomy): domain Eukaryota; kingdom Metazoa; phylum Chordata; class Mammalia; order Primates; family Cercopithecidae; genus Trachypithecus; species Trachypithecus francoisi. The sequence continues at coordinate 27,557,439 of NW_022681455.1, read as the reverse complement.
GTCATTATTGTTTCAAATATTTTTTTCTCTTTCTTTATTCCTTCCTTCCCCACCCCCTGTCTTTGTGTCTCTCTCTCTCGGTGTCTTTCTTCTTTTTTTGGTATTCCTATCATACATATGTTATACCTTTTTGTAGTTGTCCTGGTCCTTAAATATTCTGTTTTTTTCAGAATTTGTTCTCTTTGCTTTTCAATTTTGTGTTTGATTTTTTTTTTTTGAGACAGGGTCTGACTCTGTTGCCCAGGCTGGAGTACAGTGGCACAGTATCAACTCACTGCAACTTCTGCTTCCTGTGTTCAAGCCATTCTCCAGTCTCAGCCTCCTGAGTAGCTGGGACTACAGGCATGCGCCACCACTCCCAGCTAATGTTTGTATTTTTGGTAGAGATGGGGTTTTACTATGTTGGCCAGGCCAATCTTAACCTCCTGACCCCAAGTGATCTGCCCACCTTGGCCTCCCAAAGTGCTGGGATTACAAGTGTGAGCCACTGTGTTCAGCCTGCTTTTCAATTTTGATGCTTTCTATTAGGATAAACATCAAGATCAGAGATTCTTTTTTTTTGCTATGTCTGGTCTACCAGTAAGGCCATCAAAATCATTTTCATTTCTGTTACAGTGCTTTTGATCTCTAGCATTTCTTTCTGGTTCTTAGAATTTATATCTCTATGCTTTCATTACCTATCTATTCTTGTATGGTATCTACTTTACCCATCAGAGACTTTAGCATCTTAATCTTCTTAATCATGGTTGTTTCAAATTTCTGGTATGAGAATTCTAACATCCTTACCATATGTGAGTCTGGTTCTGATGCTTGCTCTTCCTCTTCAAACTGTCTGTGTGTATTTGTTTTTGTTTTGTTTTATGTTTTACCTTTTTCGCACGCCTTGTATTTTCTTGATATCTGCAAATGCTGTGCTGAGTAAAAGAACTGCTGCAAATAGGCCATTTAGTTTTGGTTTGTTTTTTTTTTTTTGAGACAGAATTTCCCTCTTGTTGCCCAGGCTGGAGTGCCATGGCGCAGTCTCAGCTCACTGTAACCTCTGCCTCCCGAGTTCAAATGATTCTCCTGTCTCAGCCTCCTATAATGATAAATCAGTTTCCTGAGTAGCTGGGATTACTGGCGCCCATCACTATGCCTGGCTAATTTTTGGTATTTTTAGTAGAGATGGGGTTTCACCATGTTGGCCAGGCTGCTCTTGAACTCCTGATGTCAGGTGATCTGCTTGCCTCAGCCTCCCAAAGTGCTGGGATTATAGGCATGGGCCACCGCCCCCGGCCTTTTTTTTTTTTTTTGAGATGGAGTCTTGCTCTGTCACCCAGGATGTAGTGGCCCAATCTCGGCTCACTGCAACCTCCGCCTTCTGGATTCAAGCAATTCTACCTCAGCCTCCTGAATAGCTGGGATTACAGGTGCACACCACCGTAGCCCAGCTAATTTTTGTATTTTTAGTAGAGACAAGGTTTCACCATGTTGGCCAGGCTGGTCTCACTGACCTCAGGTGATCCGCCTGTCTTGGCCTCCTAAAGTGATGGGACTACAGGTGTGAGCCACCACACCCAGCCTAAAACATTTTTTGAGACAGAGTTTTGCTCTGTCACCTAGGCTGGAGTGCAGTGTCATGGTCATGACTCACTGCACCCTTCACCTCCTGGGTCAAGCAATCGTCTCACATCAGCCTCCTAAGTAGCTAGGACTACAGTCACATACCACCATGCCTGACTAGTTTTTCTGCATAGACAAGATCTTAACTATGTTGCCCAGACTGGTCTTGAACTCCTGGGCTCAAGCAACCATCCCTAGGCCTTTAGAAATGTGGTATCAAGGTATAGGGGAAAGGGAAGCATTCTATAGTTCTTTGAGTAGGTCTCAGTCTTTTGGTCAGTCTATATCTCTGGATTGGAAACCTCACACCTTTCTCAGTTTCCCCTACCTCCCTTTGATGGGACAGGATGACTAGAGTGGGCTAGAGTTGGGTATTTCCCTTCTTTCATGTGGGAGGCTAGAGATGACTGGAGTTGGGTATTTCTGTTTCCCAAAGTCTATTAGGCCCTGATAAAAGCCCAGCAGGTTAGGCTCTGGTTAAATAGTTTTGTTTTTTTTTTTTTTTTTTTTTTTTTAGGGCTGACTTTGTTAAGAAGTACAGAATGCTGTGGCATATTTCAAAATGGTTCCTTTTCTCATTCTCTCTACTAGAAGCACGAGAGGAATTTTCTCTGATATTCACTGTGAGAACTTTGCTGAATTCCTGGAGGTAAAACTCACAAAAGTATGGGGGGGTTCCCTGATGACTGGGTTCTCCTGGAGTTTTTAATGCTAGTTATTCACATTAAGTGAGATTATGTCAGTTTAAGAGATTGGGCTTTAGATTGAAAGGTAAGATAAGGAGAAATCAGTTTCCTTGAGATACCTCCAACATAGGAGGAAGAGAAATGACCTAAATATGATGGAACTGGAAAACTTGATTTATTCTGCTTTCCCATCACAACAAATACTTTGCTCTTCCCTTTAAATTTATTTCTATTTAGTTTTAGGTGACTATTAATCAGTATAAGTTCAACTCTAACAAAGTATACTCCAAATTGTATGGCACTGCAATTTGTAATACCACCAAACTAACAGACATAGCAACAATATACTGAAATTATTTGTCTCTACTTCTTTAGGTCGGTATACAGTGACAATAAATGGAAAATACAAATAAAATTTCAATTAACTTCAATTCATCGGTTGTTGGGTTAATGACCTTATAGTTTTAGCACAGCTGTAACAACTGGCATGTGAAGCAGTTTGAGTATGTAAAGCTCAGTAATGCTGGTTTTCATTTGCAAAATCAGTTGTTAGTTACAAATACCAACAGCAAGGATTCAAATAAAGTACAACATAAATTTTCATTGTGGAATCTATGATTCATATATATATAGAGAGGAATATACACTTTTTTTTTTTTTTAGAGACAGAGTCATGCTCTGTCACCCAGGCTAGAGTACAGTGGCACAGTTATAGTTCACTACAGCTTCAAACTCATAGGCTAAAGAGATCCTTCCAAATAGCTGGGACCATAGGCACATGCCACCATGTACAGCTTCAAATATATTTTTAATAAAAATGTTCTTATTTGATATACTTAATGGGAAATCACTAAAATGTTATATACAGGAATACTGACTACAAAGGGGTGCCAGGGAATTTTATGGGAAGAAAGAAATGTTCTATATGATGACTAGGGGTGGTTTTTACTCAGGCACATATATTCGTTAAAACCCACCTGTATACTTTAAAGTTCTACATCAATTAAAATATTTGGAAACAAGTTATGTAAATAAACCATTCAATAAATTTATATAATTTCTTATTCAGATCATGCAATTTTTTTTTAAACACGTACACATTCTTGTGAAGTTTGTAAATCTATAGGATCCAGATCTAAATTCAGCAGCATTTATTTTTCTCTCTATATGTAAATACACACACAAATATACATATACACGTTATACACACATATATGTGTATATATATTTTTCTATCTCTTGCTGCATCATTGAAGGTTGTGAACTTAAAACAGGAACAACTGAATTTCTTCTTGGACTAAGATTAAACACTGTGAACCCAAAAAATCTGAGACAGGTCTCAGTTAATTTAGAAAGATTTTTTTCCAAGGTTGAAGACGTGCCAGTGACACAGTCTCAGGAAGTCCTGACGACATGTGCCCAAGGTGGTCAGGGCACAGCTTGGTTTTATACATTTTAGGGAGACATGAGACATCAATGAATATATGTAAGAAGTACATTGGCTCCATCTGGAAAGGCAAGACAATTTGAAGCGAAGTCAGGAAGACTTGAAGCTGGGAGGAAGCTTCCAGGTCACAGATAAGTGTTACATAAATAGTAACATTTTTTGAGTTTCTAATTAGACTTTCCAAAGGAGGCAAATTAGATATGCATCTATCTCAGTGAGCAGAGGGGTGACTTTGAATGGAAGGCAGGGTTGCCCTAAGCAGTTTCCAGCTTGAGTTTTCCTTAGTGATATTGGGGGCCTGAGATATTTTCCTTTCACAGCACTAAATGGCTAATGAGACTGACAACACCAAGTTGCATCAAATTTGCCTTGTGGTGGGAGTTCTGGTTAATTGTCTCCTCTGTTGTTTCTACAGACGCTACAGGAGCTTTCTGCTTTCTGCTAGTCTTTCATTAATCTTGCCTAATTTATTTGACAATGATTTTCTAATTTTTAATTTTCCAGATTGAATTGTTCATATTTTTCCAATCCTGCTTTATTTGAATCCTCATGGCAGTTTTTCATTTTGGAGCACTGAGGTTCTAGATACTTAATTCTCTGTTCCATCTGACTCAGTTGTTCACAATTCCTTTAGATCCTCCTTGTGTCACTTGCCAGGTTGTGTTCTCAGAACCATTACATTACATTATTAACTCATTTAATCTTCATAACAATGGGTGGAAGGAGCCACTTAGGAATAATATCAAGGGACAGCAGGAGGCACCTAAATACCTAGTTTTACAAACTTCACAAGAATGTGTCCTTCCTTTCTCCCTCCCTCCTTCCCTCCCTCCCTCCCTCCCTTCCTCCCTCCCTTCCTCCCTTCCTCCTTTCTTCCCTTCCTCCCTTCCTCCCTTCCTCCCTTCCTCCCTTCCTTCCTTCCTTCCCAGAGTCTTGCTCTGCCACCCAGGCTGGAGTGCAGTGGCACCATCTCGGCTCACTGCAACCTTCACCTCCCGGGTTTGAGCGATTCTCCTGCCTCAGCCTCAAGCCCTCGCCATTACACCTTATCAATGGATGGAAACTGATTTAGTTTCTATTTTAAGTATGAAGAGACTGGATCCCAGAGATGTTGTCATTTGTAATACAGAGATGTATACAAGATCAGGCAGAGGAGCTAGAGAGCACATACACACATATGCCCCAATCCAAAAAATACCACAGTGAGATAGTACAGGGAAAAGACTGAACTGGGAATAGAAAGGGATTCTAATCCTAGTTTTGCCATTTGCTAGTTGTGAAACTTTAATAACATCTTGGGCCTGTTTCTACAGCAATTAAGAATATGTGCTCCTGTAGTTAAATCAAGTGAATGACCTTGGGTGAGTTACTTAACCTCTCTGTGACTATTTACTCATCTGTAATGTGTTAATAATAATTCATTCATTTCAAATAGCAAAATTCTTGACAATCTCATGATTTCAGCAAACAAGATTATCTTTTTTTAGTGAGAGTAGCAAGACAAAGGTGGGCATGCCATTGGTAAGGAAACAATAAACATTTAAAAAGAGTGATTATTGAGGCAGGAAAATAGGGCCTGGAGGCAGGGAACATACAGCTGGTTCACACTTCAGGTATAACAGGAAATATCCTCTCCATATGGCTTACACCATAAATGACTTTGTAACTTTACTTCATCCTCTCCATTTACATAGGGCTTACCGAAGTAACCAATTGAATCCTCCAGGGGATATTTAAACTCCCAAAACTTCTGTACCGGTGTCTTTGAGTTCCTATGCTTGGTACCCTGTGGAGTGTACTTTCACTTTCAATAAATCCCTTTGTCTCTTCCTTGCTTTGTTTGCGCGATTTGTTCAATTCTTTGTTCAAGATGCGGAGAACCTGGACTCCCTCCACCTTTAACAATTATGACACTTTACAGCTGCTACAGTATCATTTTGGTAGAAATATTGCTTAACGTTAACTTTGCAGCAGCCTGTCAGTGTCATTGAGTCTGGTTAATAGCAGGGCTGATTTTTGCCTTCTCAAATGCGATAAAACATGTAAAGTACTTAGAAGAGAGCCTGACATACAGTGTGTGCTTAATTAGCTATTTTTATTGTAAAATAAAGGTGTCTGATTTTTCTGGGGCCCTGTGATTTTTAATTAGTGGTTTAATGTTTGTGTGTTATAAAAAGAGATAATGACAACCTGTTTTTGTCCTTTGCTTACTAGAGAGCTGCCAATGATGTAATGCAGAGGAACTTTACTGCATACAAATTATTCAAGTTATACCCTAGTCACAGTGGAAGTGTCACATAGATCAGATTCTCCAGCAGCCACGCCTACACCTCCCAATTAGGATCTCAGGCCTGTGCTAGCCACGCCCCAAACCCTAAATCTCTTCAGCCGCAGACAGCACTGGGAAATGTATTCTGCGTGCAAGAGCCACCCGGCCCACAAACAGGCAAGCGTACTTCAATTCAGACAGGTAAACACTTTGTCAGCGCGCTCCTCCGCGTGCTGAGTGTCAGTTGCACCGCTTACCTGATAGGTGGGTCGGCACTCGCCTGTGGAGGAGCCTGAAACTTCCAGGGATGCCTTGCTCTTTCAGAAGAAAGCAGCCAAAAGGAGCGGGTGGGGAGCACTGGAGAGGTGGGAGTGGAGGCTCACTTTTATACCTGCGCTTGTCGCTTATTCCAAAAGGCGTAGTGGGAGCCCGGGACGCGCTCTCCAGGCCACTGGGCGCGCAGTGTATCCTGCGGGAACCCGAGCCAGCTCTGGGCCGTGTGGGGTTGAGGGTCGTGGAAGGTTTCTAGGCGCAGGAGCGGCGGCGACTGTGGCTACTAACACTAAGAAGGGTCCCCGGGAGTTTTGCGAGGAATTACTCAGAGGGTGACGACGGCCAGCGGGCGCTGGTTATAAAATTCCGGGCTCAGCCCAGCCTCCAGAGGTCAGAAATAGGTGGTTGCCTGAGACGGAGGGACGAGGCCAACTCCCGGAGAGCCACAAACTGGAGAAGCCGCTCCCGCTGACTGGGACCAGGGACTCTCCCAGAAGAGGCCGAGGGTCACTAAGGAAATATAACCAGTGCTAGTGCAAGGAACGGAATCTGCGTGATGTCACAGTGGCCGGAGCAGGTAAGGTGGAGGCTACGACTTTGCCTGAAGAGAAGTAAGAAATAGCTCAAGAGCGAGTGTGTTCTGGGAACTGATTTGAGGAAAGAGAGCTTTCCCTTTCCTCACGTGAAGGCCGAGGAAAACACACACACACACACACACACACACACACACACACGAGTTTTCGTGTGAGAAATTGGGAAGAAAGCGAAATTTCACGCTTGTGTAGTAGGGGATGTATGAAGACGACCAAAACCCCTCTCTGGGTCACTTCAAATGTACGCACCCCTTTCCCCACGCCAGCCTTTTATCTATGAAAGTACAATGGAAACAGCCTGGTTTGGTTAATTAATTTTAAAATTATCATACAATAAAATTGACATGGGGGAGGCATACTGTTCTAGAACATGTTTAGATTCGGGTAACTACCACCAGAGGATACAGAGCTGTTTCATTCACTCCAGAAAACTTCCTTGTGCTACCCCTTTATATTTACACCCTTTCCCCACCCTTAGCCCCCGCAGCCACTGATTGTTCTCCATCTCTATAGTTTTGTGTTTTCCAGAGTGCCATATAAGTGGAATAAAACGGTGTGTAACATTTTCACACTGGCTTCTGTCCCTCGGTATGAAGCCTTTAAGGTGGCCACATTATTGTCACTTTCTTATTTTTTGCTGAATATTGTTATTGCTAAATAATATTGTATATAGATGTATCAGTTTTTTAAAAAAAAATCTCACCTTTTGAAGGACATTTGTATCATTTCCAGATTTTAATAACTATGAATGATGCTGCTGTAAATGTTCACCTACAGGTTTTTGTGTGAACATACATTTTTCTTGAGCCTGGATTTTGAATCCAAACAGGTCTGAATTTGAATTCTGGCTTTGAAACTTATTGGCTCTGTGGTAACCTTGGACAAGTTATTTAACCTTTTGGGGGGTTTTAATTTTCATAGTTAAATTGTTGTGAGGTTAAATGACCCAATATATCTCAATAGTTTGCAACTCTTTCAGACCAAGCAGGCTCTTTGTATAACAAATATTTTGTAATGTCCCCATTTCTATCCAGAAATAAAAATTCATTAACTTGACAATAAGCCTAACCTACATATTTTAAAGCTATATGATGCCCTAACTCTAACAATAAAGGAGAAATGAAAGAGAACACACTGCAACTCAGGCTGATAAAATGATCGAATCTCAGTAAAATTCAGAACAAAGTACCTTGATTTAGACCATAGTTGTCCTTATAGAAGATCATCATATATTAGCACTGGAAAAAAAAAAAAAAAGAAGAAGAAATGAAAAAGACTCTGTGGTTGTACGTGAAAAAAGAGTTAGGTTCTAGGCTCCGATAATTATCAATAGAATTTTTACCCATCTGAATGTCCTGCAAAACTTTAAAAAATCGTTTGGGATTGTCCTGTGCTGAAGGACATCTGGGATCCCTGACTCCTACAAATTAAATGCCAGTAGTTATTTCCTCCACTCAATGTAAGGACCAGCTCCTGTCTGTTGAGTTCCTCTGGTTTATGTGAAACATTCAATATAATAACTAGAACTAGCTTATGGCCCGGCGCGATGGCTCATGCCTGTAATTCCAGCACTTTGGGAGGCCAAGGCGGGCGGATCACGATTTCAGGAGATCGAGACCGTCCTGGCTAACATGGTGAAACCCTGTCTCTACTAAAAATACATACAAAAAAAGTTAGCCAGAGGTGGTGGTGGGGCACCTGTAGTCCCAGCTACTGGGGAGGCTGAGGCAGGAGAATGGCGTGAACCCGGGAGGCGGAGCTTGCAGTGAGCGGAAGATGGCGCCATTGCACTCCATCCTGAGTGCGATGGAGACTCCGTCTCAAAACATAAATAAATAAAAATAAAAACGTAAATAAATAAAAACAGCGCGAGACTCCGTCTCAAAAAATAAATAAATAAAAATAAATAATAAAATAACTAGCTCATGGCAGATGCAAGCAATAACATTCTGAACCTCCAAGAGGACATTCTCCATTGCTTGGGTCTTTCAGGAGCTGATTTTAACAATTTCATTTTCTTATAAACTCGTGCTTCTTAACTCGCAACAGAGTCACCTGGAGGATTTGTTAAACACATCGCTAAACTCACCACCAGAGTTTCTGATTCAGTAGGTCTGGGGTTGGGCCTACTAATTTGCGTTTCTGGCAAGTTCCCCGGTGATGCTGTTGCTGCTGATCTACGGACCATAGTTTGAGAAGCAGTGTCCTAAACCTCTTCTTTCAAATGTTTAAATTCAGAGGGTCTTTTTCAAATCTTACATCTTGCTTATTCCCTACAAAGTTCTATAAAACAAGAGGAATAGATACTCTTATCCCTATTGTTTTGTTACCAACAGAGTGAAGGAAGTTAGTGACTTGCTTAATGCTGTACAGCGTTTTACTAACTCAGATATTAGAATCCAGGGTTCTTCAATACCAGTGGAGTGTTTATTCCATTAACCAACACTGCCTCTGATAATAAGGGCAGTATGCCTTATGTTGAGAGGATTTGCCAAGCAATTTCTCCTATATACTTGAAAAACCAAGGGTGACATCATTATTTTATAACACTTAATGATAAACTCCTCATTTTTACGCTCTATTAGCTTACATTGGCCTCCTTGTTCTTAGATCATGACAAGGATATTCCAACCTCAAGATTTTGTTTGCAGACTTTGCACTTGCTGTTTTCTCAGTCTGCTCACAGATATCTTTATGGCTTACTCTTTTTTCACAAGTCCAATAAAAATGTTTCCTTCTCAGAAAAGTTTTCCCTGGCCATGTCATCTAAAATAAAGGCCTTGTTTATCCTTTTATTCTACTTTTTTGGGAATATGTTAATCACTACTTGAGTTTATATATGCCTGTATAGTTTGGTTTAGTTTTGCTTTTTTTTTTTTTTGCTGCCCCTCTCATCGGAGATTATTCTGTCTTATACTTGTTGCATCCCCAGTGCCTATAAGAGTCCTTATTACAGAGCTGAATGAATGTGAGAATTCAATATGTTAAAAATCTAAATTGTGAATTTGACACAAATTTTAGCCTATTCATTTCACCAAACATATCAAGACTTACCATATATATGCCAGGCACAGTTTTGTTATTAGGAATATAAATATGGGAAAATCTTGATTCATGTGTAGTGGTAGGGATGGCAAAGATACTCCAAAAGATAATTTCAAAACAGGTAGTAAATGCTATGATAGCGTCTAGGTAACTGCTCTTGTTATCTGGAACCTACTTAAACCATGGATGGTGTCTTAGACTGCTTCTACTGCTGTAAAGGAATACCTAAGTTGGTTAATTTAGAAAGAAAAGAGGCTTATTTGGGTCATAGTTCTGTAGATTATATAAAAAGAATGGCTCCAGCATCTACTTCTGGTGACAGCTTCAAGTTGCTTCCATTCATGGTGGAGGGTGAAAGAGAGCTGGCATGTGCAGAGATTACATGGCAAGAGAAGAAGAAAGAGAGAGTGGGGAGAAGGACCAGCCTCTTTTTAACAACTGGCTCTAGCCTGGCACAGTGACTCACGCCTGTAATGCCAGCACTTTGGGAGGCCAAGGTGGACAGATGATGAGATCAAGAGATTGAGACTCTCCTGGCCAACATAGTGAAACCCGTCTCTACTAAAAATACAAAAATTAGCGGGGAGTGGTGGTGGGCACCTGTAGTCCCAGCTACTCGAGAGGCTGAGGCAGGAGAATCACTTGATCCCAGGAGGCGGAGGTTGTGGTGAGCCAAGATTGTGCTATTGCACTCTAACCTGACGACAGAGCGAGACTCCATCTCAAAAAAAAAAAAAAACAAAAACAAAAAAAATCAGTTCTTGCAGGAATGAATAGAGTGAGAACCCATTCCTTGTTATGGGGATAGCACCAAGCTGTTCATGAGGGATTCCCTCGCTGCCATGATCCAAACCTTCCCATTAGGCCCCACCTCCAACACTGGGAATTGAATTTCAACAAGAAGTTTGGGAAGACAAACATTCGAACTATTAAGAATGCAATGCCTGTGGCCTTTCTGTAGTCATGAGGTGGCAAGGAATGTCTGGTTGCCTTTACTTCCTGGAGCTGAAGATTCAGTTGGTATGACTTCAAAAACATACACATATGTGGATATCTAGACCAGTGCTGTGCAGTGGAACTTTTGTGGATATTTTTGATGTATACATTGCTCAGTACAGTAGCCACTAACCACATTAGCTATTGAGCACTGAAATGTGACTATTGCAATTGAATAATTAAGTCTTTTATTTAATTTTAAACAGCTGCATGTGGGGAATGGCTACCATATTGGAGAGTGTAGTTCTAGAATATAAAGTGGTAGCTGTAGACACAAGCTGACTTCTTCATAGCTCCTCTCTCTTCCCTCAGAGCCACTGTCTCAAGACTCTGCCCTTCTTCAAGAGAAGAGCCCAGAAGAAGAGAGAATGACTGCTAGGCCCTTGATGGCTGGATCCAGGGTGAGTTATATTTTCATTTCCTGAAGTATCTTACATTTTCTACTTTCATTCTGGTGGTTTGGGGCCCAAAAAACTTCAATTCAGTGACTTGAATTCCAGATATTTTATTTTCTAGGAAGCAAGGCCTGTTCTCTTTGATCATGAATTTTAAAAGATTGGTTGTCTATTGCCACCTGCCTTCCCATAATGTTTTTGTTTTTGTTTGTTTGTTTCTGGTAACTAGCATAGCATTTAGTAACTAGCATTTGGTAACTAGCATAGCAGGTAGGTTCTCAATTAGGCATTGTCTGTGGTATTCAGTTCTTCAGCAGCCTTTTCTAACCAAGGAGTTAAGGAAGAATTCAAGGAAACACAAACAGATCATTTTAAGTAGTAAAGAGAAAACATCCCATAGGAATTCAGAGAAGGAGAGTGTGATTTGGAGGATTTTATGAAGGGGTGGGATTTTGGTGTGCACTGAAATATAGTTGCAATTTGGTCAAAGGAGAACTGAGGGATTTTAAGGGGAGAAAATATAAGACAAGGCTTAGAGGTAGAAGAGACTGTGTTTTCTATGGGGCAATGGGTAGTAGCCTTATGTTAAAAATGTTAAGGGTGAAATTTGCTGTGCTAAATAGGACTAAGAGTTTGACTTTGTCATAGAGTTGATTGTGAATTATTAGAAACTTTTGAAAAAAAAATGCCATGACACAGCTTGTTTCGGCAAGGAACAGTAATGTTTTAGTTTAGATTTAGGGGATGAAAGAGAAAGGAATTGAAAGTAACTCCAGTTAAGAGAATCTAGAATATCTAAGAGGAATAAAGTACTTTGGAAGAGCCACCAGTGTGCTGTGGAGAAGACATGGGTGGGAAACTTATTGGGGTGAGTTAGCATTGTAAATAGATTATGTTAAGGCATATAAGGCAAGTTGAAAATGTCATGGGATCCTTGGGATATTGCTTTGCCAGCCAGAAACCTCTGTGGCCGGCAGCTCCTTCTGCCTGAGTGAATATTGGTCTTACCACTGGGCTTGTTCCACCTACTCAGCCTGGCAGGCTGTGCTCAGCTCACACTACTGTCTCAGATCCCACACCTGCCAAGGGTGAGCCACACAACCAGGGGTATGTGGGCAAGTGAGCACGGGGTCTGGCCAGTGAGCACAACCAAACACGCTGGCTGCTGCGGTGGGGCAGGCAGCTCCGTGCAAGGCTGCAGCTGGAACAGATGTACCGCACGCAGTGGAAGTACCTCCACTGTGGGCACCCATGTCTGGACAAGGGGAACGCAATGACTTCTGGAAGCTTGGAGATGCCAGGAGCCACAGAGCCTCAAAGAGGGTGTCATAGCGCTGGCTCAGGGAGCCTCTAGGTTTAGGCTCACTTAAGGGCTGCAGCTCTTCTTCTCATTGCCCACAACGTGGCAAGCAGGGAGGCATGTTTCAACTCTGTTTGTGTTACAGCTTTTTCAGTCCTTCCATTTGGCAGGTCCCAAGTTTTTGGCCCATGCTTGGTCCGTATTCAGGAAGAATGAGGTATCTGGACAACTGGAGGGTGAAGAAGTGGGAGAGGAGCTTCATTGAGTGACAGAACAGCTCTCAGGAGACCCAAAGTGGGTGGCTTCTTTCCGCAGACAGGTTGTCTCGATGAGTATCCAGCTGTCAGCAGAGAGGAGACCTGCAGTGGGTAGCTCCTTTCCGCAGGCAGGTCCTCCCAATGTCTGTTTGAATCTGACTGAGTCTGAGGTTTATATGAGCTCAGAAAGGAGGAAGTGCATGCCAGTTGGTCCATGGGTGATCACAGGTGGCTGGAAAAAGCACCAAAAGTTCTCACTCCCTGCCAGGCTGTGGACTGCACCCAGAACTGACAGCCCAGCCCCCATGCTTTAGGCCATCCCTGACTTGAAAGTGGGGCTTCACTGGGGACCCACCCCTTTCCACTCAGGAGCCTGTCTGCCTCCTGTCACCATCAATCATGTCCTCCATGGTGCCCAGGTTGTTCATGCTGGGCCTGAAGGCCCACACTGAGCCACCCTCAACCCGGCTTCAGCCTCCTTCCCATGCTTTTCAGTGCTCAAAGTCCAGAGGGGGGCAAGGTGGCAGGGGCTGGCATGTCAGCGCTGCTCTGAGCATGTGCACACCTGGTCAGGTTGTGACTGCGCTCAGGCTCAGCCTCAACTTTGCTGTAAAATCAGAGTGGATGCCAGGACCAGGGAGATGCCAAGCAGCAGGAGCAGGCACTTTGGAGCTTATCGGGGACAGGGCTTCCAGGACCCATAAGAGCACAGGGTGCCCAGGTCCGCAGCCACAGCTGGGCAGCTGCAGCTGTTCCTGGGAGGGTAGAGCTCCCGCCCCGCCAACTTTCATATTGAATTATAATCCCCAGTGTTGGAGGAGAGGCCTGATGGGAGGTGCTGGATCATGGGGGCAGGCATCCCCCTTGCTGTTCTTTTGATAGTAAGTGGGTTCTCACGAGATCTGGTTGTTTAAAAGTGTGTGGCACCTTCCCTCTCTCTCTCTTTTCTTCCTTCTCCAGCCATGTAAGGCGTGCCTGCTTCCCCTTCACCTTCCATCATGATTGTAAGTTTCCTGAGGCCTCCCCAGGTGTGCTTCCTGTGCAGCCTGTGGAATGGTGAGTCAATTAAACTTATTTTCTTTATAAATTACCTGGTCTCGGGTAGTTCTTTATAGCAACGCAGCAACAGACTAATACATAATATACAATGTATTTATGTAGCGAGTCTATTGTTTGTCTTTCTTACTATGGAGTATGCTCTATGTAGGCAGAGTTTTTCTTTTCTTTTTGTTTTGTTTTGTTTTTTAGTCTCTTTCACGTTAAATCACCTGTGCCTAGAGTATTTAGCATATAGTACTCATTAAACTTGTGTTGAATAAGTGTTGAATGACTTAAAACAATTAAAAGTTTTTGATCTCCAACCTCGCAATGCCCCCTCGATAATCTTGGCAATCCCTAACACTTCTGTGGAAAACTTAGTTTGCTATATTAATTTTAATCTTCATCTGGCTGAATTTTAAGGTTTTCTCTTAAAAATCTTGAATTTTCTTACAGACTTTTAAACTATGTTTTTAGTAGTTGCTCTAGGGATTACAATATATATCGTTACTTCTTCACAATCTTCCTACATTTAATGTGTCACTTCACAAAAAATGTGGAAGCCTTACAACGATATGTGTTCAATTATGACGCCTCGTTCTTTTTGTTCTGCTTGTTGTTCTTTGTATTACATCTACATATCTTATAAGTTGTTCAAGAAAATGTTATTTTTTTTCTTTAAATAGTTATATATATTATAAAGAAATAAAGACAAAAGCAGCCAGGTGTGGTGGCTCACATCTGTAATCCCAGGACTTTGGGAGACCAAGGCAGGTGGATGGCTTGAATTCAGGAATTCAAGACCAGCCTAGCCAACATGATGAAACCCTGTCTCTACTAAAACTTAAAAAAAAAGAAAACCTAGGCCTGGTGGTGCATGCCTGTGTTCCCAGCTACTTGGGTGGTTGAGGTGGGAGGATCACTTGAACCCAGGGTCAGAGGTTGCAGTGAGCCGACTGTGCCACTGCACTCCAGCCAGGATGACAGAGAAAACCCTGTCTCAAAAGAGAAAAAGAGAAAAAAAAGAGATAAAAGCAAACTTTTAAAAACAAATTTTAATTTGCCCAATTATTTCTAAATGCTCTGTATTTCTTTTTGGGAATCAGAATTTCTATCTGGTATGATTTCCCTTCATCCAGAACTTTCTTAATTATTTCTGCATTAATCAAACAAAATCCACAGTGGCACTCCATCCATTTAGCCACTCTAGCCAGAGTCCAGAAATTCACCTTTATAATCCCTTCCCCTTCATCTGCATTTTCAGTTTGCCATCAAACCTTGTCAAATTTATTTCCTAAATATATTTCAAATCTATCACTTCTTTCTGTCTTTACTCACTTTATTTTTAATCTGTGTCTTCATCTTTTCTTGCCTAGATTCCTGGAGCATCCACACAAATATTTTTCCATGTCCATTTTGGCCATTCTACTTCTACTTATTCCACCTACTGCCGGAAGTGTCTTTTGCAGCTCTCAAATTTGAATTTGTCACCTTTTTGCTTACGACTCTTAAATGGCTTCCTAATGCTGTCAGGATAAAGATGCCATACTTTTTGCATGGCCTGTGAGCCTCATGTGACTGGCCTCTAATTTTCAGTCTCAGTTCTTCCCCCGTTCTTCATGTATGCCTTCTTTGCTCTATTCACAGTGGCCTTCTTTCAATCTCTCTTCCTCCCCATTCCCCCTGTCATGATGGTGCCTTCACACTTGCTATTGCCTCTGCTTGGTGTGGTTTTCTTTAAAGATTTGATATGTTGATATTGTGAATCAGCCTAGCATAAACTCAATTAATATTGGCTATAAACCAAAAACTTCATCAAAGTTCTTTCCCTTTTTTCTAAGACGTGAAATGATAACTCTGAAGACAACAATGTGCAGACAGGAGAAAATAGATAAACAATGTACAGCACTGCTATTAAGTGCTAAAATTAGAAGTTAAAATAGTAAGTTGCAGGAAATCAGGGAAACTGGAGAGTAAGGAATGTTATGGAACTAGTGTCATTTGAGTGGCACTCCAAAGTAGTGTCAAGAATTAGATGGGCAAAAGAAGGAAGAAAGGGCTTTTTGCACAGGAGAAGCAATAATAAAGTATTGTTTGTTGTTATTATTTTTGTTTTTGCTTTTCTTTTTTTTTTATAGACCAGAGTGATAATAAATAAATTAGAGTTAAAACGAGAAATGAGTGTTGGATGTTAGGAGTGCCGCTAATAAAATCATTAATTTTTATGTGTAATATAAGCCAGAATCTAGGGGACACATTGAAAACAGGTGGTTTAGTAAAAATCTACATATTGAATGGAGAGACTCTCACCTCAATTTTTCCTTCTACTTGATTTCTACATCCTACACTGTTTCAGGTAGAAGGTTAAAGTGATCCATTCTGGGGAAATTAACCAACCTAAGATAAAAGAACTGTAGGTGCCACTATTTGGGCATCCTCTAATAAATCAGCCAGGTCCCTTCCCAGTCATCCTGCAATGGAACCCATTATAAATCATGACCTTACAAACAATTTTCAGTCATCATATTAGTAGATTAACTCTCTCTGAAGTATGAATCCAGACTGAAGGACCACTTTTTAATAATGCTGATGTATAAAAAGAAGAGATATCCTTTTTTCCCTATGCTTTATGTTACTTGCCTCTTTATCCATGACTGAAAGTGAAAAATAATGTAGATTTGTCATTAGAAAGTCCTAATAATTATTTTTTTCATTTCAAAAGAGTAAATTTCCCCATTTTCATTCTTTCCTTTGTCCTTAAACCTAGAGTTTATGCTCTTTTTATACTAAGTGTAAAGCAATAACATTAGCATTTACTTGACGAAGAATAATTAACTAAAAATATTACTTTGTACAAGTACTAAAAAATCTAATATAAAAGCTTATTGAAAATATAAAGCTGTTAGTATTTTTTAAGATAATAGTTTCAATGCTAAGTAAGTAGTTTTCTCATAGGATAATTTCTGAAAGACCATTTCTCTCTGATAACAGTTTTCATTTCTTAATCCCCGATCATTGTTTCTCTTTTCTAATATTCACCATTTAGTTTTTTCCCTAATCATTCTTCTCACCTGACAGAATGTTTGCTTCATTCCCTGTATCAGACATTTTCACACCACTAGTATTTCCTTCTCACTCCTCCCTCGATTACTATCTTATAATCCCAGTATTTATAGTCCCAGTATTTTATGTTCTCAGTATCTGCAATTTCATTATTCCATTCCTAATATAGCAGCTTCTTTTCTCCCAACATTTGGCACATAGTAGAGTCATATTTTTATGTCTTTTAGATGGGAAGCTTGTACCTGGGGCCAAGACATCAAGAGTAGAGCAGCAGAACATTTCAAAAGAAGATTAATCTCAAGGATTAGAGATGGAAGAACTTGCGAAGAGAAAGTCTATACTAGAAGAAATCTGGAAATCTAGAGGCCAGTTTAAGAATCAGCAGCTAAACAAGGGGAATAATCTAGGGCAAGAGATAGCTACCTGCACAAAAATTCCTACCAGAGAAAGAGATGTAGAATCTAATGAATTTGTGAGAATTTTTACTATAAGATCAATACTTGTTACAGAGCAGAGAGATCCTATAGAAGAGAATTGTCATAAATATGGTACATGTTGAAAGACGCACAAACAAAACTCAGATTTAATTATACAAAGAAAGTATGATGGAAAAAAAACCCTTGTAAATATAGTGAATATGGGAGAACCTTCAGAGGCCGTGTCTTGTTCAGCATCAAAGAACTCATTGTGGAGATAGACCCTATAAATCTACTGAATGTGGAAAGGGATTTAATCAGAGTTCCCACTTGAGAACTCTTCAGAAAACTCATATAGGAGAAGAGCCCTACAAATGCAGTAAGTGTGGGAAGGCCTTCAGTTATTGCTAAGTTCTTAATTCAACATCAGAGAATTCACAGTGGAGAGAGACCTTATGAGTGTACTGAATGTGGCAAGACATTCAGTCATAGTACATACCTTACTCAGCATCAAAGAATTCACACTGGTGAGAAGCCCTGTAAATGTCTTGAATGTGGAAAGGCTTTTAATCAGAACACACATCTTACTCTACATCAGAGAATCCATACTGGAGAGAAACCTTATGAATGCAATTAATGTGGTAGGTCCTTTAGTCAGAGTGCTCAGCATCAAAAGAATGCATACAGGAGAAAAACCCTATGAATGTAATGAATGTGAGAAAGCCTTCCATGATCACTCAGCTCTTATTCAACATCATATTGTCCATACTGCAGAGAAACCCTATGAATGTCATGACTGTGGGAAAGCTTTCAGTTACTGTTCGGACCTCATTCAACATCAGAGAATGCACACTGGAGAGAAACCATGCAAATGCAATGAATGTGGGAATGCCTTTAGTGATTGTTCAGCCCTTATTCAGCATCATAGAACTCACACTGGAGAAAAGCCCTATGAGTGTAATGAATGCGAGAAAGCCTTTGGTAACTATTCAGCTGTTATTCGACATCAAAGAACACATACAGGAGAAAAGCCTTATGAATGTAAGCAATGTGGAAAAGCCTTTAGCAGAAGCACATACCTTACTCAACATTGGACAAGTCATACAGGAGAGAAACCATATAAATGCAATGAATGTGAGAAAACTTTCAGCCAGAGTTCATTCCTTACACAGCATACGAGGGTTCATATTGGAGAAAAACCCTACAAATGTAATGAATGTGGAAAAGCTTTTACTGACCACTCAGGACATATTCAGAGAACTCACACTGGAGAGAAGCCCTGTGAATGTAATGACTGTGAGAAACCTTTCAGTTTCTGTTCACCCCTAATTCAACATAAGAGAAATCATACCAGAAAGAAGCCCTGTAAATCCACTGACTGTGGAAAAGCCTTCAGTGATTGGTTAGCACTTGTTCAACATCAGATAAATCACACTGGCGAAAATACCTATAAATGTACTGAATGTGGAAAAGCATTCAGTCAGAGTACACACCTCAAAAATCACCAGAAAACTCATACTAGTGAAAAATCCTATAAATGTAATGAATGTAGAAAGGCCTTCAGTTACTGCTCTGGTCTTATTCAACATCAGGTCATTCATATTGTAGAAAAACCTTATGAATGCAGTAAATGTGGCAAAGCCTTTAGGCAGAGGACAGACCTTAAAAAACATCAGAAAATGCATACTGAAGAGAAATCCTATGAATGTAATGAATGTGGGAAAGCCTTTAGCCAGAGCACATATCTTATAAAACACCAAAAAATTCATAATGAAGAGAAATCAAATATACATACTGAGTGTGGGGAAACCATTAGACAAAACTCTTCTTTTTTACAACAATAAAAACCTCTTGCTGGAGAGAAATTCTCTGAATGCCTTAAGAATGTGGTTAATATGGAGACCCTTCCCAGGGAAACAGAAGGAGGATCATGAAAACTGTTGACTGCTTAGAATGATCACACGGTTTAGTGGAGAGAGCATGTTTCTGGGTTTTAGAAGTCATGGATCTCAATCTCAGCTCTATTACTAACTAGATCTTTTACTTTGGGGTAAGTCACTTCATATCTTTAGGCCTTAATTTCCTCATCTGAAAAATTGGAAGTCCTGATTTGTTGAGCTTTAAGATCCTCAGTTATTATATTTACTAGGAATTCAAGTTTCTATAGATGTGGTTCAGAATTGTGACTTATTTAATGTACATCAGGTATGATTCACAAGTGAGCTTGTAGTAGCTATTAAGGAGTCAATAAAGATATAAAGCACATGTCATGTAGCTGTTTATTACCCTTGTATTACTTTTCTAAAATACATGTCACAAATATTGAAGAAAACTAAGAGAGAAAGTGGTATAAGTTCTATGAATTATTACATTAGGGGTTTGAGATCTTTTCTTGATTAAGAATATGGTGTTAGATAAAAACTGAGAAAAAAAGAATCAGATTGTTGATAGATAAAGGCTAAGTTACCTGGATTTCATTCAAGCCCAATCTTGCAATATGAACCCTACTAAGTTGAACATGGCAATCATCATGTTCCAGCTGAGAAGGGGTTAGAAAACATGACTTAATCAGGTATCTAGAAAGGATGAAATTGGAAAGTGCATTTGTTATTTCCACACCTAAATATGTAAAGGCCATGTAAATGAGAGTGAATTTTGAGATCTAATATGTCTAGAAAAGTCTGTTGTCTTTTTCCTATGGTTACAGAGACAATGGCCTGAAAATATGAAGATTTACCTCAGAAGACTGTAATTTAAAACTGATCATCTAGGGAAGGAAAAAGCCACTTGTTATGGAACTTATCCAGTGTGTGGCTTTGGAGGCTTAGTGCAGACTTACTGAGTTTGGAGTTGGTTTTGGTGTCCAGGACAACTGCTTACACGTAAGGATAAATAATGGTGAACCTGCTAGACAGTTGTTGAGAAAACTTACACTTAAAGCAGCAGTGTTTAAACTTTTGTGAATGTATATGTCCCTCTGAGAACCTATTACTTTCATAGACTTTCTCACTGGAATAATGCATGGCACATTCATATGATTTTGTGAACAGCTACAAAATGAATATGTATAAAATTGGTAGTAGTACATACACATAAGTACTAATAATTAATTTGAAAGCATAATAGAAAAAGTATTCACAATAGCTGTAGAAATATGAAATATGGGAATGAGTTTAATAACAAATATATGAGAACAAAAATGATTTAGAAATTTTTTTGAGAAAAGGCTGATTCATACATGAGGAATTATGTACCTTTATGGGATGAGTGAGTAAAATTGTCAGTTAAAACCATATTTGTAAGATTAAGATGATTCTAATTTTAGTATGAAAGAATAAAAGGGAGAGGAGTGGGCAAAATATTTCCAAAATGTGATAATTCTGTTAGCATGGCAGGGGAACTGCAAAACAATTGATAGATCAATAAAGCACAAGAGAAAACACTGTAATTTTTTCAGTATATGAAAAAATTAACGTATGAAATTCTAAATGAGGAGTGGTTTCATAATTCAGTAAGTTTTCAAAAAAGTAGCTAGTTGTTACAGAAAATACATTTCCAAGATGATTAAACATTAAATATAAAATTGAAATTATAAGAGAAGTAAATATATATACACAAATACTTAAACACTCTTGGGATTGTGGGAGCTTTCTGAAATATTCACAAAAAATAATTGATAGCTATCTCTACCAAAAGACACTAGAATTTATGTTTCCAAATACTTTAAAAACTGAAAAATCACGCCAGGCGCAGTGGCTCACGCCAGTAATCCCAACACTTTGAGAGGCTGAGGCGGGCGGATCACGAGGTCAAGAGATGGAGACCATCCAGGCTAACACGGTGAAACCCCGTCTCTACTAAAAATACAGAAAATTACGGGGCGTGGTGGCGGGCGCCTGTAGTTCCAGCTACTCGGGAGGCTGAGGCAGGACAATGGCGTGAACCCAGGAGGTGGAGCTTGCAGTGAGCAGAGATCGCGCCACTGCCCTCCAGCCTGGGCGACAGAGCGAGACTCCGCCTCAAAAAAAAAAAAAAAAAAAAGGAAGAAGTTAAGGATCTGATCCTGAAGAAATACAAAGTGACCAATAAAATGTGAAAAAATATTTGGTCTAATTTGTTTTCAGAAAATTGTGGTTTAGAACAACTATTAGATACATTTTGGTTTTAACAAATTCACAGAGTATTAAAAATAAATGCTACTCAGTTGTGGGGTTTGAGTATATTAATATACTGTTATGAATCCCATATTTATTGGTACAATATTTCTGGAGGCAGTTTGACTATATGCAACATGGGACTTAGAAATATTTACGTTGGCTAACTTAGCATATTCATTTCTGGAAATGTATTTTAAGGAAGCAGCCTTGGATATACATACAGACTTATCAACAAGGATTTATTTAGATTAATTTTTATTGATATATAATTATATATATTTATGAGGTACATGTGATATTTTGATGCATACAATATGTAATGATCAAATCAGGGTACTGAGGATATTCACTTCAAACACTTATTATTTCTTCGTATTAGGAACATTTTGAATTTTCTAGCTATTTTGAAATATAGTCAGGTGTTAATGACATGTTGTTTTCTGAGAAATGCATCATTGATACATAGATTTTGATGTGCAAACATGGTAGGATGTACTTACACAAACCTAGACGAAATAGTCTACCGTACACCTGAGCTAAGCCATATGATATTATTGTTCCTAGACCACAAACCTGTACAGCATGTTACTGTACTGAATGTTGTATGCAATTGTAACACAGTGGTATTTGTGTATATAAACATTAAAAAGGTACAGTTAAAGTACAGTATAAAATATTAAAAAATGGTACACCTATATAGGGCACTAACCATGAATGGAACTGGCAGGCCTGGAAGTTGCTGTGTGTGGGTGAGTGAGTGAATGTTGAGTGAATGTGAAGGCCTAGGACATTACTGTATACTACTGTAAACTTTTATAAACACTGTACACTTAGGCTACACTAAATTTATAATTTCTTCAATAATAAATTGATCTTACTATAAACTTAGTTTATAAACTTAAAAGTTTTTAATTTTTTAACTTTTAACTCATTTTAACTTTTTGACTCTTGTAATAACACTTAGTTTAAAACACAAACACGTGGTATAACTGTACAAATATATCCTTATTCTGTAAACTATTTCCTATTTTTAGCTTTATTAAAAAAAAAACCTTTAAAACTTTTTTTTAAAAGACTGAGTCACAAACACATACATTAGCCTAGGCCTACACAAACTCGGTATCATAAAGATGTCACTAGACAGGTATTTTTCAGGTCCAGCATAATCTTATGGGACCGCCATCACGTACGTAGTCCATTATTCACAGAAAAGTTGTTATGTGGTACATGACTATATACAATAAGTTATTGCTAACTATAGTCACCCTATTGTGCTATCACACACTAGAACTTAAGCCTTCTATCTGTGTATAGCCACTGACCAACCTCTCTTCATTGCCTCACCACTTCCCAACCTCTGGTAACTATCACTCTACTCTCTACGTCTATGAGATCAGCCTTTTGAGCTCCCATATATGAATGAGAACATGCAATATTTGTCTTTTACTGCCTGGGTTACTTCACTTAACATAATGACCTCCAGTTCTATTCACATTGCTGCAAATGTCAGAATTTCACTCTTTTTATGGCTGAATAGTATTCCATTATGTACATATATCACATTTTCTTTATTCATCCATTCAAGAACACTTGTTGATTCCGTATCTTCACTATTGTGAATAGTACTGCAATAAACATAGGGTGCAGATATCCCTTTGATATACTGATTTATTTTCCTTTCGATAAATGCGCAGTAGTGGGATTGCTGGATCATATGGTAGTTCTGTTTTTAGTTTTCTAAGAAACCTCCATTCTATTGTCCATAGTGACTGTACTAATTAATATTCCCACCAACAGTGTATAAGAGTTCCCTTTGGTCTGCATCCTCACCAGCATTTATTTTTTTTTAATAGCCATTCTGAGGTGAGATGATACCACATCATGGTTTTGATTTGCATTTCCCTGATAATGAATGTTGTTGAGCATTGTTTCATATACCTATTGCTCATTTGTACGTCTTCTTTTGAGACATGTCTACTCAGATACTTTGTCTACTTTTTAATAGGATTATTGTTTTGTGGTTTTTCTTTTGCTCTTATATGAGTTCCTTGAATATTCTGGATGCTAATTCTTTGTTGGATAAATAGTTTGCAAATATTTTCTTCCATTCTACAGGTTGTCCCTTTGCTCTGTTGGTTGAATTTTTTGCTGTGCAGAAGCTTTGAGTTTAATGTGGTTTCATTTGTCTGTTTTTGGTTTTGTTGTCTGTGCTTTGGAAGTGTTAGCTATAAAATATTTGCCTAGACTAAAGCCCTGAAGCATTTCCACTGTGATTTATTTTAGTAGTTTTATAGTTTTGGGTCTTATGTTTCAGTCCTTAATCCATTTTGAGTTGATTTTTGTATATGGCAAGAGATAGGAGTCTAGTTTCATTCTTCTGCATAAGAATATCCAGTTTTCCCAGCATCATTTCTTGAAGAGGTTGTTCTTTCCCAATGTATGTTCTTGTCATCTTTGCTGAAAATCAGTTGGCTGTAAATATATGGGTTCATTTGGGGATTCTCTGTTCTGTTGCATTGGCCTATGTGTCTGCTTTTATACTAGTACCATGATGTTTTGGTTACTATAGCTTTATAGTACATTTTCAAGTCAAGTAGTGTGATGCCCTCCAGCTTTGTTCTTTTTGCTTAGTATTGCCTTGGCTATTTGAGTTTTTTTGTGGTTCTATATGGATTTTAGGATTTTTTCTATTTATTTGAAGAATGTCATTGGTTTAGGGTTTACATTGAATTTGTAGTTTGCTTTGGGTGGTATGGTCATTCTAATAATATTAATTTTTCCAATTTATGAGCAAGTGATGTCTATATTTGTTTGCCGTCTTCAATTGTTTTTCATCAGTGTTTCATAGTTTTCCTTGTAGAGGTCTTTCAACTCCTTGGCTAAATTTATTCCTAGGTATTTTATGTTTATATTTTATGTTGTAGTTATCATAAATGGGATTTTTTTCTTGATTTATTTTTCAGCTAGTTCATTGTTGATGTGTGGAAATGCAACTAACATTTGTATGTTAATTTTTATATCCTGCAATTTTGCTAAATTCATTTATCAGTTCTACAAGTTTTTTGGTGGAGTCTTTAGGCTTTTCTAGATATAAGATCATGATGTCTGCAGAGAGGTGCAATTTGACTTTCTCTTTTCCAATTTGGATGACTTTTCTTTCTTTTGTCTAGCTACTCTACCTAGTACTTCCAGTATTAGGTTGAGTAGGAGTGGTGAATGTGGACATCCTTTTTTGTTGGGGTGATCAGACCCAACACCAGGTCTTGGGGGCTATGAAGTCCGGCAGAGTCAAAGGAATGACACAAGACAAGTTAAGAGTACATAGGGTGGGTCCAGGGGACCAACACCAGTATGGAGGCTGTGAAAGCCCCAAGCTCTAGGAGCCCACACTGTTTATTGGTAATCATACAAAGAAGCAGGTGGTGAGGATGTGTGGATGTGGGGGTAGACAGGTGAGGACGTGAAGACGTGGGGGTAGAAAGGTAGCGGTGCATCAAACGTAGATGTGACAGTTTAGCATATGCTCTGCTACTTGAGATAAGGGAGAACAGGTTCTTCTAATTCAAGATACAATGAATTTACAATCTTGGGAGAGCAAGGAGCAAGGGGCCAGTGAGTCTGGACACATTCCAGAGGCTGGGAGGGGCCCTGAGCCCTGGGTTCTCTCCAAGCCACAAGGGGTTTTATGCCCTGGGCTTAGATTGTAGTGCGGCAGGGCACCCTTCCACCCTTTGGCACAGAGTTTGGTGTTCCATAGGCCACGAAGGGTTTTAGACCTTGGATCCAGGACATGTTCCAACACTCTTACATTATGTCAGACAAACAGGCCTTGCCTCAGCCCTTCCACCAACACTTTTCTTGTGTCAGTTCTTAAAAGAAAGGCTTTCAGTTTTTCCCCATTCAGTATAAAGTTAGCTGTGGATTTGTCATATATGGCCTTTATTATGCTAAATTGTGTTCTTTCTATGCCTAATTGGTTGAGAGTTTTTATCATGAAGTGATGTTGAATTTTATCAATGCATTTTCTGCATCTGTTGAGATGATCATATGGTTTTTGCCCTTCATTCTCTTGATGTAATATATCACATTTATTGATTTGTGTACACTGAGCCATGTCTGCATCCCTGGGATAAATCCCATTTAACTATGATATATTCTCTTTTTGACGTGTTGTTGGATTTGGTTTGCTAGTGTTTTGTTGAGAATTTTTGTATCTATGTTTATGTGGGATATTGGCCTGTAGTTTTGTTGTTGCTGTGTCCTTGTCTGATTTTGGTATCAGGGTAATGCTAGTCTTGTAAAATGACTTAAGAAGAATTCTCTCCTTCAGTTTTTTGGCATAACTTTAGAAGAATTGGTATTAGTTCTTATTTATGAATTTGGTAGAATTCAGCAGTAAAGCCATTTTCTCATAGGCTGTTCTTTGCTGGGAGACTTTTTCTTACCGATTTAATCTTGTTACTCATTGTTGGTCTGTTTAGGTTGTCTGTTTCAATCTTGATAGGATGTATGTGTCCAGAAATTTATCTGTTTCTAGGCTTTTTACTTCATTAGCATATAATTGTTCATAGTAGTCTCTAATGATCCTTTGTGTTTCTTTAGTATCAGTTGTAATGTTTGCTTCTTAGTTTCTGATTGTATTTATCCAGATCTTCTCTTGTTCTTGGTTAGCCTAGCTAGTAGTTTATCAGTTTTGTTAATCTTTAAAAACTTTTTGTTTCATTGATCCCTGTGATTTTTTTCAGTCTTTATTTCATTTAGTTCTGCTTGGATCTTTATTATTTATACTAATTTGAGATTTGGTTTGTTCTTGATTTTTCTATCCTTGAAGTGCATCACTAGTTTGTTTATTTAAAATCTTTCCAGTTATGTAGGCATTTAGTGCTACCAACTTGCCTCTTAATACTGTTTTTGCTGTGTCCCATAGATTTTGGCCAGTTGTGTTTCTATTTTCATTTATTTCAATAAATCTTTTTTCTTCTTAATTTCTTCACTGGCCCAGTGGTCATCCAGGAGCATGTTTAATTTCCATGTATTTTTAGTTTTCAAAATTCCCCTTGTTATTGATTTCTAGTTTTATTGCATTGTGGTCTGAAAAGATACTTGATATTTTGACTTTTAAAAATGTGTTGAGATTTGTTTTGTGGCCTAACATATGTTCTATCCTGGAGACCATACGTTCCAGATGCTGATGAGAAGGACATGTGTTCTGCAGCTGTTGGATGAGATGTTCTGTAAATGTTGTGTTAGGTCCATTTGGTCTGTAGTGCAGATTAAGTCCAATGTTTATTGATTTTCTGTCTAGATGATCTGTCCAGTGATGCAAGTGAGATGCTGAAGCCCCAAACTATTATTTTATTGAGATCTCTCTCCTTAGCTCTAATAATATTGGCTTTATACATCTGGGTGCTCCAGTGTTGGGTGCATATATATTTGCAATTGTTATATCATTTTGCTGAATTTATCCCTTCATCATTATATAATTATATAAACTATGTACATTCAAGGTTATTATTTGGCCAGGCGCGGTGGCTCACGCCTGTAATCCCAGCACTTTGGGAGGCTGAGGCGGGCGGATCACGAGGTCAGGAGATCGAGACCATCCTGGCTAACACAGTGAAACCCTGTCTCTACTAAAAATACAAAAAAATTAGCCGGGTGTGGTGGCGGGCGCCTGTAGTCCCAGCTACTTCGGAGGCTAAAGGCAGGAGAATGGCGTGAATCCGGGAGGCGGAGCTTGCAGTGAGCCGAGATCATGCCACTGCACTCCAGCCTGGGCGACAGAGCGAGACTCTGCCAAAAAAAAAAAAAAAATAAGGTTATTATTGATAGATGAGGACTTATTCCTGCCATTTTGTTTATTGTGTCCTGATTGTTTCGTATATTCCTTGTTCCTTTCTCTTTTATTCTTTACCTTTACAGTTTTTTTTTTTTTTTTTTTTTTTGTAGTGGTAACTTTGACTCCCTTCTCATTTGTCTATCCATTCTACCAGTGAGTTTTATACTTCTCTGTGTTTTCATGATGGTAGATAGTGTCCTTTTATTTTCAGATGTAGGATTCCCTTAAGCATTTCTTGTAGGACTCATGAGTTCCCTCAGTTTTTGCTTGTCTGGGAAAGACTTTCTTTATTCTACATTTTTAAGGATAGCTTTGCTGGGTATGGTAGACTTGGTTGACAGTTTTGGATTTTCTTTTCCCTTTCAGCACTTTGAATTTCTCATCCTATTCTCTCCTGAATTTCTGCACAAAAAAATTCCCTGTCAGTTTGATAGTGATTCCCTTTTATGTGACTCGATGCTTTTCTTTTGCTGTTCTTAGAATTCTTTGTCTTTGACTTTTGACAATTTGACTATAACCTGCCTTGGAAAAGACCTTTTTGGGTTCAGTCTATTCAGGAATCTTTGATCTTTTTGTATCTAGTTGTCTACATGTCTTTCAAGCCTTGGGAATTTTTCAGATATTATTTTATTAAATAAGTTTTCTATGCCTCCTTCCATGTGTTCTCCTCTTAGAATTCCCAGAATTCAAATATTTGGTCACTTTATGGTGTCCCACATGTTATATAGACTTTTATCATTCTTTTTTATTTTTATTTATTTATTTTTTTGGTGTGACTGGGTTATTTCAAAGGACCTGTCTTCAAGTTTGGAAATTATTTTTTCTGTTTGACTTGATCTATTGTTGAAGCCCTTGATTGTATTTTCAATTTTAGTCATTGAACTCCAGGATTTCTGTTTGGTTCCTTTTTATGATATCTCTTTATTGAATTTCTCATTCAGGTCATTAACTGTTATTCTGATTCCTTTATATTGTTCATCTTTTTGTTTTGTTTTGCTTTTGAGATAGAGTCTCGCTCTGTTGCCCAGGCCGGAGTGCAGTAGCGCGATCTCAGCTCACTGCAACCTCCACCTCCCGGATTTAAGCGATTCTCCTGCCTCAGCCTCCTGAGTAGCTGGGATTACAGGCATGGGCCACCACACCAGGCTAATTTTTGTATTTTTAGTAGAGACGGGGTTTCACCATGTTAGCCAGGATAGTCTTGATCTCCCGACCTCGTGATCCGCCTGCCTTAGCCTCCCAAAGTGCTGGGATTACAGGCATGAGCCACCGCGTCCAGCCTCACTGAGTTTCTTTAATATCATTATTTTAATGTTTTTAGGCATTTCATAGATTTTTCATTGGTAACTATTACTGAATAATTACTGTTTTCTTTTGGAGATGTCATGTTTCTTGCTTTTTTTATGTTTCTCATGCCCACGTTGATATCTATGCATCTGGAGTAATGGTCACTTCTTCGAATTTTGTGGATTGCCATTTGTAGGGAAAAAAATTTTTCCTTTGAACATTATCCATAGTGTTGTCTGGGTATCATGCTTTGGTGTTGATTCTAGATGGGCGCAGTAGTATAGTTTCTATGGCTGTAATCAGTGTCATTAATGTCTATGATTTTCTCGGTGGCTTATGTTGCAGTTGTTAATGAAGGCTGTGGTGAGGCTTTGCTAGGGATGGGAATGCCAGGTGGGCTGGTCCTTAAGCACTAGTGTTGGTGGTAGTGGGCTGGGTGTGCCAGTCCATGGGCCCTTGAGTGGGCCAGTGTTTGGGCCTCCAGCTGGCTTGCTTGGGTGCTAGCAGTGACAGCAATGGACCAGGTGGGCAGGTCCTTGGGCCCTCACATGGTGTGCGCGGGGTCACTTGTGGCAATGATGGTAGACCAATCTTTGGGACCCCAAGCAATGCACATAGCACCAGCGGTGGCAAAAGCAGACCAGGTGAGCTAGTCTCCAGGGCCCTGGGTGGCACATGTGGGTGACTGCCAGTGGCTGTGGTAGTGGCAGGCTGGGTGGGCTAGTCCCTGGGTCCCTGGGAGGCATATGTGGACACTGGCAGAAGATGAAATGTGCTTGTCTTACACCTCGGGATGGCACACATGTAGGCCAGTAGTGGTGGGCAAGGTAGGCCTATCTCCAGGCCTCCAGACAGCATGCATGGACAGCAGTGACAGGCCGGGTGGGTCAATCTCCAGATCCTTAGATAACACGCTTGGGCACCAGTGGTGGTGGTGGTCAGCTGGGCAGACCTGTCCTCTGGCCCCTGGATGGCACACATCACCACCAGTTGCAGTAGGCAGGGCAGTTCAATACACAGGCCTGTAGGTGGTGCACTCAGGCACTGTTGGCAACCAGTGGAGTTGGCCTGTCCTCAGGCCCCAAAACAGTATGCGGGTGGACCAGTCCTCAGGGTCCTTGAAGGTACACGCAGGTGTGTGGTGCCCCAGCCCTGAAAGAGGTAGAGTTGCTGTTAGTGGCAGCAGCCCCAAGTAGATGGCTTTCATGATCTGGGGAATACATGGTTCAGCTCCTTTTATTCTGGCGACACTCTCTCTAGTGTGTGCACTGCCCACTTCCCAGGGTGTAAGACACTGTGAACAACAGTGCTGGGGACCTGGCTGCACTGCTGGATCCATCCAGCATAATGACACTGAAGCCCTCTGGGTGGGTATGAGAGTATGTAAGCAGGGCTTTAGGGATGTGGAGATGCAGAGGCTGTGGAGTCCCAGGGTAGGATGTAGTCTAGTGGGGGCTGAGCTCTCAATATAGTACCATGCTGCAGCTACTTGGGTCTCAGGTTTGTGGGACCCAGCACTAACTCCCTCTGTGGAGCAATGCCATTCTGTGAACTCCAGGCAGCTCCCTATACAAGTCTCAGGGCCTGTGAGGGCCAAGGGACTCTCTTGTGGCTGGCTAGGATTCCAGGAGTCCATGGTGGGAATATGGACTGTTGGCATTCTCTCCCTTACTTTCCCCTACTCCTCTTGCAATGAGGACTTCCTCCCACCTCTGAGCTGATCCAGCTTGGCCAGCTGCTTTCCTTCCCTCTTCTTTCATGCCTCGGAGGTTCCCTGCTGAATTCCCTTTTAGAAGCTGTTATTTTACATGTTGTTATCTACTCATTGTTTTAATCCTTCTGTGTAAAGAGGCAAGTGCTGGGTGCCTCTAGTCAGGGATCTTCAAGCCCCCTCTCAATGAGGATTTTTTTTTTTTTTTGAGATGGAGTCTCAGTCTGTCTCATAGGCTGGAGTACAATGGTGCAATCTCAGCTCACTGCAGTCTTGACCTCCCTGGGCTCAGGTGATCCTCCCACCTCAGTCTCCCAGGGAAGCTGGGACTATAGCTGAGACTATAGGCATGCGCCACCATGCCCAGTTAATTTTTTTATTTTTGGTAGAGATAGAGTTTTTCCAAGTTGCCCAGACTGGTCTCAAACTCCTGGACTCAAGCAATCCACCCGCCTCAGCCTCCTGAAGTGCTAGGATTATAGACGTGAGCCGTTGCCCCTGACCACAACAAGGATTTTTAATTTAACTTTGCTACATGGATGAAAAGCTAGAAACAACCAATTTGTGTTTCACAGTGAGAAACTGGTTAAATAAGCTGGAATATTGTAGAATCTTTAAAAATAATAATATAGAATATTCAGTAAAAATTAATATGGCCGGGCGCGGTGGCTCAAGCCTGTAATCCCAGCACTTTGGGAGGTCGAGACGGGCGGATCACGAGGTCAGGAGATCGAGACCATCCTGGCTAACACGGTGAAACCCCGTCTCTACTAAAAATACAAAAACTAGCCGGGCGAGGTGGCGGGCGCCTGTAGTCCCAGCTACTCGGGAGGCTGAGGCAGGAGAATGGCATAAACCCGGGAGGCGGAGCTTGCAGTGAGCTGAGATCCGGCCACTGCACTCCAGTCCGGGCGACAGAGCGAGACTCCGCCTCAAAAAAAAAAAAAAAAAAAAAAAATTAGCCGGGCGAGGTGGCGGGCGCCTGTAGTCCCAGCTACTCGGGAGGCTGAGGCAGGAGAACGGCGTGAACCCGGGAGGCGGAGCTTGCAATGAGCTGAGATCGGCCACTGCACTCCAGCCTGGGCAACAGAGCGAGACTCCGTCTCAAAAAAAAAAAAAAAAAAAAAAAATATATATATAGCAATAAAACAGGTTAAAACTAAGTATAGTGTGTGTATATATATAAATAATGTATATAATCACTGGAATTATATGCAACAAAATGTGGAACTTTATTGGTTATCATTTTATTTTCCAATCTTTCCTTAATTTACATGTATTATTTTATATGCAGAGAAACTTTTTTTTTTTTTTTTTAGAAAAGGAACTTGATAACTAAGCAAATTTGATGGTCTTGGAATATAAGAATACTTTAGGGAATTATTATGCAATGACTTTTTAAAGTATTAATATTAGTTAAATGTAAGATTGTCATGCACCTATAATCATACGGCTTTTTTGTTGTTACTGTTTCAACCTGAGAAAATTCATTTACTTAATTCCCCATACAGCAAAATACCATCCTACTCACTGAAACACATTTCAGTCACTTTCACTTCTACTTCCCAACACTTTTACCATGTGGTAACTACAATTGGAATATCCCCATTTGTTTTTCTTTTTTTTTTTTCTTTTTTTTTATTATTATACTTTAAGTTCTAGGGTACACGTGCACAACGTGCAGGTTTGTTACATATGTATACATGTGCCATGTTGGTGTGCTGTACCCATTAACTCATCATTTACATTAGGTATATCCCCCAATGCTATCCCTCCCCACCATCCCCTCCCCACAATAGGCCTCGGTGTGTGATGTTCCCCTTCCTGTGTCCAAGTGATCTCATTGTTCAATTCCCACTTATGAGTGAGAACATGTGGTGTTTGGTTTTCTGTTCTTGGGATAGTTTGCTGAGAATGATGGTTTCCAGCAGCATCCATGTCCCTATAAAGGACACAAACTCATCCTTTTTTATGGCTGCATAGTATTCCACGGTGTATATGTGCCACATTTTCTTAATCCAGTCTGTCACTGATGGACATTTGGGTTGATTCCAAGTCTTTGCTATTATGAATAACGCTGCAATAAACATACATGTGCATGTGTCTTTATAGCAGCATGATTTATAATCCTTTGGGTATATCCCCAGTAATGGGATGGCTGGGTCAAATGGTATTTCTAGTTCTAGATCCTTGAGGAATCGCCACACTGTTTTCCACAATGGTTGAACTAGTTTACAGTCCCACCAACAGTGTAAAAGTGTTCCTATTTCTCCACATCCTCTCCAGCATCTGTTGTTTCTTGATTTTTTAATGATTGCCATTCTAACTGGTGTGAGATGGTATCTCATTGTGGTTTTGATTTGCATTTCTCTGACAACAAGTGATGATGAGCATTTTTTCATGTGTCTGTTGGCTGTATGAATGTCTTCTTTTGAGAAGTGTCTGTTCATATCCTTTGCCCACTTTTTGATGAGGTTGTTTGCTTTTTTCTTGTAAATTTGTTTGAGTTCTTTGTAGGTTCTGGATATTAGCCCTTTGTCAGATGAGTAGATTGCAAAAATTTTCTCCCGTTCTGTAGGTTGCCTGTTCACTCTGATGGTAGTTTCTTTTGCTGTGCAGAAGCTCTTTAGTTTAATTAGATCCCATTTGTCAATTTTGACTTTTGTTGCCATTGCTTTTGGTGTTTTAGACATAAAGTCCTTGCCCATGTCTATGTCCTGAATGGTATTACCTAGGTTTTCTTCTAGGGTTTTTATGGTTTTAGGTCTAACATTTAAGTCTGTAATCCATCTTGAATTAATTTTCATATAAG
Organism: Trachypithecus francoisi; assembly: GCF_009764315.1. Lineage (NCBI taxonomy): Eukaryota > Metazoa > Chordata > Mammalia > Primates > Cercopithecidae > Trachypithecus > Trachypithecus francoisi. The sequence goes on along the minus strand of NW_022681455.1, from coordinate 27,524,253 downwards.
GAGTAAGGAAAGGATCCAGTTTCAGCTTTCCACTTAAGGCTAGCCAATTTTCCCAGTGTCATTTATTAAATAGGGAATCCTTTCCCCATTTCTTGTTTTTCTCAGGTTTGTCAAAGATCAGATGACTGTAGATGTGTGGTATTATTTCTGAGGGCTCTGTTCTGTTCCATTGGTCCATATATCTGTTTTGGTACCAGTACCATGCTGTTTTGGTTACTCTAGCCTTGTAGTATAGGTTGAAGTCAGGTAGCATGATGCCTCCAGCTTTGTTCTTTTGGCTTAGGATTGTCTTGGCAATGCGGGCTCTTTTTTGGTTCCATATGAACTTTAAAGCAGTTTTTTCCAATTCTGTGAAGAAAGTCATTGGTAGCTTAATGGGGATGGCATTGAATCTACAAATTACCTTGGGCAGTATGGTCATTTTCACAATATTGATTCTTCCTATCCATGAGCATGGTATGTTCTTCCATTTGTTTGTGTTCTCTTTTATTTCACTGAGCAGTGGTTTGTAGTTCTTCTTGAAGAGGTCCTTTACATCCCTTGTAAGTTGGATTCCTAGGTATTTTATTCTCTTTGAAGCTATTGTGAATGGGAGTTCATTCATGATTTGGCTGTCTGTTTGTCTGTTACTGGTGTATAAGAATGCTTGTGATTTTTGCACATTGATTTTGTATCCTGAGACTTTGCTGAAGTTGCTTATCAACTTAAGGAGATTTTGGGCTGAGACAATGGGGTTTTCTAAATATACAATCATGTCATCTGCAAACAGGGACAATTTGACTTCTTCTTTTCCTAACTGAATACCCTTTATTGCTTTCTCTTGCCTGATTGCCCTGGCCAGAACTTCCAACACTATGTTGAATAGGAGTGATGAGAGAGGGCATCTCTGTCTTGTGCCAGTTTTCAAAGGGAATGCTTCCAGTTTTTGCCCATTCAGTATGATATTGGCTGTGGGTTTGTCATAAATAGCTCTTATTATTTTGAGATATGTTCCATCAATACTGAATTTATTGAGAGTTTTTAGCATGAAGGGCCGTTGAATTTTCTCAAAGGCCTTTTCTGCATCTATTGAGATAATCATGTGGTTTTTGTCTTTGGTTGTGTTTATATGCTGGATTACATTTATTGATTTGCGTATGTTGAGCCAGCTTGCATCCCAGGGATGAAGCCCACTTGATCATGGTGGATAAGCTTTTTGATGTGCTGCTGGATTCGGTTTGCCAGTATTTTATTGAGGATTTTTGCATCGATGTTCTTCAGGGATATTGGTCTAAAATTCTCTTTTTTTGTTGTGTCTCTGCCAGGCTTTGGTATCAGGATGATGTTGGCCTCATAAAATGAGTTAGGGAGGATTCCCTGTTTTTCTATTGATTGGAATAATTTCAGAAGAAATGGTACCAGCTCCTCCTTGTACCTCTGGTAGAATTCGGCTGTGAATCTGTCTGGTCCTGGACTTTTTTTGGTTGGTAGGCTATTAATTATTGCCTCAATTTCAGAGCCTGCTATTGGTCTATTCAGGGATTCAACTTCTTCCTGGTTTAGTCTTGGGAGAGTGTAAGTGTCCAGGAAATTATCCATTTCTTCTAGGTTTTCTAGTTTATTTGCCCAGAGGTGTTTATAGTATTCTCTGACGGTAGTTTGTATTTCTGTGGGGTCGGTGGTGATATCCCCTTTATCATTTTTTATTGGGTCTATTTGATTCTTCTCTCTTTTCTTCTTTATTAGTCTTGCTAGTGGTCTATCACTTTTGTTGATCTTTTCAAAAAACCAGCTCCTGGATTCATTGATTTTTTGGAGGGTTTTTTGTGTCTCTATCTCCTTCAGTTCTGCTCTGATCTTCATTATTTCTTGCCTTCTGCTAGCTTTTGAATGTATTTGCTCTTGCTTCTCTAGTTCTTCTAATTGTGATGTTAGGGTGCCAATTTTAGATCTTTCCTACTCTCTCGTGGGCATTTAGTGCTATAAATTTCCCTCTACACACTGCTTTAAATGTGTCCCAGAGATTCTGGTATGTTGTATCTTTGTTCTCATTGGTTTCAAAGAACATCTTTATTTCTGCCTTCATTTCGTTATGTACCCAGTAGTCATTCGGGAGCAGGTTGTTCAGTTTCCATGTAGTTGAGCGATTTTGATTGAGTTTCTTAGTCCTGAGTTCTAGTTTGATTGCACTGTGGTCTGAGAGACAGTTTGTTATAATTTCTGTTCTTTCACATTTGCTGAGGAGTGCTTTACTTCCAACTATGTGGTCAATTGTGGAATAAGTGCGATGTGGTGCTGAGAAGAATGTATATTCTGTTGATTTGGGGTGGAAAGTTCTGTAGATGTCTATTAGGTCTGCTTGTTGCAGAGTTGAGTTCAATTCCTGGATATCCTTGTTAACTTTCTGTCTCGTTGATCTGTCTAATGTTGACAGTGGGGTGTTAAAGTCTCCCATTATTATTGTATGGGAGTCTAAGTCTCTTTGTAAGTCTCTAAAGACTTGCCTTATGAATCTGGATGCTCCGGTATTGGGTGCATATATATTTAGGATACTTAGCTCTTCCTGATGAATTGATCCCTTTACCATTATGTAATGGCCTTCTTTGTCTCTTTTGATCTTTGATGGTTTAAAGTCTGTTTAATCAGAGACTAGGATTGCAACTCCTGCTTTTTTTTGTTTTCCATTTGCTTGGTAGATCTTCCTCCATCCCTTTATTTTAAGCCTATGTGTGTCTCTGCATGTGAGATGGGTCTCCTGAATAACCAGCAAACTGATAGGTCTTGACTCTTTATCCAATGTGCCAGTCTGTGTCTTTTAATTGGACAATTTAGTCCATTTACATTTAAGGTTAATATTGTTATGTGTGAACTTGATCCTGTCATTATGATATTAGCTGGTTATTTTGCTCGTTAGTTGATGCAGTTTCTTCCTAGCATAGATGGACTTTACATTTTGGCATGTTTTTGCAATGGCTGGTACCAGTTGTTCCTTTCCATGTTTAGTGCTTCCTTCAGGATCTCTTTTAGGGCAGGCCTGGTGGTGACAAAATCTCTATGCTTGTCTGTAAAGGATTTTATTTCTCCTTCACTTATGAAACTTAGTTTGGCTGGATATGAAATTCTGGGTTGAAAATTCTTTTCTTTAAGAATGTTGAATATTGGCCCCCACTCTCCTCTGGCTTGTAGAGTTTCTGCTGAGAGATCTGCTGTTAGTCTGTTGGGATTCCCTTTGTGGGTAACCCGACCTTTCTCTCTGGCTGCCCTTAACATTTTTCCTTCTTTTCAACTTTGGTGAATCTGACAATTATGTGTCTTGGAGTTGCTCTTCTCGAGGAGTATCTTTGTGGCATTCTCTGTATTTCCTGAATTTGAATGTTGGCCTGCCTTACTAGGTTGGGGAAGTTCTCCTGGATGATATCCTCCAGAGTGTTTTCCAACTTGGTTCCATTTTCCCTGTCAGTTTCAGGCACACCAATCAGACATAGATTTGGTCTTTTCACATAATCCCACATTTCTTGGAGGCTTTGTTCATTTCTTTTCACTCTTTTTTCTCTAAATTTCTCTTCTCGCTTCATTTCATTCATTTGATCTTCAATCACTGATAATCTTTCTTCCAGTTGATCGAGTCGGTTACTGAAGCTTGTGCATTTGTCACATAGTTCTCATGTCATGGTTTTCATCTCTATCAGTTCTTTTAAGGTCTTCTCTGTGTTGATTATTCTACTTATCCATTCATCCATTCTTTTTTCAAGGTTTTTAGTTTCTTTGTGCTGGTTACGTAATTCCTCCTTTAGCTCTGAGAAGTTTGATCGACTGAAACCTTCTTCTCTCAACCCGTCAAAGCCATTCTCCGTCCAGCTTTGTTCCGTTGCTGGTGATGAGCTGCATTCCTTTGGAGGGGGAGATGTGCTCTGATTTTTTGAATTTCCAGCTTTTCTGCACTGCTTTTTCCCCATCTTTGTGGTTTTATCAGCCTTTCGTCTTTGATGATGGTAATGTACTGATGGGGTTTTGGTGTGGGTGTCCTTTCTGTTTGTTAGTTTTCCTTCTAACAGTCAGGACCCTCAGCTGCAGGTCTGTTGGAGTTTGCTTGAGGTCCACTCCAGACCCTGTTTTCCTGGGTATCCGCAGTGGAGGCTGCAGAAGATAGAATATTGCTGAACAGCGAGTGTTGCTGTCTGATTCTTGCTCTGGAAGCTTCGTCTCAGGGTGTACCCAGCCTTGTGAGGTGTGATGTGTCCATCTGCACCTAGTGGGGGATGTCTCCCAGTTTGTCTACTCAGGGGTCAGGGACCCACTTGAGCAGGCAGTCTGTCCGTTCTCAGATCTGAACATCTGTGCTGGGAGAACCACTGCTCTCTTCAAAACTGTCAGACAGGGACTTTTACATCTGCAGAGGTTTCTGCTGCTTTTTGTTTAGCTATGCCCTGTCCCCAGGGGTGGAGTCTACAGACGCAGGCAGGCCTCCTTGAGCTGCGGTGGGCTCCACCCAATTCGAGCTTCCAGGCAGTTTTGTTTATCTACTTAAGCCTCAGCAATGGCGGGCGCCCCTCCCCCAGCCTCACTGCCACCTTGCAGTTAGATCTCCAACTGCTGTGCCAGCAATGAGGGAGGCTCCATGGGCATGGGACCCTCTGGGCCAGGTGTGGGATATAATCTCCTGGTGTGCCGTTTGCTAAGACCCTTGGTAAAGTGCAGTATTAGGGTGAGAGTTACCCGATTTTCCAGATGTTGTGTGTTTCAATTTCCCTTGGCTAGGGAAAGGAATTCCTTACCCCCTTGCACTTCCCAGGTGAGGCGATGCCTCACCCTGCTTCAGCTCTAGCTGATCGGGTTGCACCCGTGGACCAGCATCAACTGTCTGACATGCCCCAGTGAGATGAACCCGGTACCTCAGTTGAAAATGCAGAAATCACCCATCTTCTGTGTTGCTCACACTGGGAGCTGGAGGCTGGAGCTGTTCCTATGTGGCCATCTTGGGTGCCACCCCTCATTTGTTTTTCTTACTCCTGCCTCTTTCAAACTTCTCATGGCCAGCCTAGCACATACATAGTTTTAGTTTATTATTATTTGCCTTCATCAGCTCCATTCAACACTCATACCTTATTTTTTTGAATTTCTGTAGTGTATATTCTCATGGTGTTTAGTACTTATTGGTACTGTGATGTTCAGTAACAAGTTCTTTGAGGGTAGGGTCCATACATTAGAGTTTTAGAACTTCACAGAAGCTAAGGAGAAGTAGAGATTTAGTAGATTCTCGGTGAATTTTCACTGACCCAGGAAGAGTGTTGTAATATTGACTGCATAAGGGAGGATGCTTTAGTAACATTGACTGAAAGTGAGTTCTGTAATAACAAGACCATAAGGAAGGCAGACACTTTATTTCATTTGCAAGATGAGTCTTAGAACTGTTTGCTTCAACTCACAAATATATAACCACATCTACCTTTCACTATGTATTTACATATTTAAATATGTATACTTGTATATATATATATATTTAAAATGAATTAAATCAAAATTTACAGTGATTACTCAAATCAAAGTTGATGCTACCCAGCAATCTTTTATTTCTTTAAATAGACAACTAAGGTACAGAAATGGTATGGTCCGAAAGTTTGCATCCATACAAAATTTATATGTTGAAACCTAATCCCCAATGTGGTGATATTAAGAGCTGTATCCTTTGAGAGATAATCAGTTAATGAAAGCTACCCTCATGAATAAAATTATTCCTTTTATAAAACAAGCCTGGGGGAGCTTGTTTGCCATTTGGGCCATGCAAGGACACATAGAAGACATCATCTATCAAGCAGAGAGCAAGCCCTCATCAGACACCAAATCTGCTGGCACCTTGATCTTGAACTTTCCAGCCCTCAAAACTGTGAACAATACATTTCTGTTGTTTATAAATTACCTAGTCTAAGGTATTTTTAATAGGATCCTGAATAAATTAAGACAATAGATGTAGGTCTCCATAATAATTTCTAACTTCTATACTTAACACAACTGTCTTGGAATTTTTTAACTTGATATGCTCAATTATCTCTAGCAACTGACCACCAAACTCCAGCTATAGATACTGGACCTTCATGCCTAATTTATTCTGGCATGTTCTTCCATAGCTTATTTCAAAAATAACTTTGGAAATAACTCTTCCATTGAAATAGTCAATCACTTAGTTGGTTTGGTCTTCATGAAGTATCCATTTGCTTTTTCCTGTTTATGAGAGGAGCCTGTTAGTCTTTATTAATGTAAAATAACTTCTTCCATTTCTCTTTACATGCATGTTTTAACATACTAAGGTTATTTGTTATACCTAGTTGATTTCCATTCAGGTTTGGCTCTGTGCTCAGAAGTTATTAGTATATAAGAATATATCTTATAACAGACTCAAAATATCAGTGGTTACACAAAGTTTAAGGACAAAAGCCACCCAGAATTCAAAGATATAAGAAGTCCATAATAGCAGGAACATAGGATCTTGCAATCTCATTATTCCATCATCTTCAACCTATGCTTGCATTTTGAGGTTAAGGCATCTTGCCTGTTTTCAAGCTGGCAGGAATTGAAAGACGACACTTTCCCATTAGAGGCATGACCTATGGGTTTTGTGCAATATTTTAATATATATTCCATTGACCATAAATGAGTCATATTACCTCATGTACCTGTGATGAGAATAAGGAAAGTTTCAAATGACTTTAAAGGGAAACATGATAATAAGCAGTCAGCAGAGGTCTTAAAGTGGTTGTATCTCTTATCAGTTACATTTCAATAGAAAATGACCTGGTTTCAGCTGGGTGCATTGGTTCATGCATATAATCCTAGCACTTTGGGAGGCTGAGGATGGTGGATAACTTGAGCTCAAGAGTTTGAGACCAGCTTGGGCAACATGGCAAAACCCTGTTTCTACAAAAAAATATATAAATTAGCTGGGTGTGGTGGTGTGTGAAAAGAAAATGATCTGGTTTCATCATAAAGTCATTGACCATGAATTCAGGCAGGAGGGTAGGTTGGTAGGTTACATGTCCCAGTAGGGTAGCTCAATCCTTGGAGAAGTGAAAAGGCTGAGAGAAAGTGCCTCTATGGGGCAGGTACATGCTCAGAAGGTACAGCCATGTTCAAGATGTGGGAGGTTGTCCTTTCCCCAAAAACGTGGTTTTGAGCTTAATCTTAAATTATTAACTTTTAATAGACCTTTCTTCCCAAGTGATGTGCCCAAATCTGGGCAGCAAGCTGAATAGAAGCACTTGCAAAGCAAACATATTACAAAGGAAATCTAAATCATTTTTCAAGAAAGGTGAAGTTTTGTTGCTTTCTTAAGTAACCGTGTACTCTCCACCCAAATCTGTCAGGGAAGTTGGAGCATTTGTTTTACTCTAACTTACCTGGAAATCAAAGTCATTTCCCTTCAGTCTAGTACAGACATGAAACTTGTTAACCAGACTCAATCTGGTGGACCCCCTGACAGGATAATGTTGAAGAGTATACCCATTCTCTTAAATGGAATGCACATTTGAGAGAAGTAGTATAGAAAATGGTTAAGGGCAGGCCGGGTACGATGGCTCACGCCTGTAACCCAGCACTTCGGGAGGCTGAAGTGGGCAGATCACAAGGTCAGGAGTTCAAGACCAGCCTGGCCAACATGGTGAAACCCTGTCTCTACCAAAAATACAAAAATTAGCTGGACGTGGTGGTGGGCGCCTGTAGTCCCAGCTACTCGGGAGGCTGAGGCAGGAGAATTGCTTGAACCCAGGAGGCAGAGGTTGCAGTGAGCCAAGACCGGGCCATTGCACTCCAGCCTGGGCAACAGAGTGAGGCTCCATCTTAGAAAAAAAAAAAGAAAATGGTTAAGGGCACCAGTTTCTCCACTTGACAACTGAGTAACTTTTGGTCAGTTAATATAACCTCTCAGAGGTATTTTCTTCATCTGTAAAATATGCACAATTACCTACACAGAATTACTTTGTGGGTATTTTATTATTATTGTAATTATGCAATACAATGAGGCCCGGGCGTGATGGCTCACGCCTGGAATCCCAGCACTTTGGGAGGCCGAGGTGGGTGGATCACCTAAGGTCAGGCATTAGAGACCAGCCTGACCAACATGGTGAAACTCTGTCTCTACCAAAAGTTACCCAGGCATAGTGGTGGGCACCTGTAATCCCAGCTACTCATGAGGCTGAAACAGGAGAATCGGCTTGAGCCAGGGAGGCAGAGGTAGCAGAGAGCCAAGATCACACCACTGCACTCCAGCGTGGGCACAAGAGCGAAACTCCATCTCAAAAAAAAAAAAAAAAAAAAAAGACTTAGAGAAACAAAAATATATATTCATGAGTTGTAAAATCCTACAATGTTGTTAAATATCTATTCATCTAAAATTGATTAATAGATTAATGTAACTCTAAAATCTCAACATTTTATTGAGTTTAATAAGCTTTTCTAAATATTTTTATGAAAATGTAAAGAGCCAAGAATAGCTAAAACATTCTTGATGAAGAAGGAACTAAGAGAAAACTTGCTCAACCCTATGTGAAAACTTCATTTAAAGCCTTGTAAACCGACAGTGTGGTTATTGGTACAATGATGGACAAATGCAACAATGGACCAATGGACCAATGGACAAAAAAAAAACAAAAAACAAAAAAACACACATTTGGTATATAATAAATAGGATAATGTAGAAGTGTAAAAAAAGAAAGAACTATTCAGTAAATCATGCTGACACAATTAGATATTCTTATGGAAAATATATCACACATTAAAATTTCAGGTGTAGTAATGCTGAAACGTAAAAGGCAAAGTATAAAGCATTTAGAAGAGAATATAGAAAATATCCACAGCACTTTTGGGTAGGAGAGGATTTCTTAAAGAAGGAATAACACATAATGATACTAAATATAAGGGGAAAATGATAAATTTAATGACATTAAATTTGTAAGTTAAGAATAAATGAAATAGGCCGGGCTTGGTGGCTTATGTCTGCAATCCCAGCACTTTGGAAGGCTGAGGTGGGCAGATCACGAGGTCAAGAGATTGAGACCATCCTAGCCAACATGGTAAAACCTCGTCTCTACTAAAAATACAAAAATTAGCTGGGTGTGATGGCAGGTGCCTGTAGTCCCAGCTACTGGGGAGGCTGAAGCAGGAGAATCACTTGAACCTGGGAGGTGGAGGTTGCAGTGAGCCGAGATCGTGCCACTGCACTCCAGCCTGGCAACAGAGTGCGACTCCGTCTCAAAGTAAGTAAATACATAAATAAATTAAATAAATAAATAAAATGAAGAACTATGTTCATCAAAAGACACCATAAAATTATGAAACTGAAAGTCACAGGTCAGAGAAGTCATTTGCAATATAAATAACTTACCCAGGATTATCATGAAAATACAGAATATATAAAGAACTTCTATCAGTCCATGAGAAAAATATAGACAATTCAATAGAAAAACGGGGAAAATTGGGAAAAATAGAGACTTCCCAAAAGATGAGATCCAAAATGGTCACATTAAAAGTTAATAGTTCTATTTATATATTGGTTATGAAACAAACCACTTTAAAAGTCACTGGCTTAATATAACATTTATTTTGTTCACAAACTTGCAATTAGATCTGAGTGCCATGGGGTCAGCTTGTCTTTGATTCACTGGGTGTGAGCTGTGGCTGCTTGAAGTTGGGCTCAAATTATCTGAAGATTCCAGCAATTAAATGTCTGAAGGTTGACTCTGGCTGTTGGCTGTAACCTGAATTTGGACTCTGATAGGATCAGCTACATGTAGGCTCTCCACACTGCTGCTTGGCTTCTTTGCAACATGGTGGCCAGATCTCAAGGACAAGCTGAGAGAGAGAGATTGGGAATGAATGAATATATGAATGCATCAGGCAGAAGGTATTTTGCCTTTTATCGTTTAGTCTGAGATTTCAGGAATGGTGTCACTTCTGCTTCATTCTTTTTGTTAAAAGCAAGTTATTAATTCCACCCCACAATCAAAGAGAGGGAAATTAGACTCCACCTTTTGATGGGCAGAATGCCAAATAATTGGTGGACATATTTTAAAACAACTATAGCAATCACCCTTATTAGAAATTAGGAAATTGCAAATTAATCCTGTAATTAGATACTACTGATCTTCTACCAGAATTGCTAAAATTAAAAAAAGAAAAACTAATCATTATTGGTAAGAATATAAAGTAGTAAGAACTTTCTTTTTTGTTGTTGTTTTTCTGTTTTGTTTTGTTTTGTTTTGAGACGGAGTCTCGCTCTGTCACCCAGGCTGGAGTGCAGTGGCGCGATCTCGGCTCACTGCAAGCTCCGCCTCCCGGGTTGACGCCATTCTCCTGCCTCAGCCTCCCGAGTAGCTGGGACTACAGGCACCCGCCACCACATCTGGCTAAGTTTTTGTATTTTTAGTAGAGACGGGATTTCTCCGTGTTAGCCAGGATGGTCTCTATCTCCTAACCTCGTGATCCACCCGCCTCGGCCTCCCAAAGTGCTGGGATTACAGGCGTCAGCCACCCCGCCCGGCCCAAGTAGTAAGAACTTTCATCACTACTACTGAGAATCTAAATTGATAAAACCACTTTAGAAAACAGTTGGATATTATTCAGTAAGTTAAGGATATAAATATCTTATTATCCTAGATATATATCCAAGAGAAATGTTTGCACGTGTGCAAATATGTACGAGAATGTTTATAGTAGTAGTGTTTGTATAACCAAGAACTAGAAACAACCTGAATGCGCATTTACAGAAATTGGATAGTGTTGAATGCAAGTCAACAATGACAATGGACAGGTCAGAGATATGTACAATATAAATGAATCTTATAAAAATAATTTTGTGAAAAGACAACACAAAAAGAAAGTATAATTATACTTATATAAATTTCAAACCAAAAAAATTTTCTTATATTGTTCAGGGATATATGTATAGGTGGTAAAATGTATTAAAAATGTAAATAAATGGACTGGGCACGGTGGCTCATCCCTGTAATCCCAGAACTTTGGGAGGCCAAGGTGGGCAGATCACCTGAGGTCAGGAGTTTGAGACCAGCCTGGCCAACATGGCGAACCCCGCCTCTCTACTAAAAATACAAAAATTAGCCAGGTGTGGTGGTGGGTGCCCATAATCCCAGCTACTTGGGAGGCTAAGGCATGAGAATCACTTGAACCAGGTAGGTGGAGGTTGCAGTGAGCTTAGATCACCCCAATGCACTCCAGGCTGGGTGACAGAGAGAGGCTCTGTCTCAAAAAAAAAAAAAAAAAAGTAAGTAAATGATTACCATAAGTCAGGATTGTGGTTTTCTGTGGGAGTGAAGAGAGTGTGCAAGGCAGAGGTTGTGAATTGATGAGGCATGACAGCAGTGCTCTATTTATCCTGAATTATGGTTAAACATGTGTACACTGTAAAACTACTTTTCAAAGCTCTACATGTAGGTCTTATTTAGTTCTCTGCATATTTTACAATAGGAAGACATAAAACAAACACAGAAGCTTTTTATATATCAATGTAGAAAGATTTCCAAAATATATTGTGAAGTATCAAAAGCAAGGTCCAGAACATGTGAATCTATATTTGTATTTATATGCAAGTAGATAAAGAAGAAAAGACAAGAAATTAACAATAGTAGAAACCTCTGGAGGATGAAGGAAAGGGTAGAAACCAAGTAGATAGGTGACAGGGATGGGAGGAAACTTTTCACTGCAACTATTTGTCTTTTAAACTCTGTGAGTGTATTAACCTTTTCAAAATATAAGCCAAATTAACAAACAAAATCTCTTAAAGCCCTAAAAGAGACCTCAGAGAAAAGTATGTCTTCTTAAAACAGATTCCCACTCCCTCAAGGCTTCATGTGTTATCTTCATTCTTAGGAGCCAGGAGCTCAGGAGTCAGTCAGTGTTTGTTTCTGGACAGAGAAAAGGTTTGGAAAGAATTAGTGATTATGCAGATCAACACCTGCAGCTCCCCAGATGGGACTATAAGTCTCAGATGCTTAGTCCTACTGCAGGGTCAAGCTTAAACTTCTCATACAAGCACTGACCAGCGTGGTGGATCAATGTGATTAAACAGCCCTGTGATTAGCAACTTGGTCAGGTTTACACACATAATCACAACAGGGAGCTATACAGAGTTCAGAACATTTAGCAATGAACAGACCATTCCTGTCCCCTTTCAGGAAAAACTTATGTATTGAGCGCTTCCTGTGTACTCTGGCGGACCATTTATTTAACAAATTATTAATGAGTAGCTGCTACATCACAAGTATTCTGCTGGGCACTGGGACTATGGCTGTGAACAAAATGGGCAAAACTTCCTCTCCTCATGGATTTTGTATTCTAACGTGAAATGCAAAGAAATGAAATGAATAAGTAAAATATGTAGTACACTAGATAGTGATAAGCAATTACTTAGAAAAAGCAGGAAAGATAATAGCAATAGCTTTTTTTTTTTTTTTTTAATGTTTTGCATTTTTAAAGATGTCGAACAGGTAAGTCCCCACTGAGAAAGTGACATTTAAGAAAAGACCTAAAGGGAATAAGGAAAGGAACAGGGCACATATTTGGGAAAAGAAGTTTCCAGGCAAACAGTAAGTGCAAAGGCCTGAGGCAGGAGTTTGCCTGACATTTGAGGAAGAGCAAGGGGGTCTTGTGGCTAGAGGGGAAGAAAAGGGAGAAGAGCCCTCACAGGCCACTAGAAGCACTTTGGCTATTAAACTGAATGAGAAGGGAACCCTGGGAGAGTCTTGAACAGAGGCACTGCTGCTGCATTTAGAATACATAGTAAGAGGACAGTGATAAATAGAAGCAGGGAGACCAGTGAAGAGCCTGTTGTGAAAATCTGGGTGAGATGTGGTGATAGATTTTCTAGTATGGTAGCAATGGAAGTGGTAAAAAATGGTTAGGTTATGGATATATTTTGAAGGTAGAGCTGATGGGATGTAGGATCTGAAGGAAAGAGCAATCACAGATGATAGCACAGATATACTGGCTGTTTATTGAGATGGGGAAGATTCTTGAGGAGCAAGCCTGAAAGAATAATCAGGAGTTCATTTTTTTTGAAAGGTAAAAAATGCTTGTCAAGCATTGCAGTTGCAGACAGGGCGCCGTGGCTCATACCTGTAATCTCAGCACTTTAGGAGGCTGAGGTGGGTGGATCACCTGAGGTCAGGAGTTTGAGACCAGCCTGGCCAATATAGTGAAACTCCATCTCTACTAAAAACACAAAAATTAGTTGAGTGTGATGTCGCGTGCCTGTAATCCCAGCTATTCAGGATGCTGAGGCAGTAGAAACGCTGGAACCTAGGAGGCGGGGGAGGTTGCAGTGAGCTGAGATCATGCCAGTGCACTCCAGCCTGGGCCACAGAGCAAGGTTCCGTCTCAAAAAAAAAAAAAAAAAGGTAATGAGTCTAGTGTTTGAGGCAGCAGTCCAAGATGGAAAGAGGCATTTGTATGTCTATGGTATTTAAGGACTGAGCCCTGAGTATGCTAATATTTAGGGAAGGATCACGCAAGCGATCGTTTAATTTATACATGTAATAATAAGTACTATTAATATAACTAAAATAATCTCAGGAATCCTATGTATATTCCAGGAGCTTCTAAAACCGCTCTTGGGGAGTCAGCAAAAGCTTTCAGAAAGAGGTAATGGGTTATGTTTAAACTGAAATCTGAAGGACAAGTAGGAACTGGCGAATAAGAAAAGGGGAGGATCCTCCAGAGAAAATGCAGCTGCAAAGTCCACAAGCAAGAGAGGACATGAAACAATCAGGAATTTCACTGTCCCTTCCACGTCAATGTCTCTGTCACACTTGTTCTGTTGGAGGAACAACTACAGGAGTTTTTGGAATGTTAAATTGTAGAGATTTTAAATTGGGATTTGGTGGGCAATATTTATGTGACTTCTAGTCACTTCTGTGTGGAAGAAAATTATTTGGCATATAGTCATGTAACTCCTAGAACATACCAACTCAGAGGCAGCCTCAACAAAAGCCCAGTTCCCTGAAATAAGCTCCGGTTTTCAAACACAGGAACTCCTGGTTCCTGTCAAAACGCATCCAAATGTTATCCAGTCGGAAGTGAAATTCTGAAAGTCTGTCTCCCTCGCATGCAAAGAAAACCCTTTGAGATTTTTGATAGCAGGTAGTTAAGACACTTGTCCCTGAGGCGGAGGTGTTAACTCCAGAGCTCCTCAGTTCTTCTCAAGCAGGGTTTCCCAAGGGCTTTGCTTGGTGGGCTCCTCCTGGATTCTCTCTGTAGTTCCTCCTCAGAGCTCAAGGAAGCTTTTGAAGAAAGGATTTCAAAGGTTAAATATTTGACAGATTGGGACTGCGTAGAGATGGAGGGACTGAAGACACCTACTTCTTGAGGGGGCCAATTGTCAAGAGGCAGAAAAAGGGAGGCGCGAGTAAGGAGGAAGGAAAGAAAAAGACTCAGGAAAACAATGAAACCATCTTCATGTTGCAAAAACTGTAAAAACTGAATGGAATATTAGCAGTGCTACCTATTCGTAAGCAGTGTGGTGCTGTAGAAGCCTGCTGGGCTCATGACCTCAGAGGTTGAAACATCAAAACCATCCTGGCCTACAGACAACTCGGAGTTTAAATCTACTTCTGTATCTTCCCTAAAAGTCTGAGAATCAAATCAGTGATGGCACTCCATGGAAAGATATCACTCGATAAATTTCTGGTAGTTGTTTGCCTATGACACATTGCCCCAGCCTAAAAATTCTCTTCTCTCGAGCTCCCAACATGGAAACAATTGGGAATACTAAGTTAGAACCTCCATCCATCTAGGTGAACTTGCATATTGCGTACAATTTCGTGGAGGAAGGGGGATGACAAATTCCGCATTGACTTCCATTACATCTTCCAGTAAAGGGGCTTTAAAATTGTTATTTACCTGTTAAGTTTTGATTATGTACTAGCAGTAGATACAAATATAACACAATCCAGAAAAACTATTTTTAACACACATTTCAGGTAACAGGAAATAACATTAGATTTCAATATTTATATCTATATTTGGTCCAAAGAAGTGTCATAGAAGGATAAAAAAAAAAAAAACAAAACTACAAAATGACATTGTACTAGGAAAAAAATTCTACAAGAGACATGGAATGGCACTATGAATGCAGAAAAATAAAGGATCAATGTAAAATCTTCCACAATTAAAGAGAGGGCACTATTCACCTCCCTCTTTTAAACGGTTGTTGGTAAGTATTAAATTACTACGGTTTTTAGATTCCTATGATACAAGTCACTATATCCTTCAGAAAAACTTAAACTTAATGAAAAATGTTAGATGTCCACTGAAAATATGTGGTAGGTATCACGTTAGTCAAAATTCTTTTAGACAGGCAAGAACACCCCAGAGCAGTGAAAAATATAAATAATGGGACATTTTATGAGATTTGTCAGGCTCTTACCATTGCTTTCAACTGGTTGCTTCCCACTTCTTTTTTTTTTTTTTTTTTTTTTTTTGAGACGGAGTAGCACTCTGTCGCTCAGGCTGCAGTGCAGTGGCACGATCTCGGCTCACTGCAACCTCCGCCCTCCGGGTTCAAGCAATTCTCCTGCCTCAACCTCCTGAGTAGCTGGGATTACAGGCATGCGCCACCACGTCTGGCTACTTTTTTTTTTTTTTGTATTTTTAGTAGAGGCGGAGTTTCACTATATTGGCCAGGCTGGTCTTGAACTCCCGACCTCAGGTGATGCGCCCGCCTCGACCTCCCAAAGTGCTGGGATTACAGGCGTGAGCCACTGCTCCCAGTCAACTTCCAACTTCTCTTGTTTTTGTTTTTTAATTGTTTCTTTGTTCCTCTTTGTGTGTTTTTTGGTTATTTCTTGTTACCCAGTAAATATGACAGTGCTGACAGATTTAACTAAACGTTACATAAGTATTTATTAGGAGCAATCAGTTGTTTTCTTGTTTATTTTTCTTTCTAAGGACCACAAAAATAAGAATTTTTTTTTATGTTACTTACATTTCTTTTCTATGAACCTGCAGAAAACATAAACGAATGGTGGTTGAATTGATTCTGTGGAAGTTAAAGTTCTACTGAGTTACTCTTTTTCGCATGTAAGAACCAATGTATACTCCACTGAACTGTGATAATCATTGATCCTATTTGTAGAACTGTAAGAAAATGCTCCTCAGGGAGCCTGGGTAGCTCAGTTGGTAGAGCATCAGACTTTTAATCTGAGGGTCCAGGGTTCAACTCCCTGTCCAGGCGCTGAAAGAGTAGTTTCTACTTGCTTAGAATGAGGGCACGTTAAGAAATCCGTTAAATTTTACCTTAGCCAGTAGCAAAGATTTGAGGACAGAGGGCTAGGTGAAGACAGAGGGCCATCTTTGTTTCAGACGGAGTCTCACTCTGTAGCCCAAGCTGGAGTGCAGTGGAGCCATCTCGGCTCACTGCAACCTTGGCTTCTGGGGCTCAAGCGATTCCCCTGCCGCAGCCTCCCAAGTTGCTGGGACTACAGGCGCACACCACCATACCCGGTTAATTTTTTTGTATTTTTAGTAGAGACGAGGTTACACCATGTTGCAATAGGTGGTCTCCAACTCCTGAGCTCAGGCAATCTACCCGCCTCAGCCTCCCAAAGTGCTGGGATTACAGGAGTGAGACATCACTCCCGGCCTAAAGAGTTCTTAGACATGACATCAAAGATAATTTGTGAAAGAAAAGTTGGTTAATTGTGTATGTGACCAGCAATTGGATGACAGTCCTTGGGCTCCCCTTGGTAAACTGCTCGCCACTTTACCAAGGAAAATGAAAGAAGGCAGTCCTTCAGTCTTAGTGTGGACAGAGAGATAGAGTAAATGAGAAAAAAAAAAAAAAATTACGAGCATGCTAGCCTTAGCCCATGTTCCATCATCATCCAAAAGCTTACATTACTAACGATAAAAGATTTGCAATATTCCAGAATGGCCCTGTCTAGTGTCATTATAAAGGAAGCTGCTAATGAGAGCTGGTGTTCAGGGACTTCCTAAAAGCTCTGTTCCCTGATTGATATAAGCCACAAGAAGAGGAAGATCTTATCTTTATTAGTTTATTATTTTTTTCGTGTTTTTGTCAAAGTGGCCCCAAAAGGGATCCAATCGAAACTGTAGCTGTCATGTAATAATTTGAGCTATACATCAGGTTTATCCTCTTTATTTCAGGGGCACCGTTTTTGTTTTGTTTAAAATCTTGTGCCTTTGCAAGCAAATGAAGAAACTCTCATTTGATAATTACATATTTATACATGTATCGAAATATCACTCTATACCCCATATATATGTACAATACTTACTGTCAACTAAAAATCTTAAAATTACACTGCTAACACTAACAATTTCATAAAAGTCAGAAGCTGGAAGTTGTCAGGCTCATGATAACGGATACAAGTTTTGCAACATTCAAATTTTTGCTAGAAAGTCCCACTCTTATCATTGGTCACAAATACTGTCAGTTGTTTTCCTTGAAGTGGCAGGCCCACTTGGTTAATTAAAAAATAAAAAAATCATGTCTGTCAAATACCGAGTCTTAATAACCATAGCTTGTTAATCATTCTTTCAAATAAAAATGGTGTTTTCTGAAAAAGCCACTAGCTATGCTTGTAACGGAATCAGCTGGAGGAGTGTTTTTCGGGAGATAACATTGTGCTGAAGTATGCAACGGAAGTCCTTTATGTATACCTTCCATTTCGTCACACAGAACACACACAAGTCGAGTTGAACTTTAATAAAATTGATCATTTTTACCGCATCAAGGGAAAAAATCTCTTCTACGATCGTCTATGAAATTTTTTGATAGAAACAAACAAGACAGTTAACATGATTCCTCTCCGGTGACAGCTGCGTTCGCTCCACGACTGCCTAGATTCTACTCGAGAAGACTACACCTGGTGTTTTGCTTGGCGCCCTCCTCCTAGGCTCGCTATTAATAAATGAGTGTCTACTAAGAGGCTCAGACCATCTTTGGCAGGTTGGAAAACACAGATCCGGAGGTTATGGCCTGAGGCCATTTGGTTATCGAGTAGCGAATCTTCAACTTCCTTGGCAGAGATAGGGACAGTGTAAACCATCAGATGCAAAATGAAATAATTAGAAAACGAAAATTTTGTGGGTACTGAAAGGTGATTTTGATGATTGAAATTAAGATTAGTGGGGTTTGCTACCTAGTTAGCAGAGTGGCGCAGCGGAAGCGTGCTGGGCCCATAACCCAGAGGTCGATGGATCGAAACCATCCTCTGCTGCGAATTTAATAGCTAAAATGCACGACTCCTCCCCAAAAAAAGCCAAGTTCCTGGATTTTATGTTTTCAACCATTCCTGAAAACCCCCATTTCTGCTCTGAGTTATGAGTTTCTTTCCTTTGAAATCTCACCTTTCTCCCAAGAGTCACCTACTTCACTGAACCCTACGGTCCTACATTGGAAAATTCCTTTCCTCCCTGGTGTCGGACAAACAAAAGAGTATGCTCAGCTGAGATGTATTTTTATTACTACATTGTATGCGATTTCACCATGGAAATGACAAAACCGACATTTACTTCTGCTAATTGCTGGGATATTCTCTTTCTTATTAATTATTTGCTTTAATAAGTATTTGACAATGTATAACTTTATTGTTTTAAGCTAGTTGCTCTCCACCTCTCTGCCTTTGTCATTACTTTTGTTGTTTTTCTTGGTCACCAGAAAAGTCCTTTTTTGGGTGCCAATGTTAAGTTCAATAACTAGTTGCTGAAGGGAATCAGTTGGTTCCACCTCTTCAGTCTTCCCTTTTACAAATCGTAGGTAAATCAATAAGGACTGTTGTATTGATCCTATTTGCATTCATCCTATATAGACCAGTTTGATTTCTTACACTTAGTGCAAAAAAAAAAAAAAAAAAAAAGAAACAAGTAATAGCGAATACAAGCAATGTTCAGAGTACATGAATACACTTCTGTCCAATGAATTGACTCCATGGAATTCAAACCACCTCCTTAGTTGTCTTTTCTGAGTCCAATAATTCATTTATAACACCAGTCAACATTAGTGATATGTGCTAAAATCATTTCCCAATATGAATAAGAATCTCTTCTTAGGATCTATGTGGCTTGGTTGGTACAATACCAGACTTTTACTTTGAGAGTAAAGGGATCAAACTCTTGTCCAGATGTAGTGGCAGGCCGAGTGCAGTGTCTCACACCTGTAATCCCAGCACTTTGGGAGGTAGAGGCAGGTGGATCACTTGAGATCAGGAGTTAGAGACCAGTCTGGCCAACATGGTGAAACCCTGTCTCTACTAAAAATACAAAATTAGCCAGGTATGGTGGCGCATGCCTGTAGTCCTTGCCACTCACGAGGCTGAGGCACGAGAATCGCTAAAACGAGGGAGGCACAGGTTGCAGCGAGCCAAGATCATGCCACCACACTCCAGCCTGGGTGACAAAAGCAAAACTCCTTCTCAAAAAACAAAACAAAACAGATGTAGTGGTGTTTTCTGGTTTGTACAGCCAGGTTTCTATGTATTTGAGTGGGCATACTTAAGAAACCATACCCGAAGTGTCTCATACGTACTTGGATATGATTTAAATGCTAAATTCTGGAACCCTTAGGCCCTTTTGGAAGGTGGTGAGTGTATTTGGTGAGAGAGACTGGGGTCATAGGTGGACAGAGGGCCTATCTGGTAGGCAGCCTCTAAGATGACCCCCAATAATCTCTACCTTCTGATATTCTTGCCCTGGTGTAGTTCCCTATGTACCAGGGGTGGTCTTTGTGTCTAATGTAAGTGATAAATTTAGCTTTAGAGGGAAGCCAGTTACTGTGTCACCAGCTGTCCTGTGTAGTAGCCTATTTGGGGAGGGAGTGAGCCTTCCTGCCAACACCTACTAGGGATATTGGAAGAAGATCCTCCAGACCCAGTCAAGCCTTATGATGACTAGAGCCCTAGCCTGGCATCTTGATTGCAACCCCATGAGGAACCCTGAGCTGGAACTACCCAAATACAACACTTTGATTTTCTGAGTTACAGACACAGTAAGATAATAAATGTGTTGTTTTAAACCACTACATTTGGAGGTATTTGTTACAGCAATTGATAAGCAATACAAATCTCAAATAAATTTAGTTTATAACTTAAGGCTCCCTGGACTATTCAAGAAACGCACTTCCAGGATGCCGATCTACTATAGGTCACCTCGTGGCTTTGATTTAACAAGATGAAGATATTTTCTAATTTCTTTACTTGGTGAATTCCTAAGTGACAGGACTACTTTTCGGGCATTCACTAGGGATGATAGTTGAGTTTTCTCTCTAGATTATTATTAATCTGCATGTATGACACTGAGGACGTGTGGAGTGGTTCTCCATTTTTAGCAGGTCCTAGTGACTTCAGTTTTCCTCAATTTAGAAGCTGCTAAAGCATAAGCCCAAATTTGCCCCCATGAGCAAGAGCTGTAAAAGCATAAGCAACTGGGTGTTGTGGTGCTCTGCTTATTTGTGTTCTCATTTCTTTTTACATTTGTTTTACATGTCTCTTAGGTTTCTTTAATGTTATATAACTTCATTGTCTAAAACAAACTTTTAAATAATTGATTTAGAACATATTTTAATAAAAGTACAAATCATGTGGGTATAGGTAAATGAATTTTCACACAGGAAGCCTATGAGTAACCTCCATCTAGATCAAGAAACAGAATATTACCAGCACCTCAGAGACTCCCTTTATGCTGCCTTTCAGTTACTTTTCCTTTCTTCCTGTAAGGTAACAACCATCCCAACTTCTAACAGCAGAGTTCACTTCTTCCTGTCCTTTCAATTTGTTTTCCCTCTTTTGTATTTGTTTTCTTTTACTCAATTATGCCTGTAAATTAATACTTGTTACTAAATGTAGCAGTAATTTCATTTTCATGGCAGTAGAATGTTCCATTGTATTTTTATTATCCAGTTTGTTCTACCGTTGCTATGCTGTTTCTATTTTGGGGCTATTATAAATAACATCAAAAAACAGGAAGTTTTTTAATATGTCACAGTGCACATATGTATTCATTTTGTTAGCTTTATACACAGGAGTGAAATACTTTCACCTTTCACATTTACATCTAAAATCCATCGATATTAATTTTTGTTTATGTAATTTATAGGTCAAAACTTATTTTTCTTCATTAGATATCCAAAGAATGTAGTACGACATATTAAAAAGACTACCGATTCCCTCACTACTATACATTGTTATCTTTTTCATAAATTGTGTGTACAAATATTTGGTTCTGTTTCTGGATGCTGTATTTGGTTACACTGTTCTATTTTTATATCATTATGAAAATTGCCTACTATCTTAATTATCGTAACATTGTAATAAGCTTTGATATCTGTCTATGTACATCCTCTCATTCTGTGCTTTTCAAGGTAGTCTTGGCTATTCTTGGATCTTTGCCTGGTTATAAAATGTTCAGAATGAGCTTGTCAGTTTTCACAACAATAATGTCTTTTAATTTAGTTGCATAGACTTTGTAATTTATTTTAAGCAGAATTGTAATCTTTTATTCTTCCATTCTATTAATACAGTATATCATTAGAATGATTTAGGTATTCTTTACATTTTTTTGGCAATGTTTTATTGTTTTCTGAATAGAGGTCCTGCACAGGTTTGTAAGAGTTATTTCTAGGTTTAAAATGTTTTTTGGAGCTATTGCAAATAATATCATCTTAAACATGTTATCGAGGCATAACATACATACATAAAACTCCACCTATAAGTGTAAACCTTGATGAAGTTTCACAAACTGAACACACTCATGTAAACAGCATCCACTGAATCAAATTATAATGTATTATTAATGTATTAAGGAGTGTAGTCTTAGGGAAGTCTACTTAGGGGAAGAAAGTGGGAAAACTACTGGTCACGGCCAGACATGGTGGCTCATACCTGTAATCCCAGCGCTTTAGGAGGCTGAGGCGGAAGGATCAGTTGAGGTCAGGAGTTCAAGACCAGCCTGGCCAAAACAGTGATACCCATCTCTACTAAAAATACAAAAATTAGCTGGGTGCAGTGGTGCACACCTGTAATCCCAGCCACTTGGGAGGCTGAGGCAGAAGAATCACTTGAACCAAGTAGGCAGAGCTTACAGTGAACCAAGATTGCGCCACTGCATTCCAGCCTGGGTAACAGAGCAAGACACGTCTCAAAAAAAAAAAAAAAAAAAAAAAAAAAAAAAAAAAAAAAAAAATTGGTCAGCCACTGTATCCAACTGATCAAAGGTTTGCTCCATAGAGCATTAATAGCCCTGCATATAGAAGTTGTGCATGTGCAGATATCAAAGATCTCTCAGCAGCTCATGTTTCAACAGCAACAGAGAAGCTTTATAGCAGAAGACGAGAAGTTCAACAGAGGTGAACAGTGAAGTCCTGTTGTTTTCTGCACACAGAGGAAATTGGTTGCCATGACTATTGGGGTAAAACAAGTTGCAAGGTAAGATGGCAAGAGAATCGGAGGTGGCACAAAAGATATATCTGATACCCAAGAGTATGCTTGTCTTACAAAATATTTTAGGAAGTGTTCCTTTCTCTCTATTGCTTGAGAGTTTATGCAAGATTCATGTTATTTGTTTCATAAATATTTGGAAGAATTCACCTTTGAAGCAGCATAGGCCTGGAGTTTTATCTGTAAGGTTTTAAATTACCGACTCATTTGTTTAATAGGTATAGGACTATTTAAATTTTCTATTACTTCCTGTATCAGTTTTTGTAACCTGTGTCTTCCTAGGAATTTTTTCATTTCATCTACATTTTTAAATGCATTGCCATGTTATTATTTATAATATTCTCTCATACACTTTTTACTGTGTGCGGGGATGTATAGTGATGTCCTTTTTTATTTTTATTTATTTATTTATTTTTTTGAGATGGAATTTTGCTCTTGTTGCCCACGCTGGAGTGCAATGGCACGATCTCGGCTCACTGCAACCTCGCCTCCCGGGTTCAAGCAATTCTCCTGCCTCAGCTTCCCAAGTAAGTGGGATTACAGGTGTGAGCCACCATGCCGGGCTAATTTTGTATTTTTAGTAGAAACAGGGTTTTGCCACATTGGCCAGGCTGGTTTCAAACCCCTGACCTCAGGTGATCCACCTGCCTCAGCCTCCCAAAGTGCTGGGATTATAGGCATGAGCCACCGCACCCAGCCTATTTATAATATTCTCTTATATACTTTTTACTGTGTGCAGGGATGTATAGTGATGTCCTTTTTTCATTTCTGATATTAGTAATTTATGTGAACTCATATATAAGAATATATCTTATCAGACTTGCTAGGTAGTTATCAATTTTGTTAATATTTTCAAGTAACCAGTCCTTGGCTTTGTTTATTTTCTTTATATGTTTGTTTTCCATTTCATTTTTCTGCTTTTAACTCTCTTGTTTTCTTCTTTTATGACCTATAATATGATTTCCTGTTCTTCTAAAAGTCCTTAAAAGTTTATTTTTTAAAGTTTTTTAAAAAAATGTATTCAAGACTATACCTTTGTCAACTGAAAAATCATGAGATGTATAAATTTGGAAAGAATACTTTACTTTTTAAAAATAGTTACAGCCTGTAAACTGGCTATACTGACAGGTTGGAAAGTGTAGCTTCCAGCCAAAGCCAGAAGGAGACACTTCAAAGGAGGAGGGATTGGGCAGGAGTTTTATGCTGAACAGGTTTGCTACACACACATATTTAACAGGTTATAGGAGGAGATATGAATATTTTCAAAGGGGGAATGTGCATATACATGATAAGTAAACATGTAGTTACATGTCACTTATGTTTATTATGTTACTATGGGGTTGAGACTTAATATTTAAAAATATTACAATTAACCCCTATACATCAAAAGGTGAAGCAGGGACACGAAGTTAAAGCAGAGACATGAAGCATGAAGTTACTGAAACTAGTCTGTTGTCTAATCAAAACTGTAGTTATGGCTTGTGAAATGGAGGGATCAGTTAGTCAGTGTTTAATGGGTGGTAAGCTGTAACTTTTAAAAAAATATCGTTTATCTTTAAGCCGGTGTTTGTTTAGCTGTTAGAGAAAAAGGAGAAAAATTAATCTTGTGGCAATTAGAATAGAGTTTATTTTTTAAGTGTATGGGTGTGTGACTTAACCCTTGTCTGACATGGCCTTTGGTCTTGTTTATAATTTCCTATCTTATTGCCACAAAGAGTTTCTTTCTTTCTTTCTTTCTTTCTTTCTTTCTTTCTTTCTTTCTTTCTTTCTTTCTTTCTTTCTTTCTTTCTTCTTTCTCTTTCTCTCTCTTCCTTCCTTTCCTTCCTTCCTCCCTCCCTTTCTCCTTCCTTCCTTCCTTCCTTCTTTCTCCCTTTTTTCTCTTTCTTTCTTTCTTTCTTTCTTTCTTCTTTCTTTCTTCTTTCTTCTTTCTTTCTTTCTTTCTTCCTCTTCTCTCTCTCTCTCTTTTTTATTTTTATTTTTTTTAAGACAGAGTCTTGCTCTGTCGCCCAGGCTGCAGTAGCACATTCTGGGCTCACTGCAACATCCACCTCCTGGGTTCAAGAGATTCTCCTGCTTCAGCCTCCTGAGTAGCTGGGATTACAGGTGCCCATCACCATGCCCAGCTAATACAAAGAGTTCATTTCATCAGTCTTATGATCTCTATTTTAACATTAATGCTGGTCAGTTATTGTGTCTAAACTACAAAATGGCAGAATTATGACAAAGTGTATCTAACTTCCCATCCTGTAACCTCCTTATGAAATTTGCATAATCATATGTCAATGTGTCTATTTGGAAACAGAAATAGTGTTCCATGCCAAGCATCTTTTGAGAATCCATGAATCTAATCAACTTTATAAACCTAATGCAAAATTCGTGCAAATAAATGGTTTACAAATTTGAGAAATATACAAGAAAATATAGAAATAAGAGCAAATATTGTTTATTTTAAACTTATTTACAGGGCATTTTAGACATATACAGATATGAAGTACTAATAAACATATAAGCCAATTCAAGAAATAAAAAATTACAAATGAAGGTGAAGTCATCTATATTCCCAACTCTTTTCACATCTTCTTCCAAACCTCTTAAAGATAACCACTACTTTGAATTTGATTTTTACCATGTCCTTACATTTCTTTATTTTTCCTACATTAGAGTTTTTATTGATATAACTTTTCATGTTTTTAGAATATATATGTATTTTACACTTCACATACTCATCTGCAATGTGCACATTTATGCTTGAAGAAACTTTCATAGATTGAATCGCAATGGATTTTTGTTTTCAAATTTTTACCTAGGTGCAATCAGGACTACATTTATTTTTTATTTTATCATATATTGTTTCTCTTCAAGGATGACAAGCAAATGAATAAATGTCTTTTTGTTTTCTTTTTTTTCTTCTTTTTCTTTTCTTTTTTTTTTTTTTGTTTGTTTGTTTTGAGACGGAGTCTTGCTCTGTCGCCCAGGCTGGAGTGCAGTGGCACGACCTCGGCTCAATGCAAACTCCACCTCCCGGGTTCACGCCTTTCTCCTGCCTCAGCCTCCCGAGTAGCTGGGCCCGGCTAATTTTTTGTGCATTTAATAGAGACGGGGTTTCACCGTGTTAGCCAGGTTGGTCTCGATCTCCTGACCTCATGATCCATCCGCCTCGGCCTCCCAAAGTGCTGGAATTACAGGCGTGAGCCACCGCGCCCAGCCTTCTTTCCTTTTCTTTTGTTTTTTTTTTTTTTCAGACAGGGTCTTGCTGTCTCCCAGGCTGGAGTTCAGTGGTGTGTTCTTGGCTCATTGCAGCCTGGACCTCCCAGGCCAAATGACTAAATTTCTAAACTCAGAAAAATTTAAAAATACGTTCTCTTGTAGTTAAAATAATTTTTATCAGGATTCCTTTGATGCAATAGAAAGCTGTGTGGTAAGCAGGGGGAAATAATCATATTTAAAATGGCACAGGTTAATCTGGAAACTCTATTAACATAATTAATCAATATCAAAGTGCAGATAATTGGGTAGGAAGATGAAACAAAGCTAGTAATGTTCTCCAGGATTAGGCTGTTCTCATATATAGAGCTAATGTAAGTGGAAAGACATACGTTAGTCCCATAAAAGAAAACAAAGCAGCTCACCAGCAAGAAGACAACATGAGTGGCTTCTGTTTCAGGAAAAGACTGTGGAGAGAGACTGATACTGTGAATATGAAAGGCCGTCTTTTGATGCCTTAAGAAAATAGTCACCATGTAGAAACTACTCCAAATCATGAGGAACAAAAAGAGGAAACCTTGAGTAAACATGGCACTTTGAAATATCATAGCATGGTAGTATATAAAATATTTGTTTTACAGTATATCAGAGAATATCCAAGTTCAACATTAGTGGATTTGCTGGTGGCTATGATGCTTATAATGACCTACATATTGATTAGCATGTTGTTTATTTAGGAATAAATCAATAAGGGAAAAAATTATGGGGAGATTTGAGGTTTGAGCCACGCCCACTTGGAATGACAAGGACTGATAATAACAGCCTGAAATATACTCAGGAGAGAAGAAGTACATACACAAATGCCCCATGTCATTTTATAAATGTATAGCCCTGTTTTACAACAGGTATCAACAAAAGTACTTCTAATTCCGAAGGATGATATTATATATGGAACACCCTGATGATAATTGTTATAATGTTAGCCAAAGTTAGGTGCATAAGAATCACATCTAAGGGGTTCTTCTGATGGGGCCGAAATAAGAAGATGTACATACATGTAATGAATAGCAATAAGTTCCCCATGAGCCCAATGCCAGTTTGAAAGACAGGTAAGATTCCCAGTGTTGTGTCACTTGAATACAAAATATTCACGGTTTTCTTGGATCTTTTGATTAAAGCCAGCACAGCCTAAACAGCAGCATAAATATATTCCACATATGAAAGTTTAGCAATCACTGAATTCTTAGAAAGAAATTTCAATTTTGACATGGAAATTATCATGAACGAGAGACAAATCTATCATGAAAGAGGGATAAATACTCAACTATACATGAATTCATTACATTTTTGTGGGATTTCCAGAGGCTGGATGCCATGTATTGTTCAAATATCTAGAGAGCAGATTAAGTTTACGTGGCAGTTGGGCTTTGCATACACATTTTTACCATTTGTTCTAGCCCATTTTTTAGGATTAGTCTGTTCTATTTTAAAGACAGTTTCCCATGTAATAAAAAACAATCTTATTTCAAATTCCAGTATTGTATTTTAATTGTAAACTTGTAACTGGAAATATTTTGTACTTTTTATATACAGGTAATATTTATAACCTATAAATAGCAATATATGAATATGAATCCACTTTTCAGAGCACTAATTGTACCACACTGTTATTTTATGAATAATAAAATGTATTTCTAGAATATGGTTAACTACTGAGTAATTTATGTCATTAAATGCTAAACTTGCTTGTTCTGAAAAACTTTCTTTGCTTAGGAAGCATATTTAATATTTTTACAAATGTAATAAAGGTTTAATTGAAGTTGACAAAGTGATCAAATGTAATAAGGTATTAAATAAATTTACTTTCCAGTTAGCCAACAGGGTTGATGAAGTCCTTTTCATTTAATGGATAAACAGCCCTTCTCCTGACACTGAATTACCATCTAGTTATTACATAACTTTCTATGTTTCCTTACAGCAAGGTATATTATAAACTTGGTCTCCAGCTTGCCCTGCAGTATTCAGAATACTGTACACATGCACACACATTCTATTGATTCTGTTTCTCTGGAGACCTCAGACTTAGACACCAGGGAAGTGGAAATGCAACCTGCATGCCCAGGGCCAGATGCAAGCTCCAAAAAGTCCTAAGAGAACCTTTGGCTTGTACCTCTGATTGATCTTTGGAGTCCGTACAGGCAGAAGATGATAGCTAAGGCAGAGTTGCAGGTGGCTTGGCTTAGAGATAAGGAGTACGCCAGCTCAGAGCCCATCTGCAAAGACCAGAGTGTTGGTTTTTTTCTCCCTCTAGATATTTATGAAAATCTTTGTCAAGTCACTGGCTGACTGCTAAGGTAACGTAACTTCAGTGACAACACATGACAAGCAATATAGTCTTTGCAAAAATAGTTTGGGAAACTCACTAAAGAAACAGATGACTGAAATCCTCAAACATCAAAAATCAACTATAGCAAACCCTGTGGAGGAGGAAACATCTGATATCCAGAGTTTCCAGATTATAATACTCAAAATGTCCACTTTTCAACAAAAAACTACAAGGTATAAAGAAACAGAAATATGTGGCTCATTCACAGGGAAAAAAAGAAATGGACAGAAACTATCCCTGAGGAAGCCCAGACATTGGGTTTGCTAGATAAAGACTTTAAATCAACTGTCTTAAATGTGCTCAAAGAGCTAAAGGAAACCAAGAACAAAGAACTGAATGAAACCAAAAAATGGTGTATAAACAAGTAAAGAGAATATAAACATATAAAGACAATAAAAGGATAGAATGATAAAATGGAATCAAATAGAAATTATAGAGTTGAAAAGTATAATAGTTTAAAAATTTACTAGAGGTGCTCAACAGCAGATTTGAGGATGCGAAAGAAGGAACCATTGAGCTTGAAGATAGGACAATTGAAAATATCCAATCTGCTCATGCCTGCAATCCCAGAACTTTGGGAGACTGAGGAAGGCAGATCGCTTGAGCCCAGGAGTTCGAGACCAGCCTGGCCAACATAGTGAAACCCCATCTCTACTAAAAATACAAAACTTAGCCAGGCGTGGTGGCGCATGCCTATAGTCCCAGCTACTCGGGTGGTTGAGGCAGGAGAATCGTTTGAACTAGGGAGATGGAAGTTGCAGTGTGCCAAGGTCATGCCTCTGCACTCCAGCCTGGGCGACAGTGAGACTCCATCTCAAAAAAAAAAAAAAAAAAGAAAGAAAAAAATCTTCACAATCTTGTGGTAAGAAAAATTTTCTTAGGACATAGAAAACACTAACAATAAAAAATGTTAAATACATTTTCACTAAAATTAAAATCTGCTCTTCAAAAAACACCATTAATAAGATGAAAAAGGACAGCCAAAAATTGTTAGAAAATATCTGTAATACATATATCTGACAATAAACCTGTATCTAGGCTATATAATTTACCTCACAACCTCACAACAACATAATACCTATTAAATAAGGAGCAGCTGAGCACGGTGGCCCACGTCTGTAATCCCAGCACTTTGGGAGGCCAAGGCAGGTGGATCACAAGGTCAAGAAATCAAGATCATCCTGGCCAACATGGTGAAACCCTGTCTCTACTAAAAATACAAAAATTAGCTGGCCATGGAGGCGTATGCCTGTAGTCCCAGCTACTTGGGAGGCTGAGGCAGGAGAATCGCTTGAACCTGGGAGGCAGATGTTGCAGTGAGCTGAGATTGCGCCACTGCACTCCAGCCTGGTGAAAGAGGAAGACTCAGTCAAGAAGAATAAGAGGAAGAGAAAGAGGAAGAGGAAGGAGCAAAAGGTTTCAATAAATACTTCATAAAATAAGATGAATGAATGGCCAATAAAGCATTCAATAATGAATGCTCAACATCTTTATTCATTAGGCTAATGTAAATTAAAACCATTGTGAGATTCCACTACACACCCACTACACTGGCTAAAGTTATTAAAGTTAACATACTGAAAATACCAAGTGTTGGCAAGGATGTGTAGCAACTAAAACTTTTAAGTTCCTGGTGAGAATGTAAAGTTGTTCAAATACTTTGGAAATCACCGGACAGTTTTTATCTATTTAAAGACATGCCCAAAGAACTGTATCCTAATTTTCATAGCAGCTTTTTTCGAAATAGTTGAAAACTGGAAACAACCTAAATGTCCATTAATATGTGAATGAACAAACAATGATATATTCATATAATGGACTATTACTCAGCAATAAAATGAAATGCACCACTGATACATACAACAATGTGGATGAATCTGAAGAACATTACTCTGAATAAAAGAAGCCAAGCAGAACCAGTTCAGCAGCTGATGTCTGTAATCCCAGCACTTTGGGAGGCCGAGGTGGGGGAATCACTTGAGGTCAGGAGTTCGAGACCAGGCTGGCCAACATAGTGAAACCCCCGTCTCTACTGAAAATAAAAAAATTAGCCAGGCATGGTGGTGCGCACCTGTAATCCCAGCTACTTAGGAGGCTAAGGCAGGAGAATCACTTGAACTCAGGAGGCAAAGGTTGCTGTGAGCCGAGATCGTACCACGGCACTCCAGCCTTGGCAACAGAGTGAGACTCTGTCTCAAAAAAAAAAAAAAAGAAAGAAGCCAGACGGAAAAGAAGAGATACTCTATTACTCCATTTATAATAAATCTTATGAGTCACAACTAATGTAATAGAAATTAGAGCCATTGGTTGACTGGGCCCAGGTCGAGGGTGCACTGATTGCAAAAGAACATGTGGGAAATTTGGGGAGAAGAAAATGTTCTGATTGAGGTGGTTGTGACGTTGTGTGTGTGTGTCAAAATGATGAAACTGTACAACTTAAAATGACTCTTTTGTACATAAGTTATACCTCAATAAAGTTTATGCACACACAAAACAAGAAAAACAGGATTAGTAAGATAGAAAATGCAGAATACATTGAATTAAATAGAAAGAAGATTAAAAATATATTAGATGCAATAAACAACAAAAAGGGAAGAGAGAAAAAGTATGTAAAGAAGGAATAAAATGAAGAGTTAGTATCAATAAAAAGAAAATAAAAAGAGGAAATATTAAAAAGAAACATAATTAAATTACCAAAAGATAAGAAAAGTATTGGTGATAGCTAAAATATAGAAAAGTTGTGAACACACTTTTAGAATAAACAGCAACCAATAAATGAGTCAGAGAAAGTGCTTGAAAAGGAGATAAAGGTTATAAATTAATATCCAGATATGCAGGGAAAGAGGAAAGAGAACACAAATATATAATTATTATGGCATTTTATTTACAGCATGTTATGTAAAATCCTACAAAGGAAAGTTTGGGAAGAAGAAGGTAAAGTAATAAACCAATATGAAAATAGCAATGTTTACAAAAGGAAAATGATTTTACTTTAAGACAATCTGAAATATCAAAGAGTTAAAAAAAAAAACAGAAAAATTAAGCAAAGACGTCAAGGAGGGAAAATGTATTTTAAAATAATACCTGAATTGTTAAATATATTTCTAAATTATCGATACTAAAAATTAAAAGAATAATTAAAAGCAGTGTTAAAATAAAATCAGAAATATTGTTTAACAGAAGATGATTTAAAAAGAATACAAACCTGAGGTCAGGAGTTCAAGACCAGCCTGGCCAACATGATGAAACTTCGTCTTTACTAAAAACACAAAAATTAGCCAGGCGTGGTGGCACATGCCTGTAATTCCAGCTACTCCAGAGGCTAAGGCAGGAGAGTCGTTTGAATCCTGGAGGCAGAGGTTGCAGTGAGCCAAGATCACACCACTGCACTCCAGCCTGGGCAACAAGAGCAAGACTCCATCTCAAAAAATAAAATAAAATAAAATATAAAAAGAATATAAAACATTTTCAACTTAAATATAAAGATGATTTGTAAAAGAATATAAAACATTTAATAAAATAAGACAGTATGAATAGAGAGGGAATAGAAATTGAGGGGGAGCAGTATAAAGATAAAAAGAATGAAGAGAGAGAAAAAAGAAAAATAAGATATGAAAATCAGTGAAAAGAAAGTGTACGATAAGAAATAGACACTATAGGCCGGGCGCGGTGGCTCAAGCCTGTAATCCCAGCACTTTGGGAGGCCGAGACGGGTGGATCACGAGGTCAGGAGATCGAGACCATCCTGGCTAACACGGTGAAACCCCGTCTCTACTAAAAAATACAAAAAAATTAGCCGGGCGAGGTGGCGGGCGCCTATAGTCCCAGCTACTCGGGAGGCTGAGGCAGGAGAATGGCGTGAACCCGGGAGGCGGAGCTTGCAGTGAGCTGAGATCTGGCCACAGCACTCCAGCCTGGGCGGCAGAGTGAGACTCCGTCTCAAAAACAAACAAACAAACAAACAAACAAAAAAAGAAATATTCACTATAGTAATGAAAGAAACAATACTAAAAGAAGATACAGAATGAGAAAAAAAGAATGCGACCGGGCCCGGTGGCTCATGCCTGTAATCCCAGCACTTTGGGAGGCCAAGGTGGGCGGATCACGAGGTCAGGAAATCGAGACCACCCTGGCTAACACGGTGAAACCCCATCTCTACTAAAAAATACAAAAAAAAAAAAAAAAAAAAAAAAACCCACAAAACTTAGCCGGGCCTGGCGGCGGGCGCCTGTAGTCCCAGCAGCTGGGGAGGCTGAGGCAGGAGAATGGCGTGAACCCGGGAGGCGGAGCTTGCAGTGAGCCGAGATCGCGCCACTGCATTCAAAGAGTGCTAGAATTTGGAGAGTTTTGTGTAAAAAATTGTAAAAGGACAGCAAAAGAATAAAAGTCATACAAATCCACTTCTGAAGTCAGAGAAAAGCAAAACCACCTGAGGAATGTTGTGAGCTTTAATCATAGAAAGAGAAGAGCTTTGTAGAGAAGTGGTTGTAAGAAAAAAATATAAAATGTCTGGAAACTATGCAAAGCATTTCAAATATAAATTTGAAAACATTTCAAATGTGAAAACATGGACCAATACAATATAGAGAAAAATAAGGGAAGTTATAACAGTACAGAAGAAGAGGTTATCCAGAATGGAGCAGTAAAGAGAAATCCATAATTGGATTTTTAAAAAATTACTTAAGGTATAAAATATAGGAAGAATAAAAATTCTGAGGAGATGCAATACATGAAATTAACTAAAGCTTGATTAAATAATATCAAAATAGTATATAAAGTATGGGGAGAATTTTTAAAATAAAGAATATCAAAGTAGAAAATGAAATATATAGAGAAAGAATATAAAGATAAGGTTACTTATTTAGTAAATACTTGCTGAGCACTTATGTGTAAGCAATGTTCTAACACTTTACAGATACTTAACATAACTAACCCTCACAACATCCTGTGAGGTAGGTAAAATTATTATTCCAAATTTACAGATGAGGACAAGAAGAGATTGAGTAACTTGCCCAGGTTCTCACAGCTCATATGTTGCAAAATTGTACTTGACCCAGGCAGTGGAGCCCATCCTGTTAACCACTACGGAGAAAATAAGCAGCAGAGAAGAAAAAGAGAAATGCAGGAAGAGAGAAAAATTTAAAAAAGAACACAAATGTAAACAGTCAGTACTTGGTAACCAAAATTAATGAAGTAAGACTGAAATAGAGGAAGGAAAATAGAAAGCTTGAATTACATTAATTTTGGAAGAGAAAGAATAGGAGTTGTACTGGCTGTTAAACTTGGGGGGACCAAAGCAAAACGAAAACACAAGGGGCCTCTTGTTAATAAATTACTAAGAATTTCAAGACAATGACAGCAGAACATTAAATCACGTATGAGGCCCTTCCATACATGGAGAAATAAGACAAGGAAAAGCTTTCAAGAATCCTTAAACTGCCTTTGAATTCTCAGAGCAGGGGCCTTTGAAGACTATTTACCACAGGAGATTGTTGCTGCCCAAAACTGCAGGCAGATACTCTTGTGCTGTGCAGAGAGGCCAAGGCTGGCTCCTTCCCTTTTAGGGAAGGCTCATCTGCGTTTTGACTTGTCATCCTTAGTGCACATGCCTTTGTGGAGGGTGGATTGCTCTGATGCATCCAGAGAAGCTGCAAATAGCTCTTCCAGATGCCAAATATCATCATGGTGAATTTATTAGAATTATTAACTGAAGGTGCAAAGCCACCACCTGGAAACACACACTTTTTCCTGCCTGAACAATGCAATAGAATATTCTGCTGCATTCCCCAAGGCTCTAAGACTGTGATGGGAGAAATTAATCAGTTTAATTTCACTCAGCCAATAAAATTACCGCAAGTTTTACTATTGCTTGGGCCTTGTTGCATCTTCCCAAAGAATATTTTTTCCCTTAAGATGCTGCTATGGCTTTTTTCATTTGGAGCAGGTTTATATTTCTGAAGTTTCCTTAAAAAGCAAACTTAATACTGTTTTGTTTAATGAGTCAATTCAATTTTTAATTGAATTCTCAGTACCTATATTAATTGGTATGTACAAAGTGATTTTCCTAAGATTTTAAAATTTTTACTGTATTTTAATTGCTTCCAACAACTTAAGTGTTAAATATTATAAAGTATATTTTACTGTGAAAATTCGAATGACATTCAAATGACATACACACAAAAATGCAATATATAAAAGTAAAAATACTTTTTTGCAAATACAAATTTACCCAATAAAACTGAAGAAATAAAATATTGCCAATACTTTGAAGCCCTAAATCTGCCCTTCTCAATCTCATCTTCCTTTCTTCCTCTGTAGAATAATTATTTTATATTTATCATTCTTTTTACTGTTCTCAATTGATTTGCCACATACATACGCATTATGAGAGAATATGTTAAGTTTGCATGTTTCTGAACTTTATATCAATGTTGTTCACACTTCTACATTCTGCTTTGTGAAGCTGGGGCTGGGACTGCAAACCTCATTCTGTACCCTCTCTCAGAATCTAGCAGTGGAGGACTCTAGAAGGACAATGGAAGGCTGGAAAAGAGAGAACAAACTCTCAATTCTGTTGTTCTCTTCCTGTTAGCATCATCCCAGCAGCACTTCACTCTGTAGCAGCAGTAAGTTCCAGCAGCAATTAGTTCACGTTTTCAGTGTTGTTTTCCACACTCCCAGAACCAGCCTCACATATCCTCTCGAAGATCACAGCACCATCTGGCCAGTTACCCCTCCTCAGAGATCTGGCTTCAGCACTGAGTCTCTTTCTCCAAGCTTTGAGCTTCTAATAACCTCACCTCTTGCACGTGTATTTCTCAGCTCTTGGGGTGGTAGCTGTTTCATGATGTTGCTACTGTTCCTTTTTGCCTTTTTAGTCTTCCAATACCCATTTTACCAATTCCACCTAATACATCCTGTTAAAATAATCAGTGTGCTCTCTGTTTTCCTTACTTGATACTAATACACCTCATGTGTATGAATCAAAAAACAAAATTTATTTTCCAGTTTTTAAACTTTATATCTATATTGTCTTTTTATTCTTTGTCTGCCTTCTTTTCCACAACTTTTGGTTTGTGATATTCATCCATGTTATTGAATGTACCTGGAGACCATTCACTTTACATTGTGGTATTGTATTCCCCTGCACAGGTATATCACAATTAATTTATTTATTTTCTGGTGTTTGTTTTTGTGAATACACATTCAGATACCTTTCAGGTTTTCTATATTCTAAATAACACTGCTATAAACATTCCTGTATTTGCCTTGTAGTACAAATGTATAAGCTTTCTATAAGGCAGTGGTTTCCCAAATATTGGGTTTTATAGTTTTAGCTCTTATATTTAGCTCTTTAATCCATTGAGTCAATTTTGTATATGGTGTGAGGTAAGTGTCAAACTTTATTCTTTTGCACATGTCGATCAATTTGTCCTGGCACCATTTGTTGGAAAGACTGTTCTTTTCCCATTGAATAGTCTTGGACTCTTGGGAAAAGTCAGTTGACCATAGACATAAGGGTTTATTTCTGACCTCTCAACTGCAGATTTCATTCATCTATATGTTTATTCTTATGGCAGTGCAACATTGTTTTAATTACTGTTGCTCTATAGTAAATTTTGAAATCAGGAATTGTGAGTGTTTCAACCTTGTTCTAGTTTTTCAAGGGTTCCATGCAATTGTAGATGCATTTTTGGGGTTGAAGAAATTCCCTTCTATTTCTAGTTTGTTGAGACTTTTTATCATGAAAGAGTGTTTAATTTTTGTCAGATGTGTTTCTTCATCTTTTGAAATGATCATGTAGTTTTTGGTTTTTATTCTGTTGACATGGTGTATCACATTAACTGATTTTCAGAATTTAAAACAATCTTGCACTTCTGGGATAAATCCCACTTGGTGATGATATCTAATTCTTTTTACATGTTGTTGGATTCGTATTGCTGGTGTTTTGTTGAGTATTTTTATGTCTGTATTCATAAGAAATATTGGTCTGTAGTTTTCTTGTGATGGCTTTGCCTGGTTTTGGTATAAGGATACTGGTACTGGCCTCGTAGAATGAGTTGAGAAGTGTTCCCTCCTTTTCTGTTGTTTGGAAGAGTTTGTGAAGAGTTGGTATTCATTCTATAGAATTCAACACTGAAGCCTAGGTCTGGACACTTATTTGTATATAGTTTTTTATTACTAGTTTATCTCTTTATTATTAGATCTATTCAGATTGTCTATTTCTTCTGGAGTCAGTTTCAGTAATTTGCATCATTACAGGGATTTGTCTGTTCCATCTAAGTTATCTAATGTTTTGGCATACAGTTTTTCACAGCATTCCTTTATAGTCTTTTTATTTCTATATGGTTAGTAGTAATGTTCACTCTTTCATTTTTGGGTTCCAATAATTTCGGTTCTCTTTTTTTCTTGTACGGTCTAGCTAAAGGTTTGCTAATTTTGTTGATCTTTTTGAAGAGCTAGTTTTTCATTTCACTGATTTTCTTTATATTTTTCTATTACTAATTTCATTAATTTCACTGTTATCCTGAATTTTGCTTCTGTTTAGTTTGGTCTTTTTCCAGTGTCTTAAGGTGAAAGCTTAGTTTACTCATTTGATATCTTTCTTCTTTTTTAATATGGGCATTTATAGCTATAAATTTTCCTCTAAACCCTAATTTACCTGAATCCTATAAGTTTTGGTATGTTGTTTCTTTATTTTCATTTATCTCAAGTATTTTCTAATTTATCTTAATATTTCTTCTTTAACCCTCTGGCTATTTAGAAATTTAATTTCCGCATATTTGTGGATTTTTAAATTTCTCTGTGTTTGATTTCTGATTTCATTCCATCATGATCAGACAACATAATTTGCATTATTTCTATCCTTTTCAATTTATTTGGATTTGTTTTATAACCTAGCATAGGATCTATCTCAGAGAATGTTCCATATGCTCTTGAGAAGAATGCACATTCTGCTGCTGTTTAATGGAGATTCTATAAATATTTGTTAGGTCTAGTTGGGTTTATAGCATTCTTCAAGTCTTGTGTTTCCCTACTGACCATTTTGTAGTTGTTCTATTCATTATTGAAAGTGGGGCTGAGGATTCCAACTATTATTTTTGCATTGTCTATTTTTTTCTTCATTTCTGTCACTTTTGTCTTTATGTATTTTGGTGTTCTTATTAATTGCATAGATGTTTATAATTATGATATCTTCCTGATGGATTAGCCCTTTTTGTCCTTACTTGTCCCTAGTAACATTATTTGTTTTAAAGTCTACTTTTTCTATTAGTATAGCCATTACAGCTTTTTTTGGATGAAGTTTGCATGACATATGTTTTACATCCTTTTACTTTCAATTTACTTGTATCTTTAAATGTAAATGATGTCTTCTCTAGACAAAAGATAGTTGAATACTGTTTCTTTATCCACCCTGAAAATCTCTGCCTTTTGATTGAATTGCTTAATATATGTACATGTAATATTATTATTACAATTATATTACTGCTATATTTGGATTTGTCTGGTATTTACTTTTTATTTTCTGTATATCTCACGCCTTTTTGGTTCTTCTATTCCTCCTATATTCCATTTGTGCATTAAGCAAATATTTTATACTGTAGCATTTAATTTCTTTGATGATTTTTCCACTATAAATTTTCAATTATTTCTTCTGATTTATACTAACTTAATTACAGTGAGATATAAAAATCTCACTCCCATATAGCTCTTTCTCCTATTTCTCCCTTTTAATCATATTGTTGTTATACATATTACAACTATAAATATTACAAACCTAACATTATTACAATTATTACTTTATGTAATTTTATGTGTTTTAAATAAGCTGAGAGAAACAAGAGGAGAAAAAATATGTGTGTGTGTATATATATATAGAGAGAGAGAGAGAGAGCTTATTCTATATTAATCCTCTTATTTATCATTTCTGGTTTCTTTGTTTATTCCTATAAATTTGTCTTAAGTTATTTCCTTAGCCCAGTGCAGCTTTCTTCTCACCCACCTCCTTTTGCATAGAACAAATCCAAATAAATTAGCAGATATATTACATTTCTATATGCTATAGGCCCCCAGATGCATAATATGCATATTGTTTTGTACAATTACTTTTTGAATCAGTTAAGTACATATTTATACTGTCTTTTATAATTACGTGATTACCTTTACCAGTGCTCTTGTTTTAAATGTGTATTTGAATTACCATATGGTGTCACCTTCAGTCTGAAGAATTTCCTTTAGTATTTCTAAGACAGGTCTTCTAACAACAAATTCTCTCAGTTTTTGTTTATGTGGGAATGTCTATTTTGCTTTCATTTTTGAAAGGTAGCTTTGCTAGATGTAGAACTTTGGGCTGACAGTATTTTTTGTTGAACACTTTGAATATCTTATCCTGCCAGGCACGGTGGCTCACGCCTGCAATCCCAGCACTTTGGGAGGGCGAGGTGGGTGGATCATGAGGTCAGGAGATTGAGACCATAGTGGCTAACACAGTGAAACCCCATCTCTACTTAAAATACAAAAAAATTAGCCAGGAGTGGTGGCAGGTGCCTGTAGTCCCAGCTACTCTCGGGAGGCTGAGGCAGGAGAATGGTGTGAACCCGGGAGGTAGAGTTTGCAGTGAGCCAAGATTGCACCACTGCACTCCAGTCTGGACAACACAGCGAGACTCCATCTCAAAAAAAAAAAAAGAATAAGAATATCTTATTCCACTGCCTCTGGCCTCCATTGTTTCATATGAGAAGTCAGTCGTTAATTTGTTTAGGGTTCTTCTGTAAGTGATGAGTCATTTTTCTCTTGCTACTTTCCAGATTTTCTCTTCGTCTTTGTCTTTCAGTGCTTTTACTTGACATGTCTCTTTGTGGAACTCTTTGTATAATCCTATGTAGAATTTGTTGAGCTTTCTGGATGTGTAGATTAATGTTTTTCAACTAGATTGGGAAGTTTTCAGCCACTGTCTTTGACAATTTTTTCTACTCCTTTCTCTGTCTCCTTTCCTAGTGCTTTCATTTTGTGTGTGTTGGTGTGCTTAATGGTATCCCACATTTCTTTACCTCCTCTCCTGAAACCACTGTTGCACTCTCTTTGCTGTCTCTATTGTTTTGCCTTTTCCAGACTGTCATGTATTTGAAGTCATATGTAGCCTTTTCAGATGGTTCCATTCACTTAGCAATGTGGGTTTTAGGTTCCTCTATATCTTTTCATGACTTGATAGTGCATTTCTTTTTAATATTGAATAATATTGCATTGTATGGTTATGCCATAGTTTATTCATTTGCCTGTTGAAGGACTTCTTGGTTGCTTCCAATTTTTGCAATTATGAATAAAACTTCTATAAACATTCATGTGCAGGTCCTTATGTGGATACTCACTTTAAGCTCATTTGGATAAACACATGGATTGTGGTGGTTGAATTGTATTGTAGTACTGTGTTTTAGCATTGTAAGAAATTGCCACAGTGTCCTCCAAAGTGGCTGTACCATTTTGCATTTTCATCAGTAATGAATGAGAGTACCTGTTGCTTCACCTCCTCCTTAGCATGTGGTGTTTTGAATTTTAGCCAGTTGAATAGGTGTGTAGTAATATCTTACTGATGTTCAATTTTCAATTATAGTATCTTACTGATGCTTAAATTGCAATCAGTAGTATTTACTGATGTTTAGTTATATATAGCTAAACACTGACATATAGCATATGTCAGTGATGCTTAGCATCTTTTTACACTGTTTACCATCTGTATATCTTCTTTGGCGGGTTTCTGTTCAGATATTTTGCCCATTAATTTTTTACCTTATTATGAGTTTTAACATTCTATGTATGTTTTGTATACCAGTGCTTCAGCAGATACATACGTATTATGCAGATATTTTCTCCAGTCTGTGGCTTGTCTTTTCATTCTCTTAACAGTGCCTTTCACAGAGCAGAAGAGAACAGGAGGTGGCCTGAGCAAGGGACTGAGCCGAGTGTTTGTGGAGGGCTCAGGTTCTGGGCCGTAAGACGCGATTTCCCGTTCGTCCACTCCGGATCTCTGAGGCCACTCCTGATGGCAATCGCCATGAGTTTTCCAAGTGCGAACGGGAAGGAAACCTGGACTTGGCCGCTGGGAGACACAGGTGGATCTCAAAGGTGGCTGTGCGGCAAATGACTGACACCTACTGGCAGCGTCAAGAGCTGCAGAAAGGGAGAAGCGCGGGGATCTTCAATCAGCTGCCTTCCCGACTGCTAGTGCCACAAATGCCATCTGGACGGCACAGATACACCGGTCCAGACCTCCAGTCTTGCGCACCTGGGAAAGCCGACCGCACTCACCCCGCGGGGAGCGGATAGTGCTCCCCACTCAGACTCAGGGGATCCCGCGGGCAGACAGATCTGCGCCGGGGCCCTGAGCCCCCTGAGCCTGTACCTTCGAGGCCCATAATGGTCGCAGCCTGGAAACTGTGCACCCACTCTATTCCAGCTCTGCGCCACTTGGTGAAACCGGACCACAGGGTCCCAGACAGCCGCTGCCGACGCCAGGGGCGTGAGGCCGTGCGCTT
The DNA here is from genome assembly GCF_009764315.1 of Trachypithecus francoisi. Taxonomy (NCBI): domain Eukaryota; kingdom Metazoa; phylum Chordata; class Mammalia; order Primates; family Cercopithecidae; genus Trachypithecus; species Trachypithecus francoisi. The sequence goes on along the minus strand of NW_022681455.1, from coordinate 27,483,697 downwards.
CCTCTCGAGCTCCTCTCCCCGCGCCAAGTACTGTAACTCGCTGCAGAGAGAGCAAAAGGTCTGACCGCCCCGCTGAGGTCTCAAAACAGCAAAGCAAGTTACTGGGGCTGCTGAAGTCCCGCGTGTCCCCCGTTCCCGCGGGTGCCGGGTCTGGAGAGTGCCAAGCGCCCTGAGACTCGCGCTTTCCTCGCGCGTGAATCCCAACCGTCAACCGAACACTGCGCTCTTCGACTCGGTCCGATTGTGTAGATGTCCGAAACCTCGGAAGCCAAAACCTTGTTTGAAGCCACTGACTGCGCCTAGTCTTTCCTCATGGGCAGTTTCCTGAGCAAGCTGGGACTTTCGCCCTCGTCCCCAGCCCAGGTGCGCACCGACTTGCCCGAGAGGCCCACGAAACGCAGGCCAACTCAGCCCCTTCACCAAGTTCATCGGGTTCAGTTAGTCCACCGCGCCCACCCTGCCCCACGGTATAGACCTGTGAGGAGGTCGCCAAACCTGGATCCTGCCAATCCAACCACGTGGCTGGCCAACGAGGCTTGGAGGCGCTTTCCCATGAAGAAGTCCCAGAATTCCACTCTGGGGCCTCTCCCTTCAGACTGGTGGGAAACTTTCTTAAAGCGGACTATTTGGTCTCTTCGACATCCTAGGCCAATTTGGAGCCCAGTGACCATCAAGATCACTCCTCCTGACCAGAAGGTGCCCCCTTCCACTTCTCCTGAAGATGTAATTGCCCTTGCAGGACCCCCACCCTCTGAGGAGCCCTCAGATCCGTGTTCAAAGGAGACAGTGTTGAGGGCCCTCAGAGAGTGCAGAAAAGGGAAAGGGAGGTTGGAAGAACCACTGTTCCCTGAGGGCTTGGACAGTAAGAGAAGGAGTCCAGAGACCAGACCATCTGCATTTAAGCCTCTGATGAAAAATGGAACCCTCACTTCTTTTGTGCCCAGGCCTGGGCCGCTGAAGAGAAGTCTCCATTCCTGCAGCTCAGATCACAGCTTGACTAAGAGACCCAATTGCTCCTCTATGAGCTCCTTGGCCAGCATATACAGAGGTGGCCCCCTCAGCTCCAAAAGGAATGCTATTTCCAGCTCTTACAGCTCTTCCAGGAATTTCTCAGACCCTTGGAAGAGAAGTATTCCCAGTGTATCATTCGAGACACCAGAGTGGCCAATAAAAAAGAAAAAAAGTGGTCATCGGCCTTACTCTCCAGTCCCACTGGTATCAGATTTTGAGTCCCCAGGAGCATCTGGAAGTTCTGGGCAGCAAAATCAAAAGATTCCACAGCTGCCGTCTAGTCCTGAGAACCTGCTGTTGGAGATTCCACTTCCCCAGCTTGGTTATGCAGTCTCTGATGAGGACTTGACCTTGGGGAAGAAAACTGAACTACAGTGGAGCACCAACGCAAGAGAAGATACAACTGAGGTCACCACAGACCCTGTCCCTGAGACTTGGCTTGCTATTCAGCCTTCCCTATCTCTCACTCTGCCTTCCTCAGAAACAGATCTAACCCAGGGGGCAAATCCTCAGTTGGAAAACTTAAGAAAAATGCAGAAGTCTCTAGGTCCACTGACCTCCCCACAGTCCACGGGAGAGGCAACCAGTGTTGCCCATTCTCCTTTGAAGACACCCAGCCTACCAACCCCACCAGGGTGCTCACAGTCAGAGCTCCTTCCAGGCACCTCTCCAGACTCAAAGCCCACAGCTACTTTCATCCTGCTGACCCCCACCTCTCCTACATCACCAGTTACTGACACCACCTGGCTGCCTTCAACCTCTCAGGCTGACAGGTCTCCCATGCCCCCAGACCCACCTGCACCACCCACCATCCAAAGTACTTTGCTTGGAATGGTGAGTAGCCCAACTCCCCATCTTTCCGCATCTGCACTTCCTGATGCAACTTCTGCTCACCTCATGTTAAAACCGACTTTGGGGCCCCTGCACAATAGCGAGATTGGAGGCTCCTCATATTCCAGAATTTCAGTCACAGCTGCAGCATCTTCAGGCTCTTCCCTCTCCACAACTCAGGGCACCTTAACTTCTACCTTCAAGCCTATATTTGGCAGCATAGATCTACTTAAAACTATGCCCATGATAGCTCCTTTCTCCTCCAAGCAGACCCCTCCTCCATTTACTCATGCTTCTACCCATCATTTCCATGGCCTGGTCAAGGCCACCACTGTGGTCATGCCCACCACCCTAGCCAGCACATCTAAAGACTCTGTTTTTAAGCCACCTTTGGATTTAGGTATAGTGAATGTTACAGGTGCCATAGGCAACACTTATTCTGTCACTTCCACTTGCGACACTTTCCTGCTTAGGACTGCTCAGGCCTTCAGGGCCAACTTCACCCCAGCCACAGGATTCATTTTCCCACCACACCACCATCCTACCATTCCTACTGTGCACACAGTCACTATCTTTACCCAGGTCCTTTCCAGTGCTGTCCAGATATCCCCTAGAAGCAGCACTGCTAATTTCAGGGGTATGGGCAGCCCTCTGCCCGCCTCAGCCCTAGTATCCACGAACTGGCCTGCATCATCCCTCAGTGTCTCCAACCTGACTCCAGCAATCACAAGTCCCTTGGGATCAAGCTCAAGGCCACCTTTCCCACTATCCCAAGGAGCTAATCCCCAGCCTGCATTTGGTGCCACAGATGGACAGAAGCAAGGGCCTTCCCAGCCAGCCTTTACTCCAAGTGTCAGTAGCTCTTTCCTTTTTGGGAGCTCAGCAGTGGCATTGCCAACCCCAGTGCCAACTCCAGCTCAGTCAGCCTTCATCAGTACCACACAGTCGGCCTTGGGGTGTTTGATACCCTCAGCCTCCACCTCTCAAACCCCTGCCAGCACCTGGCCAGGCATTGGCAGCATTCCAGCAGGTTTTTCCATTAGTCACGCTAGTACAACTGGGTTTAGAATTGTAATTCAGACCCATCAAAGTGGGGCTTTTGGCTCAGTGTTTGGCAGCAGAGCCCCACGACCTTTCGCTTTTGGGGGATTCGTGACCCCTATGGACTGTGATGAGTCTGGGATTAGAATGACTGGCCCAGACATGAGCTCCACCTCCGGAGCTTTCAGCATTGGAGCATTGCCTAGTGGGACCACCAGTACCATGATCCCGTATGGAAAAGGCTGGAGCCAGAACACTCAAGGCCTGCCCAGCCACAGCACAGCTTTTGCCTTGGGGAGAGCCGGCATTTCTGCAAGAAAGACTATGGCCCCCATTGCTCAAAGCATCCCAGTCCCTGGACAAGCTAAGGCAGGCAGCAGTGTTGACTTTGGGATGCCTTTTCCACCTGCCCAGGGCTCTGTTGGGAGAGGACCTTTTAGATCATCAGCCTCTTCATTTTCCATGGGCACAAAATCAAAAACCTCAAAGAATCGGGAGCAAGGGCATTCCCGAAGGCATCATGCCTACAAGAAGTAGCCTGTGTTCCCTGTCACTTGCACCCTGATTTGGACCTCAGTATTGTTTTTGAAAAACCTCAGTGTCTTCCAATTTTCTAAAGTAAACATACTTCAGATCTAAAGCTGGAGCTTTGGATGTTCACACTGTGTGTCCTAATCTACATCCCTGAAGAATGTGAAGGACTGAAGCATCTAGTGGTGATTGCAGACTGAGGCCAGGTGGAACCAAACCCATTGGACTTGAACAGAACCTCGCCTTCCCCTTCCTGTCCACTCCTCTCTGTGTCAGGTGTGCAGCATGCACATCAGCAGGATCTATAATATCCAGACTTTCCAAACAAGTTGAATGTCTATCAGTAAGAACATTTTTTCATACATCCCACCATCCCTACTGCTGGTAAACACTAACATGTTCTCTGTCAGTCACTATACATTGTCTTTTTGATAGTGTCGCTTAAATGGAATCAAACAGTATGTAACCTTCGGAGACTGGCTTCCTTCACTCAGCATAATGCCACTGAGATTTATCCAAGTTGTTACTTATATCAATAATTTATTTCTTTTATTGATGACTAAAAATCCATTTTTAATTGTATTCAATTGTATGAGTATACCACAGTTCATTTATCCATTTACCTGTTGAAGAACATTTATTTCCATTTTTTCTCAATAATAAGTAAAGTCACCATAAACATTCATGTTCAGGTTTTTGTGTGAACATGTTTCCATTTCTTTAGGAAAATTTCTGGGAGTGGTATTGCTGGGTCATATGATAAGTGTATATTTAACCTTATGAGAAACTGTCAAACTATTGAGTTAATGAGAATCCTATGAGTAGGCACTGTTTCAGTCATTATTTTGCAGATGGGGACAGAACAATGAGGAAGCCAAGTAGTTTGTCTAAAGACACACAGTGAGAAAGTGACAAAGGCATGAATTGCATCTAGGGTGTTGGCCAGGATGCAGAGAAAACATTGTACGTTGGTGGCAGAAATGTAAATTAGTACAGCCATTATGGTAAATGGTATGAAAGTTCCTCAAAAAACTAAAAATAGAACTGCCATATGATGCCCCAATCTCAATTCTGGATATACATTCAAGGAAATTGAAGTCAATGTGTTGAAGGGATACCTGCACTCCCATGTTTATCGCGGCATTATTCACAACAGCCAGGATATGGCATCAACCTAAGTGTCTGTCCATCAATGACTGAATGGATAAAGAAAATGTGGTATAGATACACAATGAAATATTATTCAGCCTTAACAAGAAGGAAATTCTGTCATTTGCAAATGTGTAAGATGAACCTGGAGAACATCATGCTAAGTGAAATAAGACAAGCACAGAAAGCAAATACCACATGATCTCATTTACTTGTGGAATCTAATATGGTTGAACTCATAGAACTAAAGAGTAGAATGTGGTTACTGGGGTCGTGGGAGAGGAAGGGAATGAGCTATTGGTCAAAGGGTACAAAATTTCAGATAGATAGGAGGAATAAGTTTTGAAATATATTGCACAGCAAGGTGACTATGGTCAACAAAAATGAATTGCCTATTTCAAAATAAGAGAGTAAATTTCAAATGTCCCACCATAAAAAGTGATAGTAATTCAGCTCATCTGTGTATGAAAAATAAAAGATAGGCAAGGGAACATATTCAGCACCTGATTTAATTTAATTAACTAGCTTGATTTAATCATTCCACACTGTATACATATATCAAAACATCAAAACATCACACTGTACCTCATAAATATAGACAATTATGATTTGTAGATGAAAAATAATTTTAAATTTTAAAAAATTGTTGCTAGGTAGTTTGACTCCAAAGACTGTGCTCCTCACCCCTCATTATGGGACTTTCCTGGAGTAAAGGGTAGTGCTAAAAGTATAATATAGTCCAAATCTAGGCTGACACATGGCTCACCTCACATAGGAAAGTTTCTCAATCACTCTGTGCCTTTTACCTAATTAATAGAGAATAACTCAAAGGAAAATTAAGCATCTTAAGCCCTTAGACTAGTACTTGAATACAGTGAGGAAACAATGCCTCTTAGCTGATAGTACATTCCACGGTCCTCTTTCCGGACACCCAACACCTATGATATCGTTAACTTTCCTCAGTGTAGAAAGTGTGATATAAATATGGGTTATTTTCAATCTACACCTGGAAGGCAGTCATTTTCCTTAGTCAAGAGTTAATAATCTAGGAATGGTCCAATTGCTTCAGCTCTCTTTTCTGGATCAATAGCAGACACCATGCTGGTTAGTCTAAAGAATGTCAAAAACTGTGTTTACAACTGTAAAATTAGTGATATATTAATCAATGGACATTGAAAAGAGGTCATGATAAAAATTTATGGTATACAAGATGCAGACTGGCTACATCAGCCATAGTCCAACAAAATATAACACAAGCCACAAATGTGAGCCAGGTATATAATTTTAAATAGTCTAGAAGCCACATTAAATGGGTGGTGATATGTATTATTTAATATACTCAAAATATTATTTTAACATTCAATTAATTTGAAAAAGGTAGAGTTTTTTCACATAAAGTTTACAAAATCTGTTGTGTATTTTACATTTACATCACATCTCAAGTTCAGTCACATTTTTTTCCTTCTTTTTTTTTTTTTTTTTTGTTAGAGACAGGGTCTCACTTTGTCTTCCAGGCTGGAGTGCAGTGGTGTGATCTCGGCTTACTGCAGCCTCGACCTCCAGTGCTCAGGTGATGCTCCCACCTCAGCCTGCCAAGTAACTGGGATTACAGGCATGCTCCACCATGCACGACTAATTTTTTATAGAAACAGGGTTTCACCATGCTGCCCAGGCTAAGTCTAGCCACATTTCATGTGCTCAATAGCCACTGTAGATAACAAGTACATGAATAGTGCAGGTCTAAAATGTTTTAGAGTTACTTCTTATCCTTCATCAACACAGCATAAGAATATGGCAAGACTTACAGCTTTCTCCCTTAAGGAGGGCACCCCAGGTTCAATCCCCAAAGACTCTGTGTTCAGCAATTATATTACAAGTCTTCTTACTGGCTAGTACCCTAGCATAAGGAAACAGAATAACTCCCCTTGAATGTTGTTGTGTTTACTTCAGTTGAAACTTTCATGCAAGATATGACTGGATTCTCTAAAAGAGAATGCTGGAATTTAATAAAATTAAAGGATTAATTAAAGAATAGCTATAAATTGTTTGGTGCCTTTGTATGTGTGTCTATATGTCTATCTATCTGTGGATTTGTGTGTGAGCAGCTGCTCTGTATGTGTTGATTTCCCCACCAGTAGTTTTAACTGACTTCCCCACCACTGCCCCAGAAATAGCCTGACTCTCTTTACTCATTTTCCAGGGACCTCAGGATATACTCTCTGCTCCACTCCTGGACTGGCATAGTTAGTACTGCACATGCCCAACCACTCACGACAGTGCATAAAAGGAAGCCAAAAAGAAAACAATAGAAAAGCATATGGTCTTCATGCAGTAATTGCAGCCAGCCACAGAAGAGACCTGTCCCTACTCGAGAGATCTTTCTTTGTCTCTGAAGTCCAGATCCATGGTCCAAACAGACACGTTTTCCTGAATATTGAATGAATGAGCACCTCAGTTAAACAAGAAGTATTTCTTAGTTTTCTGGAGCTCCATTTAATTTCTGCTTTGTTTTTTTTTTTCTTTTGGAATTAATACATTAAAAGGAAACTTTCTTCTTATTTAAGAGAAGGCTTTCAAAATCTATCAGAGCCAGTACCCCCTTTAGGTCCACCATTCTGTCGTACATTAAGGCCTTTTGTAAACAATCCTGCCTTCCTGGGAGGAGAGCAAGGCTCAGCAAAATAGTGTTTTACATTGAGAGGGTGTTATCTGTGGGAGGCACAGCTCAGGTACTTTTTCCAAATAGTGCTAGGAATTTCCTTCTGCTCCTACGGACCACTTCATGGCTCTACAACTTCATTTAGGAAGTTGTTCTCTGGTCAATTTTGCCTTAGCTCCCTGAAGTGTATATAGAACATACTTTCCTTTTTCTTGCCTTCTTTCTTTCCTTTCTTCATTTCTGCTTTCACTTTTTTCAGTACTTTATTGAAATATACTTACATACAATAAAATGTAAAAAGAAAAGTATGCATAGAGCTCAATGAATTTTATACATGTATAATTTCATGTAATTTTGAAATTACACCATCCAGATCAAGATTGAGAAAATATCCAAATTGCATTGGGTTCCCTTATCAAGTCAATAATGCATCCTGCAAGCTAAGTTGTATTCTGACTTCTATCACCAGATGTTAGTTTGCCTGTTCCGGAACTCGATAGAAGTGAAATAATAGAGCATATCCCATAGTGTGGCATTTTTGCACAACGTTATGGTTTTGAGATGTATTTATGTCTTTTTAAGATTTATTTGAGTTGGGTGCGGTGACTCATGCCTGTAATCCCAGCACGTTTGGAGGCCGAGACGGGAGGATTGCTTGAGCTCGAGAGTTCAAGACCATCATGGGCAACATAGAGAAAGCCCCTCTCTACAAAAAATACAGAAACTGAAAAAAAAAAAAAGGTTAGCCAGGTGTGGTGGAGCGCGCCTGTAGCCCCAGCTACTCGGGAGGCTGAAACAGGAGGATCACTTGAAACTGGGAAGCAGAGGAGAGGTTGCAGTGAGCCTACATGGCCTAGCTGCCCTCCAGCCTGGATGAGAGAGGCCATGTCTCAAAAATAATAATAATAATAATAATAATAATAATAATAATAAATAAAAACTTTTATGTGTATTTAAAGAGTACTTGTGTTGTCACAGAAATTCATTCTTAGAGCTAAATAGTATTCCATTTTATAAATAAACCAGAATTTGTTGGTATGAGGAAATATAAACTTACTGATTATCATCTTAGCAAAGGAAAGTAAAAGGTCTCTTCAGCCTGCTAGCAGAGTGGCGCAGCAGAATCGTGCTGGGCCCATAACCCAGAGGTCGATGGATCGTTAAACCATTCTCTGCTAGGGTGTTTATGTTAATGATCACTATTTCCCAGGATCGTGGGTAACTTGATATAATAAAGAAAATCAGATACTCAACGTCTCCTTACTTAAAGTCTTAAAATTAGTTATTACACCATCGCCCAACTTTTATAAAGGTGTTAATCGTTTTCTTTTCTCATCTGTTCTTGCAATACCTTCCCTTATCAGTCATTTCAAAAGAGAGATGACAAATTTCACTTTAATTTCCAGCGGATTCACGTTCTGTCTTCCAGTGAATATAACACACACCTATCTTTGGTATGTTATGGTTTTATAATTTTCGTACACGAGAAAGAAAAGCATTTTTTACTTCTGCTCAATAACTATACAGTCGTCCTTTGGTATCCGTGAAAGGTTGGTTTCAGGACCTCCTGCGAATAGTAAAATCTACCAATGCTCAAGCCCTTGATGTAGAATGACCGAGTATTTGCATATAACCTATGTACACCTTCCGACATACTTTAAACTATTTCTAGATTATTTATCACACCTTATATCAGGGGTCCCAAACCTCCTGGCCGCGGAGCGGTACCGGTCCGGTCCGTGGAAAAATTGTCTTCTACTAAATCGGTCCCTACTACCAAAAAGGTTGTGGACCGCTGTCTTACATGATGCAAATGCTATGTAAATAGTTGTTATATCGCACTGTTTAGGGAATAATGACAAGAAAATTTCTGTACATGTTCAGTATAGACGCAGGGTTTTTTCAAGTATTTTAGATCCGTGGTAGGTTGAATCCATTGCATGCAGAACCCATGGTTACGAAGGGCCAGCTGTTTTGCATTTTTACTTGGGTTAGACTCTCCTGCTCACTGTCACTCCTTTGTACGCATTCACACATGATTTGTACACTTTAGATAAAGTTAATGAGAATGCTTTGTGAATTCTTCTCTAAAGCAATATATGTTAATCATGAAGACACCTTCTTTTTTTTTTTTTTTTGAGACCGAGTTTTGCTCTTGTTGCCCAGGCTGGTGTGCAATGGCACGAACTCAGCTCACCGCAACCTCCGCCTCCCAGATTCAAGCGATTCTCCTGACTCAGCCTCCCTAGTAGCTGGGATTACAGGCATGTACCACCACGCCCAGCTAATTTTGTATTTTTAGTAGAGACGGGGTTTCTCCATGTTGGTTGGGCTGGTCTGAAACTCCCCACTTCAGGTAATCCGCCCGCCTCGGCCTTCCAAAGTGCTGGGATTATAGGCGTGAGCTACTGCGACCGGCCCAAAAAGACACCATTTTTATCCCCACATACATAAGCTAGAGTCATTTGGACTTTATGGGGAAAACAGAAACAAATAAGTTAAATCTGAAATGCTAGTGGGGGAAATGGAATGCATTAAATTTTTTTTAAGTTTGTGCATCAGGTTTCAATAGCAAAATCGGGGAGGGGAGTCTTAGTACGATATTTGCAATTTTTGTTGCTGTTGATGAGGAAAAGGGGTTTTTTTTTTTTTTTTTTGGACTACAGGCGCACACTACCACGCCCACGTAACTTTTTTTATTTTATTTTATTTTATTTATTTTTATTTTTTTTTTAGACGGAGTTTAGCTCTTGTTGCTTAGGCTGGAGTGCAATGGCGCGATCTCGGCTCACTGCAACCTCCGCGTCCCGGGGTTAAGCAATTCTCCTGCCTCAGCTTCCCGAGTAGATGGGATTACAGGCATGCGCCACCACTCCTGTCTAATTTTGTATTTTTAGTAGAGACGGAGTTTCACCATGTTGGTCAGGCTGGTCTCCAACTCCTGACCTCAGGTGATCCGCCCACCTCGGCCTTCCAAAGTGCTGGGATTACAGGCGTGAGCCACCGCTCCCGGCCTATGTTTTGTATTTTTAGTAGAGACAGGGCTTCGCTATGTTAGTCTCGAACTCACGGACTCAAGCGATCCGCCCGCCTCCGTTTCTCAAAGTGCTGGCAATTACAAGAATAAACCCCCCTGTGAAACAGAGTGAATAGGGACGATATCTATTAACTTCTACGGAGCAATTTCTAGAAGACATTGTTAAGTGAAGAAAAAGCAAAATGCAAAGGAATATTTATAGTACTATATTACTTTCTGAAGTGCAAGAAGAAAGGAAAAATAAGGCAGACGTGCAGAAGGATAAATCAGGAAGCAATGAAGTCAATTACCTAGAAGTGTAGTGATTGCCAGACGCTGTGGCTCACACTATTAATCTCAGCCTTTTGGGAGGCTGGGGCGGGCGGGTCCTTGAGATCAGGAGTTCGAGACCAGCCTGAGAGAAGGGCAAACTCCTGTCTCCACACACACAAAACAAACAAACAAAAACAAACAAACAAAAACACAAAACAAAAAAAAGAGCTATTCTGGAGAGGTGAGAGGGTGGTTTGAGCCTCCGGGAGGTGGAGGTTACAGTGAGCTGAGATCAGGGCCCCACATTCCAGCCTGGGCTGGTATTCAAGAGAATACCAAATCACAGTGTAGGAAAAGAAAGAACCAGACCAAGTTACTTTTAACTTGGGGCAGGACGAGAATTACAAACAAATCTTGGACTCTTTTTAATTGATTTTGTTTTCTGTTGTAATGTGGACAAAGCAATTTTGAAGCAATTTTAGGTGTATTATAGGATAGGGCACGTGAGTAAATGTGTTGATTTGCTCATTTGAGTAAATCATTTCAGCCACTATTCTAACTGCAGAAGAGGATCATACAAATAGATGGTGGGAAGGCAAAAAATAAAAATTTAAATTAAAAAAATATTTTAAAAAGCCCCTCAGGAGATACATTAGAATTGTAAATATCTGGACGGATACAGTGGCTCACGCCAGTGCCGGTAATTCCAGCACTTTGGGAGGACGAGGCCGGAGGATCACCTGAGGTCGGCAGTTCAAGACCAGCCTGACCAATATGGAGAAACCCCACCTCTACTAAAAATACAAAATTAGCTGGAGGGTAGTGGCACACGCCTGTAATCCTAGCTACTCGGGAGGCTGAATCAGGAGAATCGCTTGAACCCGGAAGGTGGAGGTTGCCGTGAGCCAAGGTGACACCATTGCACTCCAGCCTGGGCAACAAGAGAAAAACTCTGGCTCAAAGAAACAAACAAACAAACAAACAAACAACCTCTCGGCTTTCGGAGGGGGCAAAGATGCTACTTTCTTCTGTTGTCCGGAATCCAGGTTCATCTGACACTAGCCACCTCCACTATGCCGCCGAAGTTCGACCCCAACGAGATCAAAGTCGTATACCTGAGGTGCACCTGAAGTGAAGTCGGTGCCACTTCTGCGCTGGCCTCCAAGATCAGCCCCCTGGGTCTGTCTCCGAAAAAGGTTGGTGATGACGTTGCCAAGGCAACGGGTGACTGGAAGGGCCTGAGGATTACAGTGAAACGGACCATTCAGAACAGACAGGCCCAGACCGAGGTGGTGCCTTCTGCTTCTGCCTTGATCATCAAAGCCCTCAAGGAACCACCAAGAGACAGAAAGAAACAGAATAACATTAAACACAGAGGGAATATCACTTTTGATGAGATCATCAACATTGCTCGACAGATGTGGCACCGATCCTTAGCCAGAGAACTCTCTGGAACCATTAAAGAGATCCTGGGGACTGCCCAGTCTGTGGGCTGTAATGTTGATGGCAGCCACCCTCATGACATCATAGATGACGTCAACAGTGGTGCTGTGAAATGCCCAGCCAGTTAAGCACAAAGGAAAGTATTTCAATAAAGGATCATTTGACAACTGGTGAAAAAAAAAAAAAGTAAATATCGTTGGGTAGGGCCGGGCGCGGTGGCTCAAGCCTGTAATCCCAGCACTTTGGGAGGCCGAGACGGGCGGATCACGAGGTCAGGAGATCGAGACCATCCTGGCTAACACGGTGAAACCCTGTCTCTACTTAAAAATACAAAAAACTAGCCGGGCGACGAGGCGGGCGCCTGTAGTCCCAGCGACTCGGGAGGCTGAGGCAGGAGAATGGCGTAAACCCGGGAGGCGGAGCTTGCAGTGAGCTGAGATCCGGCCACTGCACTCCAGCCTGGGTGGCAGAGCAAGACTCCGTCTCAAAAAAAAAAAAAAAAAAAAAAAAAAAAAAAAAAAAAAAAAATATCGTTGGGTACTCATAATTATTAAAATATTCATATGTATGTGCACACACATGTATATGTGCACATGTACATATGTGTGTGTCTATTTGCATATTTTGTATATGTGAGTATACACATGTATTTCCTAGATATTGTTGATAAAAGGTTCTAGAAGCAAAGGTGTCTTAGAAACAGTAAGTACACCTAGACCCTGGATATTGGTCTCTAATACATTCCTCACTAAAAGATCACCTCTAAGAAATAGGAGACTTCAGGACGGGGACAGGGTAAATGTAGTAGAGCCTAGAACAATTTGTCATGCCAGAAATTAAGAAAGTTTTAAGAAATATGGTGGAGGAATGTCACAAGGACAGAGTACTCAGCTTGAAGGATCTGCCTCTGACAAAATCTGGGTTATATGGACTACTAAAGTTATTAACAAGGCAATAATGGAATTGTAAATCACTGAAAAATAAGATTTTATGAGCCCATACTGATAATAAATACATAAATGGATGTTAAAGGGGGACTCTTTTTTTATTTTTTGAGACAGAGTCTCACTCTGTCGCCCAGGCTGGAGTGCAGTGGCGCAATCTAGGCTCACTGCAACCTCCGCCTCCCGGGTTCAAGTGATTCTCCTACATCAGCCTCCCAAGTAGCTGGGACAACAGGCGCCCGACACCATACCCGGCTAATTTTTTTTTTTTTTTTAAGTAGAGATGAGGTTTCACCATAATGGCCAAGCTGGTCTTGAGCTCCTGACCTTGAGATCCACCCTCCTCGACCTCCCAAAGTGTTGAGATTAGAGGCGTGAGCCACAGCGCCCGGCCAAGGGGGATTCTTGATTACAATAGAATGCCAAAGTAAAAACTGGTAAATGTGAAGAAAATTCTGGAGTTGAAAAAAAAGAACATCATTTTGCAACCATCATAGTAAATATGGTCCAGGTAGGAATTATCAATAGACGCTAACTCTAGAGGAAAATTTTGATGGGGAGTAAGTTATTTGTATGATCTTTAAGCATCTCCCGCAGATTGCTTATTAGTTGCAAGGAGGAAGCTATACATATATATCAGCTTGACTATGTGATTGGAATTAACCTCAGTAATGAGGGCAATGAACATTGCATGTCTCCAGATTTAATAGTCCTGAGAACGACATGTCACATACATTCTATTCTCTGGGATGCATAACGTGAACCCAATTATAAGGGGAGAAAATCACGCAAAGTCCAAATAAGAAATGTTCTCTGTTTTAAAAATGTGAGCGGTTACCATGTTCTTCAAAAAATCAATGTCATAAAATAAAAAGAAAGGTTGTGAAAATGTTCCAGGTTAAAGGAGACTAAAGGGGTACGGAAAACACCCAATTCTAGACTGATTCCTGAATGGGAGGGAGTAAATACTATAAAGGATATTACTGGTCAATTGAAAAAAATGGAATACAGGTTAGAAAATTCCTAAAAACTTATATCAATGTTAAATATACTGAATTGATAACTATATTATGGCTATAGCACAAGAAATTACTCCTTTAGGAAATACTCACTGAAATATTTAAAGGCAAAGGAACATATATATATAATATATATAATTTACTCTTAAATGTTCTGGGACACATACACACAAACATACACAGATATAAACATATACGGAGAGATAGAGAATTAACGTTAATAGGTAAATCCCGATAAAAGGTATATGGGTGGTCTTTATACTATTCTTATTCTTAATTTTTTTCCTTAAGTTTAAAATTATTTCCAGATAAAAAGTTTTAAAAGCTCGAGCACAATGGCTCACCCTGTAATCCCAGCACTGTGGGAGGCTGAGGCGGGTGGATCACCTGAGGTCAGGAGTTCGAGACCAGTCTGGCCAAAAAGGTGAGACCCTCATCTCTACTAAAAATGCAAAAATTAGCTGGGCGTGGTGGCGGGCGCCTGTAGTCCCAGCTACTCGGAAGGCTGGGGCAGAAGAATCGCTTGAACCCGGGAGGCGGAGGTTGCAGTCAGCTGAGATCGTGCCGCTGCACTCCAGCCTGGTCGACAGAGTAAGACTCTGTCCAAAAAATAAAAAATAAATAAAAAATGAAAAACATTTTAATAAAAATTTGAGGAAGTAAAAAGATTAGTATAACGAACATTCAACTTCCCATCAACCAGCTTAAACAATTAACAATATTTTGTCAATGTTTTCTCTATTGCTCCCCAACATCAACTAGTATTTTGAAGCAAATCCAAGACTGGAGATTCCAAAGCACTTTACTTTGACAATAAGCAAAGGTACAGATTACTCGTTTATATGTAAATAGAGAGGAAGGTGACACACAAACACTTCGGTTAATTGTTCGGAGGAGAGGGTAGTCGGGGTCTGAACAATGCCTTTGGTTCTTTGACTTTGTAACATGAAGCACTATGTGAGTGGAGCAAGGGATCGGTTGCACCATGCGGACATCTTGGCTAAGAGCCCTTCAAGTGCAGACAATGCCCGCAGCCCACGTGCTGGATGTAGTAAACTGTAATCTAAGAATGGAGAGTAATTCCACTCAGATCCGCAGAAATTCTGTGGAACCTCAGGAGGAAATAAAACTGATAGATGGTCGAGAGAAATAAGAGGAAGCAAAAGGAGGAAAGCTGTAGATAATCTATATAACGTTTCTGAGAACAACTCAGACCTGCGACAGAAACCTGGTTACCCTCTTAAACAAAATAGTCGACGAAGGTGGGATTCGAACCCACGCGTGCAAAGCACAATGGATTAGCAGTCTATCGCCTTAACCACTCGGCCACCTCGTCCTTCGGGTTGCGATGTG
Source organism: Trachypithecus francoisi (assembly GCF_009764315.1). Lineage (NCBI taxonomy): Eukaryota > Metazoa > Chordata > Mammalia > Primates > Cercopithecidae > Trachypithecus > Trachypithecus francoisi. Next base: position 27,468,427 of record NW_022681455.1, on the reverse strand, counting down.
TTTTTGGGATAATCCTTTAAGGCTTGCTTTTGAGGAAGCTTTGCAGCTTGATTTTGGTGATGTGTTGATATGGATTGTAATGTCCTTCAAATTGTGGTCTCTTTAAAGAATTCTTACACAAAACAAGTTCTTTCCACCTTCGTATGGAGAACCTTTTACAGTTTAATGATCCTGCCCAACGCCCGTGTGTCCAGTCTTGAGTGTTATCGTTCCTCCGTATCCATTCTCACTTTCCAACTACAGTGAATTTTTTTTCTCCCCAAGCTCCATGCTCTCCTTCTCATTTTCTACCCGCAGCACTCTTAACTCTTCTCTCTGCCCTCACTTCATCTGCCTTAGTTCATTACTCATTTTTCAGATCTCAAGTTAGGCCTTACAGCCCTTCTTACTGAAGGCTAAGCAGCTGAAAATTGGGGGTGGAAGGGGAGGACGGGGGGGCACTCTTTTTCTGTTGCAAATGTATTTCTGTTCTGTTTCTGCCACAGAATTTTATCCCAATATTACGTATTTTTATGCTTAAAGACCCTGTCATAAGGCACAGCAACGGAAAATACTTAATATAAATTGAAACCTCTAATTTTTTAAATTTCCGTTAAGAATCCCCGAGAGTTTCACCATTTTTCTTCTGGTTTGAATTACCTTTATATTCAATGGTGGCACACAATAACAAACACAAATCAACAATTTTGGTAAGTAATTTAGTATATATGAAAAGTAGAGTTGCATTGGAAATGCATCTTTTAGTGAAATGGCTGTTAACATGTTTTTTCTCCATCAGTTCATGTGTCCGCGGATAAATACTTCTTATAGCTGGAATAAGAAAGGTTCGGTGGAATTAACAACAAAAAGATCAGTAGATTGTCGTTTTGAATAAGTCCGAGGCTTCCAAAAGGTGTTTTTATGATTATTTAAGGTGCATTATTTAAAGTGGAACCTTCAACACATTCCCATCACGTTTATCTAAGTTTAATAAATAAATGGTAGCAGTAAATAAAAGTGATGGCGAGCAGGAGATTTGGGACCACGCAAAATATATAACTTTACGGATATTCATATTTGATAAAAGTCAAAGAATTTTCCTACTAGTCTCAATAATTGTAAAAAAAATTGAAAACACTAACTTTCCACGGCCCAATATGTACGTTCCGATTTGTTAAAAATGGAATGTTATTAGTTGGAAGTAAATGAGGAATTTGTCAGTTCCTTCATGAAATCATGTAAAATACGCAATTGAGACGCGCAACTCTGTGTCTTGTTTACAGAAGACTTTGGAGACAACAGCATTTCCAATTGTTCTGTCACAGTAAGATGTTATCTAAAAGGCGAGAATGATTCGCAGGGGAAGATGGAAGTAGGGAGCACTCACATCCCATAGGGAGTTGGTGCGCGGTAGGGGAGACACATTTGGGGAAATGTTTCTTTGTAGCCTCGTGGTCTCCAGTGCAGCAACCCTGTCGCTAAGCTTCTCTGCTGCACCGGGCGCTGGCTTCTCTGACATTCCTTAGCGCAAGAACTTTTTCCTGATGACATTCCTTAGCGCAAGAACTTTTCCTGATCACATTCCCTGCCTTCTCTCCTCGCTCACCGCTTTCTTCTTTCGTCCCCGCCTCTCTCCAAAACCAAACCGCCCCAGCAATTTCCGGGTGGCTGAACTTCTCCAATCTGTCTAAGAGGGTCCGACCTCTGAAATCCCTTCTTCAGGAGCTGGTCCATGCCCAGACGTGGAAATGCCAAGAAAGCCGAGTTGCTGCGCGCCCAGCAATGCGCTCAGGGAACCCTCACTGGGAAACGCTGAGGGACTCTGGGGGTTGGGGAGAGTGGGCGGGGAGGGGGCGTAGAGTAAACTCTGTTATGCTGGGACAGGGAGTCTTTTCAGCTCATTTCCTCCTCTTCTCTGTCCAAGCAAAACTTGCTTGTGCAAACTCGAAGCAGCAATTATATTGACTATTGACTGTCGACAGTTGTAGCTTCCCGTCACCTGTCCTATCGGCCCAGCTCTCAGAAGATGAGCTTGTATCCCCTTGTGGTCTTGTCTGAGGACAGTTTTCTCTCGGCTTCGGCGACAGTCAGCTCTTCCAGACCCATTACGTGGGTAAATCCTTTCCTCAGTTTCCATCTCAACTTTTCTCTGTCCGTGACTATCACCAAATTTCCTTTCCTCTTCTCACCAGCCTCAGTTTTAGCAGGGCACAAAAACTAAGGTTCCACCGAGACTTGAACTCGGATTACTGGATTCAGAGTCCAGAGTGCTAACCATTACACCATGGAACCTACACCTACCCTCGTGTTTCCTAAAGTCATAGGTGACCTATTTCGCCACCTTAGGTTCCTTCCCTATGCCCCGTAGTTTGGGTGATGGGTACATTCTGCTTTTCCTCTTGGAGGATTAAGTCAAGAAGACGCTTACCTGCCACATGCCTACATTCAACACTTTTACACCAGAGTCGTAATGGAAAACGTTGACTTCCAAGTGTCCGGAGTACTCTCATCCCTGTATTTCCTTTCAAGTGGTTTAGGAGCTTGGCGCCCCGGGCCTCGGGCCTCTCTATTTCATCAATGGAAAACAAGTGAGATTGTTAAACAAGACTGTGTGCCAGGTGCCAGGCACACAGTATACCAGGTTACCATGTGCCAGGTTTTGTGACAAGTGTTTTCTATTGTTACCTCACCTGTGAGACTCACAACCACGCTGTGAGATGGGATCCATAGTTTCTATTTTACAGGTGAGAAATTTGAGTCAGATACCTGAGATGCTTTACACCTTTTCGTTATAGATCTAATTATTTTCTCAAAAATCATTTTTACCAGGGTGACATGTAGCGTTTTTGAGGACACGTTATGGAAAGATTTTACCGAAGTCACAGGTAAGTCACGTTGCTGTTTATAGAAAACTGAAATAACTGCACTTGAACTACAGGTTAGAGGAAGATCCCAGCAACCGTAGGATAGCAACTCAGGGAAAGAAGGGGAAGAATAGACAAAGGTCCCTCTGGAGTCTCCCAGGACAATGCACAGCTCCCCGGTCCTTCCACTGCCCTTCACCAATGAGAAATATGTACAGGGTAGACTTCCAAACGGACACAAAGAAAACTCCCTGCTTCTCCTTCGCATATCCCTTTGTGACACACACAGGAGCCCATGTGAAAACACACACACACACACACACACACACAAAATCGGTTTCTGTGAACAAAATAAAACAAAGAAAGTCTGTGGTTCCTTGTTTAAAGTGATAGCTTCCTCACAGGGCAACTTTGTCTCTCAGTTAAATTCGAAAGGGTTTTCAGAGACACACATCCACAACATTCTAAGAATTTATTCTTTATCTTGTGTCTCGACAATTTGAGAAAGAAGGTAGGTTTCAGGACTAATTTGGAAGGAAAATGTGAAATCAAATAAGCTTTATTTTTTTAAAAAAATGCCAGTTATCTTTCCACTCCTTGAACTCTTTCCGCGCCCCCCACCCCCAATCTGATTAAGCAGGCTCCCAATCTTGGAGGTCTCTGCTCTGAACAACTTTCTGTCCCCAATCCTTATTCCTGGAGGAAACAGAAAGAACATTTAAAACAAAAAAAAGAAGAAGAACATTACCTGGAGAGATGCAGCATTTCAGATGATTAGGAAACAAACTTAGGTTCTAGGTTCGTTAAGAAATGGGGACGGTGAATTTGAATCATCTTAGAGCATGAAAACCAAATTTCTCGGAGGGGAAAAATGGAAGCCAGTGGCCCGTACGGGGATCGAACCCGCGACCTTGGCGTTATTAGCACCACGCTCTAACCAACTGAGCTAACCGGCCGCTCCTGGAAGCTCGGCTTTGTTATTCTTCTCACCTGCATCCCTGCCCCTGCTCTGCTAAAGTATTAAATTCTTTAACGTAATTCCTGTTTGTCTTACAGGGAGGAACAATTTCTTAGTTGCTTTAGAGTCTTAATAGGAAGAAAGAGAAATTTCCTCTTAATGCAAAAACAGAACAAAATAGCTGTATTCGTAGACTTGAAAGAGGACGCTTAAACATTTCAAACTGTGGCTAATGGCCCAAGAATTTATGGAAATATTTGCTGCCTTCTGAATGTCTAGTCAACACATGCAGACAATGAATCAGATTCGGTGAAATATTAACGAGTCTTTGCTTCGTAAAAGCCGCTCACTAAAACAACATACAAATTGGTACCTGAAGGATTTTCCCAACGAGTCTGATTCTCGATGGTCCCACAATCGAGATCGTCCCAGGTTTCTTGTGTCCAGATCCTCAATTTGGGAGTCTTCCTACGTGTTCCCTTAGATTCCAAAAGTGAACTCAAATCAAAGGTCGCTTCGAAGACCTTGGTATTGGAAAATGCTGGAAATGTGGTTCTAGTCACCATTCTAGGGGCCGTTAAACCGAATCATTGTCTACTCAGCCATTGTTTCCCAAAAGCATTACCATTGTTTTTAATATCTTGTTTATCGTTCCAGAGATTTTGAATACATAGACAAAGTTACTCAAGTGTTTTCTTTTTTCTCTTCACGAATAGTAGCATTTTATACACTTTTAAAATCCCTTGCCTTTTAAAATTTTTACTTACAATGTATTTTTGCAACCTTTCCATATCAGAATAGACAAGTGTTCTCCATTCTTTTAAAAATATGTATAGTATTATATATACTATACACGTGTATACCTATGTAACAAACTTACACATTCTGCATATGTACCCCAGAATTTAAAGTATAATAATTTAAAAAATATATGTGTAGTAGTTGGCCAGGAGCAGTGGCTCACACCTGTAATCACCACACTTTGGGAGGCCAAGGTGAGCAGATCATCTGGGTCAGGAGTTGGAGACCAGCCTGGCCAACATGGTGAAACCTCATCTCTACTAAAAATACAAAAATTATCCAGGCATGGTGGCACACGCCTGTAATCTCAGCTACTCAGGAGGCTGAGACAGGAGAATCACTTGAACTTGGGAGGCGGAGGTTGCAGTGAGTGGAGACTGTGCCACTGCACTCCAGCCTGGGCGACAGAGTGAGACTTCATCTCAAAAAAAAAAAAAAAAGTATAGTATTCAATTATGTTATTATATATCATAGTTTAATGACCAGTTAGTTTAGTTTTCCATCCTGCTATTGCAAACTCTTTATGTCTATGAACATACACCATCTCTGATATCTGCCATGATACCACGCATTCATGTGGAAAAGCTGCATCAAAGAATACGTATATTGGCAATTTTGACAGCCATTGTCCCCCTGTGTTTTAGAGGATTGATCCCAATATTCTTTTTCCTTGTTTGTTTGTTTTAACTATATTGAGCACAAATAGGACGCTGGGCACATTTCTACCCCTCTTTCTTCCTGAATTACAGTCAGTGAAAATGTAGAGAAATTCATACTGAGGAATGTTTGTTTCTGGAATATCACCTTCTCTCAGTTAGGCAAGACTTTGGGAATGTGATAGAATCAGGTGGGAGAAGGAAGGGTCTGAATGGAGAGCAAGGAGAAGGACCAGCAGAGGCCTTCCTTTGTGCACCTCAGAGAGAACAACATGGCAAAAACACCTGATGGGAGAGGAACTAAGACAGTGTCAGTGTGTCTGGTGATTAAGACTGAGCTGCAGGGTGATGTGCAAGCAGTAGGAGATGACAACTGAGGAGGAGAGAACATGTGCATGCTGCAGGACCCTCTAGTAGATTATTATAAATAAATCAGGATACTTTACTTGATAGTGAAGAGGATGGGGCACTAAAATTAACAGGCATTAATTGATCTATATTGAGTCTAAACTAAGAACTATGATTACTCTGTATGGGCCAAGTTAAGGATTTTTGAATTGGCCCTACCAACAATGGGAATCCATGGAAGGATTTTAGGCAGAGAAGTCTCATGAACAGATTTGCATTTTGAAAAGATCTTTTTAAGTTCCTGTAACAGCAAGCCCATTGTTACTGGGCCCATGCTTAGCTTCCATCGCTGACATTAGGCTATTCAATTCATGTAATCAATCTGCCAGCACTGTAGTGGCTAATTATTTAGGCTAGCTGACAAAAGCTGGTAGAATCATTCCAGTTAGTTAGTTGTTTAGTTCTTCTGTGGTGGACGCACTCTGGTTAACTTAACTTGTGACACAAAGATCTTCACGCTTTGTGTCCACACATCTCCCGTCTAGGTTCCTTTCGAGGACCCCAGTGTATGTACATGTAGGAAAACACGCTAACTTTACCCCATATCCACCTGGAGCGTCCTTAAGTGGAACTTTGCCATGCCCCGGTGGGAGCCAGGTTCCCAGCAGCGAGTGAGCAACCAGAGCCCAGCCTGGACCTGGAGAGGCGGGTCCGGCCCAATGTTCCATGCAACGCTATCTTCCCACAAAAGTGCTACTACGCATTGACCTCGCAGTGGAAACGCTCCGAGCCAAAAGGCCCTTAAACAAGGCTCCTGCGAACCTAATCCCTGAGGTCTTTGTGGCGATCGGGAGATGGGACCATCAAGGGAAAGGATCGTGGAGAAACACGCGACGCAGTAGCCTCTGCCCTAATTGAGCTCTCCCTGCAGAATCTTGTCTTATACGTATTCCCTCCCCATTCTTTCTTCTTTTCTTCCCTAAAAGTCATGCGATGTTTGAAAATATTGTCTGACAATAAATGAATTGCTGGAGACTGGTAATGTTCACTCAAGTGGTCAGGGACTCTTGGTCTAGAAGCAGCGACTCATACTTATGGAAATCCCCAAGAGCCTCTCTTCGAATAAAGCCAGCAGGCAGCAGTTCGCATTAGGAAGAGAGCAGAGACCCCTTCACCCCCAATCTCGCCTCCTTTAAAGGCAGGAACCTCCTCCTATTCAGAACACTGCTGACAACATGCAGAGAGAAATACCTAACAGAACAGTATTAAAGCTTTTTGAAAGCTGAGAGTGTTCGAGAGATCGTGCAATGGTGCCTTTGTAAAGACGTCCACTGACAAGGTAAGCTAAGGGAATCTTGAAAAACAGAAACACCCCAAAAAATTACAAGTTGCTTCCGCTCGGTTTCGACCCGAGGACCTTTCGCGTGTAAGGCGAACGTGATAACCACTACACTACGGAAACCCATGTGTGTCGCCGGTTTCCTTCGTTAAGGGAGAAATAAATTTTTCTCTTTCAGCTTTGGTAACATCGAGTTGATTGGCCTTTCCTTTCAGTATATTATCAAGGTTACAATACTTTTCTTTACTACAAAGTCTTTCATTAAAACTTTTTTTTTCAGACGTGACTAGAGAATTTAAGAAAATTTCCCCTGAGATGCGAGGCTCGTTACTGTAGACGTTGATTTTCTTTTTCTTTTTCTTTTTCTTTTTCTTTTCACGGGGCAGAGGCAGGAATTCAGAAGAGTGTGATTTCGTTGTTGTTGATGTTTATGGAAAAAAATGTAAAGAGATGTAATGTAGTAAACAAGATTCTACATAGTGTAAAAGGAAGGGTTGTGGTGGCCAGAATATTGCGAACTTAAGTTGAGGCTCAAAGTGAATGTATCTCCTATCTTGATGACCAGATGTCTGCGTTTCCTGTCTGGAGATCTTCATATTGTTCTGAATATATCACGAGAGTAAGCATGCTTACAGAATTTGGTAAGGGCAGAGGATTATCAGGAAAGTGGAAAGGTTCTATTGTCTATGAAATACCTCTCTATACAGCATTCAATTTGTGTAGTTAATGAGTGTCTCACTGGGGTGATTGTGAAAATCCTGTTCAAATACACCAGTCTGCATTTTTCCTTAAAGATGCTGACCATGAAGGCCATTGTTATTATCCATCTTTTTTAAAGGGAAGAATTCAACTCCTCTTTCCCTACTGATTATACAGTTTCTGCAATTGAGTCCCAAATCTGAGAAAAATAGGAAATAACTCTTTTACTAATTCTGCAATTTGGACAATTAACTATTAACCTCAGTTCCTTGTCTCAAAATAAGATTAACATTTACTTTGCAGAATGGTATGGATTCACATATTATTCAAATCATATTTATTGTGTGCCCATTGCGTATATGGGCATTGCAATGGACAGTAGGGTTTTATTAGTAAACGAAACCAGGCACTGCACCTGTCTTCTTGGAAGTTATATTCTTGTGAGAGACAGACAGTAATCAAGTTATCATCCAAATTAATGCATCATTTCCAAGAAAAGAGAGACATATAGTGCTCTCATTTAATATATGAAGATTAATTTAGAAAGTTTAGGGGAAAATTTCTCTGAGAAAATAATGATTCTGCTCAAGTTTGAAGATTGGGGAGATGTTAACTAGGTTTAAAAGAATGTTAAAGGTAAAAGAAATCATATGTACCCAAACCCATGGTAAATAAGAGGGATTGATTTGCAAGTAGGACAGTGTGGTTGGAAAGAAAGGGGCAGTGGGGTATGAAATAAAGCTGAACACATGAGAGTCAGCCGTGGAGAGGATTTCAGGTCATAATATTAAGGATTACATTATTAAATAGCTATAAAATGTGTGATAATCGGCTCTTTTAAAATGCCAGTTTCTGCCCTTTATCCTTTCGTTCTCTCAAAGTATATAGGATGTGAGACCTAGTGTGACCTAATCTCTAAGTTAAAACCAGCTAAAATTTCCCCCAAATAATTTGGGAATACTCAGAGGAATTCAGATCATGTGTATACCCTTAGCCAACTAAGAACAAAGGCGATGGTTTCAGTTGAGAGCCCAGCAAATTTGATTCCCCTACGTAGAATTCCAGTTCTGTGTTCTCTCCGCCCCCACTCCCCTATCCCATCCTGTGCTGGGCTCTGCAGATGCACTAGGATTTAAGACATTGAAGTGTAGCTGGACTAGGGAGGTGGTAGCACTTATTTTCTAGTCTTGTACTCAATTAAGCAGAAATCCTGCACTCCGTATTTCTCATTTTTTAAAACCAAAATCTGTGACTAAAATACACTCCAGTAAGTCAATACACTATTAAACCATTTCCTCCTCTCCTTTCTCATTTCAAATTCCCTCAAACATCCTGGCAAATCCAGAGCCCGCTATGCACAGTTCTGATTCCGGGGGGAGTAGGGCTCCCTCCTTGCAACCAGGACGTCTTCATCCCCACCTTGAGCTGAGCTGGATGTCGAGTCCTTGGCAATATCCTGCACCAGCTGCTGCCAGTCTAGATACCCTGCCTGCGAGGGCCCCAATGCCGGATTTCGTATCTGTCTGTCCCATAGACCTATTTCTAAATCACACACTCAAGTAAACTCATCCTAAGCCAACCTCAACCCAGGCAGGACTATTCCGTGCCTAAATCTAACTCGCTGGAGCGGTGACTCTAGTGACAGTTGGATAACTCACAACCTCTGGCAGAGAGTGGCCGCCGCACCCAGGGAAGCCTCCGCCTGGACTCCAGACCCCTGCGCGGCGCCCGGGATTCCTAGAAAGGTGAGGCTCGGAGTTGACCCTGTTGCGGAAACACCTTAGCAGAGAGACGCAGATCAAGCTGGGCTGCTGACCAAGTCCCTGGAGGAATTGCTGGTGGTAAGAACAGGGTCGCGGCGGCAACTGCGGCGAAGGAAAGCAGAGTGAGGTTAAGTAGTCATCTCTATCCAAAGAGATCTGCCGCAGTTCCAGACAGGAAACTTTTCTTAGTAATCTTCTCTATCCCCTGCTACTTTCCACCCCACCCCCTCCACGCAGAAATCTCCTGCGGAAGGTTTCTGAAAATAATTCTGTAAAGGAAAAAACAACAATAAATGTTTACCAGAGATGGATGACACCTGGTAGCGTCGTCTCTCGTTTTTCGTTTGTTTACTTGTTTAGAACCTCTTCTTCTTCTTCTTCTTTTTTTTTTTTTTTTTTTTTGACTAATTGCAAATTGTTCTGTAGCCATTTGGCTGTCTTTGTGAAGCTCCTGTTCAAATTGTTCAACCATACACCTTAAAGTGCAAATGAAAACAAAGCCTATTAAAGAAAATTTAGAAAAATCCTTTTTGCCTTTGTGATAGCCAAATGTTTTGTAGATTTGACAAAACAAGTAAGCATTTTTAAAAAGATTGAAACTATGGACTTCATCCAAACTAAATGTTATTTTCATCAAAAGGCTATTGAGAGAGAGAACGCCAGCCTCAGACTGGAAGAAGGTATTTGTAAGACAAAATTTTTTGGAAAAGCTGTTGTTTCCACTGGATTTAAAGACCAGAATCCTTTCACAGGCTAGGCGGACATGCTAATTACTACATTACAGAAACTCCCTGCTACAATCAGGCCTTTCACAGCAGAATGAGACGGTGATTCTTTGGATATACTGAAACCTATTAACTTTTAATGTTTCTCTTTTTTCTTTTTCTTTTTCTTTTTTTTTTTAAGACGGAGTCTTGCTCTGCCACCCAGGCTGGAGTGCAGTGGCCGGATCTCAACTCACTGCAAGCTCCGCCTCCCGGGTTTACGCCATTCTCCTGTCTCAGCCTCCGGAGTAGCTGGGACTACAGGCGCCCGCCACCTCGCCCGGCTAGTTTTTTGTATTTTTAGTAGAGACGGGGTTTCACCGTGTTAGCCAGGATGGTCTCGATCTCCTGACCTCGTGATCCGCCCGTCTTGGCCTCCCAAAGTGCTGGGATTACAGGCTTGAGCCACCGCGCCCGGCCTCTTTTTTCTTTTTCTTTCTTTGTTTCTTTCTTTCTTTCTTTTTTTTTTTTGAGATGGAGTTTCGCTCTTGTTGCCCAAGCTGAAGTGCAGTGCTGCGGCGAGCTCAGCTCACTGCAACCTCTCTCTCCTGATTCAAGCAAATCTCCTGCCTCAGTCTCCCAAGTAGCTGGGATTACAGGCAGATGCTGACACGCCTGGTTAATTTTGTATTTTTAGTAGAGACAGGGTTTCACCATGTTGGTAAAGCTGGTCTCGAATACCTGACCTCAGATGATCCACCCATCTTGGCCTCACAAAGTGTTGGGATTACAGGCATGAGCCACTGTGCCCAGCCACGTTTTTTCTTTATATTTTTACCCACGTGTGTTTCTTTCCTTCATGCTTTCTTTTTTTTTTTCTTTTTCTTCTCCCCACCCCCAAGATGGAGTCTCACTCTCTCCTTAGCTGTAATGCAGTGGCACGATCTCAGCTCACTGCAACATCCACCTCCTAGGTTCAAGCAATTCTCATGCCTCAGCCTCTTGAGTACTGGGATTACAGGTGTGCGCCACCATGCCTGGCTAATTTTTGTATTTTTAGTAGAGACAAGGTTTCACCATGTTGGCCAGGCTGGTCTCAAACTCCTGACCTCGTGATCCGCTGGCCTCGGCCTCCCAAAGTGCTAGGATTACAGACGTGAGCCGCTGCACCCAGCCCTTTCCTTCATACTTTCTATTTGTTAAAATTAATGCTATAGAAACTCCATGATTCATAACCAAATACAGCTCATACCTAGAGTCTAAATTTCTCCCCCAAAGCTAGGCAGAATAAATACAGGGATTTGATTTCAAGGAACTCTTCAATGTTTTCCTATGGCTTTGATTTCCAACTCTCTTCTTGACCATGAGGAGCCAGGAGGATCCAACACACTAAGATCTGGAGACCACTCAAGCTTCTGCAAAGTCATTGCTTGTCTGGAGGACACTGCTGAGCAGGGGATGTGATGGGGGAGGGGTGGGCTGTGCCCAGTTGACTGTCAGAAGGTGAAGAAAAAAGAGATGGTATCTGGGAATTCATGTGACTGGGAATTCATGTGTGGTGAGTGTGTCTAGGAGTCATCAGTCATTCTATTGTTTGTGTCACTCATACTGCTCTGGAAAGCATATGCTCAGTGATAACATCAATCTGTTTAATGGACAGATGATGTACGACATTTTTCTATTCTTTATTTATTTTCCTATTTCAACTGACATTTGTCACTGTCTTTTTTCCTTTTCCAGCATTTCCCGGATATCTGGAAGGTGCTCAACAGTGAGATGGTGCTCTTCCTCCAAATCTGTTGACATGACAGGACAGTGCCGCTTATGAATCTCTGACAAATAGCAAAGTGGAAAACTCCTGCTCTTGGCAGCTAAAACTTGGGTTGATCACAATGTTTCAGGAAACAGAGAAGAAAGACAGAATTTTCCAGTTAGCAAGATCTTGGGTCTTATGATTTTTTCTGACATTAAATCTGAAACATAAATGGCATGAGTTTATTATTTTCAACAATTTGATTAGACATTTATTTCAAAGAAATTAATGAGTAGCCTACAATATGCCCCATCCTGAGCTAGGCTCTAGAGGTAACAGATAACCTGAAAAAATTGACATGCCCGAGGTAACAAAGGGCTCAAGCACTGATTTTCATAATAAAATTACCCAAAACAGGGTAGTTATATTTTAAATTGACAAATGAAACCTCAGAGATAAATACTCATGCACTATCACAGAAACATAGAGAAGGGAAAACTCTGTCACTCCAAATAGTGAGGAAAAACTTTCAGAAGAAGTGATAACTGATCCAAGACTTAATAGATGAAAAGTAAGAAATTGGCTGATGAGAGACGGAGGGTATTAGGGGAATCTGTCATTAGAGGCAGCATGGACAAATAAGTCAGTGTTTGGGGAGACTCCAAGGAATTCTAAATTTGAGGCAGGGAGTAGGAGCGAATAAGACAAAATGAGAAAATAAGGGTTAGAGCAGGAAGGAAGAGGAATATCTTTCACTTAACACTTTAGTGTGATGTGCTGTGGAGAGTTGGGAAAGTTTGAAGAAGAAAAATTATATTTTCCATTTCAAGCTAAAGTCTCAATGGCTACTATGCAAATAAGAAATTTAGGGGACCAAATATGGAGACAAAGGAGCAAGGAAGGCTTTTCTGCATATGTTAAGGTAAGGCCTCAGAAAATTTAATACTTTAATTGGATTATCTGAAAGAAAGAAAAAAGTCAATAGAGTAGATGTAATCATTGAAACGATTATCCAAGGAAAGTTTCTATAAATAGAAGCCTAGTATCAGACTTCTGAACAGTAATATAAAAAATTAGATCAGTATTAAAAATAGAAATAAAGTGTGAACCAAGAATTACATAACAAGCTAAGCTAATCTTCAAGAATCAAGATTATGGAAAATAAATCGGGAGGCTGAGGCTGGAGAATCTCTTGAACTCAGGAGGTGGAAGTTGCCGTGAGCCGAGTTGTGCGATTGCACTGCAGCCTGAGCAATGAGAGAGACTCCGTCTCAAAACCAACCAACCGAACAAACAAAAAAATATATATATGTATATATATGACAACAACTAAGCAATATCGTTTCTTCAAATTAAGGTATTAAGTGTTACTCAATACCCCCTCTGGCAGGTGAAATTATCTTGATGACTGTGCTTGGGTTCAGCAGTGACGATCTGTAGTTTGTATTCAGACATATTGGTTGCGTTCACAGCGTTCACAGATGATCGATATAAATGATGAAAAGCTAACACCCACTGTGGCCCGTTCGGGGATCCAACCCGCAACCTTGGCATTATTAGCACAACGCTCGAACCAATTAAGTTAACCGGCCGTGACGCGAAGTTCACTTCCCTCTTAACAAGATACATATATGTAAAAAAAGAAAGAAAAGGTCAGGCACAGTGGCTCACGCCTGTAATCCCAGCACTTTGGGAGGCCGAGGCGGGCGGATCACGAGGTCAGGAGATCGAGACCACCCTGGCTAACACGGTGAAACCCCGTCTCTACTAAAATTATAAAAAATTAGCCGGGCGTGGTGGCGGGCGCCTGTAGTCTCAGCTACTGGGGAGGCTGAGGCAGGAGAATGGCGTGAACCCAGGAGGCGAAGCTTGCAGTGATCCGAGATTGGGCCACTGCACTCTAGTCTGGGAGACAGAGCGAGACTCCGTCCACCCCCCCCCCAAAAAAAAACAAAAATAAAATAAACAAAACAAAAAAACTATTTTTTTCTCTCTTCATTTTTTTTTTTGAGACGGAATGTCGCTCTTGTTGCCCAGGCTAGAGTGCAATGACGCGATCTTGGCCCACCGCAACCTCCGCCTACCGTGTTCAAGCGATTCTCCTGCCTCAGCCTTCCGAGAAACTGAGATTACAAGCATGCGCCACCACGCCCGGCTAATTTTGTGTTTTTAGTAGGGACGGAGTTTATTCGTGTTGGTCAGGCTAGTCTACGAACTCCCAACCACGGGTGATCCGCTCGCCTCGGCCTCCCAAACTGTTGGGATTATAGGCGTGAGCCACCGCGCCCGGCCTCAAGCAATTTTCTTATTCGAGTTCAAAATGGGTCATAAAGCAGCGGAGACAATTCGCAATATCAACAACGCATTTGGCCCAGGAACTGCTAATGAACGTACAGTGCAGTTGTAGTTCAAGAAGTTTTGCAAAGGTGAGGAGAGCCTTGAAGATGAAGAGTGTAGTGGCAAGACAATTGAGAGCAATCAGCGAAGTTGATACTCTTACAACTACCAGAGAAGGTGCCAAATGACTCAGCGTCGACCATTTTACCGTGCGGCATTTGAAGCAAATTGGAAAAGTGAAAAAGCTTGGTAAATGGGTGCCTCATGAGCTGAGCAAAAATTTTTTTAAAAAATCGCCGTTCTGAAGTGTCATCTGCCCTTATTCCACGCAACAACGAACCATTTCTCCATCGGATTGTGACGTGCGATGAAAAGTGGATTTTGTACGACAACCGGCGACGATTAGTTCAGGGATTGGACCGAGAAGAAGCTCCAAAGCACTTCCCAAAGCCATACTTGTACCAAAAAAGGTCATATTCGCTTTTTGGTGGTCTGCTGCTTGTCTGATTCACTATAGCTTTCTGAACACCCGTGAAACCATTACATCTGAGAAGTATGCTCAGCAAATCAATGAGATACACCGAAAAGTGCAATGCCTGCAGCCAGCATTGGTTAACAGGAAGGGCCCAATTATTCATGACAACACTCGACTGCACGTCGCACAAGTAACGCTTCTGAAGTTGAGCGAATTAGGCTACGAAGATTTTCCTAATCCATCATATTCATCTGACCTCTCACCAACCGACTACCACTTCTTCAAGCATCTCCACACCTTTTTGCAGGTAAAACGCTTCCACAACCAGCGGGATGCAAGCATTTTCTAACTGTCCAATCCCGAAGCACAGGTTTTTACCCTCCAGGAATAAACAAACTTATTTCTTGTTGGCAAAAATGTGTTGATTTTAATGGTTCCTATTTTGACTAACAAAGATGTGTTGAGCCTAGTTATAATGATTTAAAAATTCGCGGTCCGAAACTGCAATTACTTTTGGACCAACCTAAATATTAATTTTAACGAATTGAAAGTATGAAGGGGCGGGGCGCGGTGGCTCAAGCCTGTAATCCCAGCACTTTAGGAGGCCAAGGCGAGCCCAGGAGTTCAAGACCAGCCTGGGCAACATGGTGAAAACCTGTCGCTACTAAAAATACAAAAAAAAAAAGAAAAGAAATCTTCAGGGTATACTGACGTAGGCTTGTAATCCCAGCTACTCGGGAGGCTGAGGCACAAGAATCGTTTGAACCCGGGAGGCAGAGGTTGCAGTGAGTCAAAATCGCACCGCTGCACTACAGCCTGGGCAACAGAGGGAGACTCTGCGCCACCAAAAAAAAAAAAAAAAAAGATTTCCGTATCTTGGTGGTATGCAGATAATCTCTTGGACATACTGATTTCACTTCCTTTAACTATATACCCACTAGAGGGTTTGCTGGATTATATAGTATCTTTATTTTTAATTTTTTGAGGAACCACCATACTGTTTTCCATAATAAATGGTATTAGTTCTTTAAATAGTTGATAGAATTCACCAGAGAAGCTACAGGTCCTGGGCTTTTCTTTGACGGGAGACATTTTTATCACGGATTCAATTTCCTTATCTACTATTGGTCTGTTCAGATTTTCTATGTCTTCATGATTCAGGCTGGATAGGTTGTGTATGTCTAGGAATTTTTTTTCATTTTTCCTAGTCCTTATCCTGCCTGGCAGACAACTGGACCCACTCGACTCCCGGGCCCTCAGTTTCTTCCCTTGGAGCACTGCCCAACACAAACAGCAGGCCGTTTCCAGGGTTCAATCCGCTGGCTTCCGGTTATTTTCTTGGGGTAATTTTCTGCCTCCCAAGAGATGGAGATCACAGAGCCTTCTATTGTTGGAGAAGGCCTAACGGAGGGAGCACTTAAACAGAAAAAAAATGTACTCTACTGGGGGGCTAAGTAAAATTTCTGTGCTATGTTTGAAAAGAAAATTTTCCACAAGTCGTGGTGTTTTCTTTGTGTGACTCCTGAACTCCGATATTACTGATTTTAATAAATAGAAAAGCTTATCAACCTTCATAATTTCCTGAAAGAAAAGATCAATTCGATGTTACCAAATCTGGGATACCCAGAAAAATTTTCTTCTCCCCCTAGGAGAAAAATTGTCAAACATGAGGGTTTCTGTAGTGTAGTGGTTATCACTTTCACCTCACACGCGAAAGGTCCCCAGTCCGAAACCGGGCAGAAACAACTTGCATTTTTGAGGAATCCTTAGCTGAATTTCTCATTGCACGTTTTTAGAATTGCACCCCCGCACCATCTTTAGCCGTTTAGGAGAGAAGGTTGTCCTTGTCACCTGAGGTGTGAATATAAACCAAAGTACCCCTGCCGCCTTTCTCCCGCCAGAGCCCTTACCGTTTTCGACAAGGAAAAAGTCCTCTTCAAAGCCAAGAGTCCATGTCTTCTCAGGTGGACACGAACAGTCCCAAGCAATTTTTTGCCGAACAAATTATTATTATTATAATTGACGCTCTCATCGCCTGGTCCCCAAAAGACCTCAGGGACTCGGTTCGCAGGCAACTTGAACGATCTTTCCGCTCAGGAACATTTTTTCTGCAGGGTCAATGCGAGGCCTAGACTTTGCTGAAAGCCACCGTCTCCGGGAGCACTGGGCCAGACCCGCCTCTCCAGGTGCAGGCTGGGCTCCAGTCGCTCACTCGCTGCTCCTAAGTCTCGCTCCATGGGATCATCACAAGGTTCCACTTAGACTCAGTACGCTCCAGGAAGATTAGGAGTGGGATTAGGGTGTTTTCCTATATGTACATGTACTGAGGTCCTCGAAAGGAACCTGGGCGGGCAGATGTTCTCTCCGAGTTCCCCTCCCCACCCAGACTCAAGAGTACAGCTCGGAGATTACTGCAATCAGGCCAAGGCCGGCACCTGTGGGTAAATGGAGCCTACCGGCTCTGGATGTATGGACCAGTTTGTGGATTTTTTTTTTTTTTTTGAGGTATAGAAGGAGCCAAACAGCCACTCGCCTCTTTTCAGATTTATTCACGAAGAGATCAACCGGAATCCTAGAAAAGTTATTCCCAGGTGGGTTGAATTCATTAATGAAGGAAGCGGCTCTGAATAGGGCAAGTGGTAGACTGTAATGGATATGATGGTGTTCTACCTAGAACCCACTGGCTTTCTACATTGCCCAATGTTTTGTGGGGCAAGGTACTCAGACACCCAACATCCTGGTGTGCTGTTTGCTGCTAACTCAAAGCTGAGCTCTTCCCAGGAATTGTTCTAAGCTAAAGAAAGCTACCGTGTTTAAGGTTATACCTTTTCTCTGGGATCAGCTTACATCTAAAGCCAAGTCCATGAGTGGATACAACGACCCAGCTCCTTTTTCCCAATTCAGGACAATTCTAAAGGATCATTATAGCTCCAGAGCTCCCCATGGGAATGGTTGAGTCCTCTTTTGTATATCATTCTTGGATACACAATAGACTTCCTTCATGAAAACTAGATCCTGGAGTCTGTTTCTCATAGAATACAAAAACCTAATGCAATCTTTTTTTTTTTTTTTTGAGATGGAGTCTAGCTCTGTCGCTCAGGCTGGAGTGCAGTGGCGCGATCTCGGCTCACTGCAAGCTCTGCCTCCTGGGTTCACGCCATTCTCCTGCCTCAGCCTCCCCAGTAGCTGGGACTACAGGCACCCATCACCACGCCCGGCTAATTTTTTGTATTTTTAGTAGTGACGGAGTTTCACCATGTTAGCCAGGGTGGTCTCAACTCCTGACCTCGTGATCCGCCCGCCTCAGCATCCGAAAGTGCTGGGATTACAGGCGTGAGCCACCGCACCCGGCTAATGCAATCTTAATATAAAACCGAATACAATCTCCTAGAGTCTGTTTACAAAAGACCTAGTAAAAACAGTATTTTAAAGCATGTATCAGATTTGTCTCTCCTGAAATCAGAATTATACAATAAAATTATTTAATTCCCATTTTACTTGAATTAAAGCCAAAGTCCTAAGACCTCCTACAAGATCCTACATACTCCGATCCTCCATTGCTCTCTGATCTCATTTCTATGACTTTCTTCCTCCCTTGTGCTCTGGCCACATGAACCCTTTTACTGTTCCTCAAACATTCCATGCGAGTACCCACCTTTAGACTTTTATAGTGGTTGTACTCTGCTTGTAACACCTCACATGTCAGATGGCTTGATTGCTCATTTTCTTCCAGTCACAATCTTACTAAGTCTGCACTAACAACTCTGTTCAGCATTCCAACCTATTCCCATCACTCCAATTCCTCCTACCTACCTCTATTTACCAATCACATTTAACACCTTCTTACATATTTAATAATTTACATTTTTATTATATTTGTTGTTTATATCTGTTTCCATCCTCTATGAGGGCAGATATTTCATTGGTGCGGTACTAGTGATGTGTTGCTATAGTTCCCTGATGCCTGTCAAGTGTCTAGAACTGGACCTGTGTGGTTGTTACACAAAGTTAAAGAGATCTTTTTAAAACATGAATCTGGCTGGGCATGGTGGCTCACACCTGTAATCCCAGCACTTTGGGAGGCCGAGGTGGGTGGATCATTTGCGGTCAGGAGTTCCAGACAAGTCTGGCCAACATGGCGAAACTCCATCTCCACTAAAAATACAAAAAAAAAAAAAAAAAAAGTAGCTGGGTGTGGTGGCACATGTCTGTAATCCCAGCTACTGGGTAGGGTACTAGGGAGCCTGAGGCAGGAGACTCACTTGAACCTGGGAAGTGGAACTTGCAGTGTGCTGAAATCGTGCCACTGTACTCCAGCCTGGGGGACAGAGCCAGCCTCCGTCTCAAAAATAAATAATAAACAAATTTTTAAAATGTAACTCTGTTCATGTGACTTTTCTGCCTAAAATCCTTGCATAGATTCCCATTGTTGTTAGGACCAATTCAAAAATCCTTAACTTGGCCTATAGTGATCATAGTTCTTAGTTTAGACTTAATGTAGATGAATTAACACCTGATAATTTATTTTTATTTTTATTTATTTATTTATTTTAGACGGAGTCTTGCTCTGTTGCCCAGGCTGGAGTGCAGTGGCGCTATCTTGGCCCACTACAAGCTCCACCTCCCGGGTTCACGCCATTCTCCTGCCTCAGCCTCCTGAGTAGCTGGGACTACAGGCCCCTGCCACCACGCCTGGCTAATTTTTTGCATTTTTAGCAGAGATGGCGTTTCACTGTGTTAGCCAGGCTGGTCTCAAACTTCTGACCTCAGGTGATCCGCCCACCTCAGTCTCCCAAAGTGCTGGGATTACAGGCGTGAGCCACCACACCCGGCCAAATTATTTTTAGTGCCACATCCACTTTACCATCAAGTATTCTGATTAATTTATAGCAATCTACTAGAGGGTTTTGCATCATGTATTAATACATGCTCTCTCCTCCTCAGACTTCATCTCCTTTTTTTTTTTTTTTTTTTTTTTTTTGAGACGGAGTCTCGCTCTGTCGCCCAGGCTGGAGTGCTGTGGCCGGATCTCGGCTCACTGCAAGCTCCGCCTCCCGGGTTCACGCCATTCTCCTGCCTCAGCCTCCCGAGCAGCTGGGACTACAGGCGCCCACCACCTCGCCCGGCTAGTTTTTTGTATTTTTTTTTAGTAGAGACGGGGTTTCACCGTGTTAGCCAGGATGGTCTCGATCTCCTGACCTCGTGATCCACCCGACTCGGCCTCCCAAAGTGCTGGGATTACAGGCTTGAGCCACCGCGCCCGGCCAAGACTTCATCTCCTACTAGTCGCCCTGTACCACTCTGCAGCTCAATCTTAATCTCCAAACAGACTGACGTGTCTTAGTTTCTCTCCCTCAGGTGTTTCTGCCCATGTTGTTCTCTCTGAGGTGCACAAAATAAAGCCACTGTTGGCTCCTTCTCCCTGCTCTCCACTCAGCCCCTTCCTTCTCCCACCTGATTCTATCACAGTCCCTTTACATCATTACTTGTAACCCCAAAACAATATTCCAGAATATAATATGCCCCAACTAGACAGTCTACACACCGATTGGCTAGTTTTGCTTCGAATTTGTAGCAGGGAATTCAGGAAGAAGAAGGTGTAGAAATGTGTATAGGATCCTATTTGTGCTCAGTATAGTTAAAACAAACAAGCAAGCAAAGAGAGTATGGGGATCAACCCTCTAAAGCACAGTGTGACAATGGCCATCAAAATTGCCAATGTACATTTTCTTTGATGCAGCCTTTCCACATGTGCAAAGTATCATGGCATACATCAGATACAGTGTATGCTCATATATATGGACAATTTGCAATAGGAGGATGGAAGTCTAAGCTATGCCCATTGAACTATGGTATAAACTCATGTAACTGAATACTATGCATATTTAAAAGAGAATGAAGAACACTTCTGTTCTGATATGAAAGAATTGCAAAAATATATTCTGAGTTAAAAAAAAAGCAAAGGGTTTAAAAAGTGTATTATCAGGGAAAACCCCCACCCCCAATATTCAATGTGGGTCCTTTTCTATTTCCCTAAGCATTGGCTGGTCTGAGAAATAAAGGGAAAGAATACAAAAGAGAGAAATTTTAAAGCTGGGTGTCCGGGGAAGATGTCACATGTCGACAGGTTCCATGATGCTCCCTGAGCCGTAAAACCAGCAAGTTGTTATTAGCGATTTTCAAAAGGGGAGGCAGAAAAAAAAAAGTGGGGGGAGGGAGTATACAAATAGGGTGTGGGTCACAGAGATCACATGCTTTAAGGGCGACAAAAGATCGCAAGGCAGGATGTCAGGGCGAGATCACAAGGTCAGGGCGAAACTAGAATCACTAATGAACTTCTATGTCCACCTGTGCACACATTGTCATTGATAGAGCAGATCTGGTCTTACTATAGAGCAGAGAACTGGTCTTACTATAATTTGCCAGGCTGGAATTTCCTAATCCTAGCAAGCCTGGGGGCGCTGCAGGAGACTAGGGCGTGTTTCATCCCTATCTACTTCTGCATAAAAGCAGACACTCCCAGGGCGGCCATTTTAGAGGCCCCACCCTGGGAATGCATTCTTTTCCCAGGGCTGTTAATTATTAATATTCCTTACTGGGGAAACAGGTCAGCGATATTTATCTCACCCGTTTTCGGTAATAAGAGAAATATGACTCTGTTCTGCCTGGCCCAGACAGTCAGACTTTAAAGTTATCTCCCTTGTTCCCTGAAAATCGCTGTTATCCTGTTCTTAAGGTGCCCAGATTTCATATTTTTCAAACACACGTGCTCTACAAACAATTTGTGCAGTTAATGCAATCATCACAGGGTCCTGAGAAGAGATTAAAGTAAAGACAGGCATAGGAAATCACAAGAGTATTGATTGGGGAAGTGATAAATGTCCATGAAATCTTCACAATTTATATTCTTCTGCCGCAGCTTCAGCCGGTCCCTCCATTCAGGGTCCCTGACTTCCCACAAATGCCACTATTTGTGAAGAGAAAAAAGAAAACATTTGTTTAACTTTGTCTATGCGTTCAAAATCTCTGGAACAATAAAGAAGATACAAAAAACAATGGTAATATTTTTGGGAGACAATGGCTGGGTAGAAAGATCGGTTTAACCATCCCTGAATGGTGTAGAGCCACATTTCTAGAATTCTCCAATACCAAGGTCTTCAAAGTGGGCTTTGATTTGAGATCACTCTGGAAGTCTGAGGCAACAGGTAGGGAAACTTCCAAATGGAGACTCCGGGCATAAGAAACTTCCAAATGGAGACTCCTAGGACGATCTCGACCGTGGGACCATCGAAAATAGACTCGTCGGGAATGTCCTTCAGGTGCCAATTTCTAGGTTGTGTTAGTGAACGGCTCTTAAAAAACAAGGACTTGCTAATATTTCACCGAGTCTGATTCACTGTCTGCACGTGCTGATTACCAGACATTTAGAAAGCAACAAATGTTTCCATGGATTCCTGGACTGTTCGCAGCAGTTTGAAATTTTTAAGCGTCCTTTTTCAACTCTAGGGACATGGATTAAAAAATAAAATAATAAAAATAAATAAATGAAAAATGTTCTTTCCTTGTTTTGTTTTTGTTTTAAGAGAAAGTTTCTCATTCTTCTTATTAAGAGTGTAAAGCAAGTAAGAAATTGTCTCTTCTTGTTAGACAAACAGGAATTATATTGCTAAATTTAATGCTGTCCCAAAAAAGGGATGATGGTCGAGAATAAATAGAAGAAAAAGAAACGCTTGGTAAATTTGGCTGGTTAGCTCAGTCCGTTAGAGCGTGGTGCTAGTAACGCCAAGGTTGCGGGTTCGATCCCCGCACGGGCCACATGTTTTTCTCAGCACACTTTCACGGCAGTTCTACAGAAACTCGTCGGTTTACAGCCAGCTGAGGGCTACGGATAATTAACAAAGCAACGCGTCGGTTTTCAGCCAGCGAAGAACTGAGGGTAATAAACCAGTGCTCTCAGACGGTTGAAATTCGCAGCCGTCATTTCTTAATCCATCTGAAACCTAACTCCATTCCCGAGTCCCCAAAATTTCTACATCTTCTCAGGTAAAGTTCTTATTCTTTTCACTATGTGTAAGGGCTGGGGACAGAAAGCTGTTCACGGCAGAGGACCCAAGATTGGGAGCACTGCCTAAGAAAGAAAAAAAATTAGAAGATTATTGGCTTTTAAAAAGTTATTTAAATGAAGCTCACTTTATCTCAAATTGTCCTTCCAAATTACTCCTGAAACCAACCTTCTTTCTCAAATTGTCAACAGATACAAGATAAAGGGAAGACATTCTTAGGAGATTGTTATTATGTGTCTCTGAAGACTCTCAGATTTAACTGACAGAAAAGATTGCCCTGAGAGGATGCTATCGCTTTGAACATGGAGCACAGACTTGGTTTGGTTTATTTTGGTTTGGTTTCTTGTTTTGTTTTTAGGAAAGGATGAATTAGACGGGTCGAATCTGGCCTCTTGTGATTAATAAACATGCATATTGCATACTGCTTCCAACTTGAAAGGGCTATTCAATATTTCTTCTCTGTTATCTCGTATCTCTTGTAAATTTGAGAAACAAGGTTGGTTTCAGTAGTAATTTGGAAGGACAATTTGAAATCAACTAAGGTTTATTTAAATAATTTTTTAAAAGCCAGTAAAATTCTAATTTTTAATTTTTTTTTTCCTTTGCCTGAGGAGATGTAGACATTTGGGGGATTCTGGAATGGAGACATTTGGGGGATTCGGGAATGGAGTTAGGTTTCAGAGAGATTAAGAAATGATGGCAGGGGTCGGGCGCGGTGGCTCAAGCCTGTAATCCCAGCACTTTGGGAGGCCGAGACGGGGGGATCACGAGGTCAGGAGATCGAGACCATCCTGGCTAACACGGTGAAATCCTGTTTCCACTAAAAACTACAAAAAACTAGCCGGGCGAGAAGGCGGGCGCCTGTAGTCCCAGCTACTCGGGAGGCTGAGGCAGGAGAATGGCGTGAACCCGGGAGGCGGAGCTTGCAGTGAGCCCAGATCGCGCCACTGCACTCCAGCCTGGGCGACAGAGCGAGACTCCGTCTCAAGAAAAAAAAATTAAAAGAAAAAAGAAAAAAGAAACGATGGCAGGGAATTTGGACCATCTGAGAGCACTGTTAATTGCTCTCAGCTCTTCGCTGGCTAAAAACAGACGAGTTGTATTGTTAATTATCCTTAGCTCTTCGGTGGCTGAAAACCGACGAGTTTCTCTAGAATTACTGAGGAAAACATGACGCCCACACGGGGATCGAACCCGCGACCTTGGCGTTACTAGCCCCACGTTCTAACCAGCTAAGCTAACCTGCCAACGGCTGAAGCGCTGGGTCTCTTCCTCCCCCTCTCACCCCATTCATCTAGATCCTCATCTTTTTTTGTTGAAAGCATGAAATTCAGCAATATAATTCCTGTTTGTCTCACAAGGAGAAACAATTTCTTAGTTACTTTAGACAATTCAATACCATATTACCTCTGATGATTCTGGGTAGTCTTTTCTGTCCTGTATAGTTTCCATACCTGCACATACTCATGAGTATTAAGCTGAACACTGCAGAAGTTTTTTCTGGAGTTATCTCATATTACAGCTCTCTTCTTTCTGGTATGCTGTCATATTAACTGTAGCTGCCCTAGTCTCCCAGTCTATCAATTCCTCATCAACTCTGGGAGTCCACCGGCTCCGCTTGGGTTCTGCCTTCCTGCACTGGGGCCTGGAAACTCAAGGCCATAGTTAAGGGCTAATCCTGGTGTTCACCTCCCCCTCTCTTCAATCATTCATTTTTTTCCCCTGTGATTCAGGGGTTATTATTCTTCCTTACCAAATATTGTACGTCTTGAAAAGTGTCATTTCATCTTTTTTGTTAGGTTTTGGTTCTTTACAGCAGGAATGTAAATCTGATCCCTGTTATTCCAACTTGACTGGAATCATCTCCCAGTTATTTGCAGGATGAGGAGCTATTTGGAGGAGCTATTTTCTGCTACGGGTTGCAGGCTTTTGGCACCAGAGAGGACCCTGTTATTATGTAATTGCAGCGGCCTGTCTCCCAGGGCTGTCCGGAGATCTTGCAGCCTCAGGATTCTTGGGGCAGGCAGATACTGAGCTGCATCTCCAGGCTCCGACTGGGACAGCATGTCTGAAGAGTTCAGGCTACAGGCCCCAGGGTGGCTAAATTGCCTGCTCTTCTTTTGGGTTTGCCCTGGAATGCTCTGTTTGGCTGATTGGAGTGGGCACAGAGGTAGAGAGAGAGCTTGGGGGAGGGCAGGTTCTGGGACCAGGGGTCCGGAGGGTCAAATATAACTAAAATGGACATTCGGATCTCTGCCGGACATCAACTGGTAGGTGGGATCCACGCACTTTTTCTTTATTTGTGCCCTGTAGCCACCAGTAGATATCCTTTACCTGAGGAAATCGGAACACCTTCGCCTCTGCACTCTATGGGCGTCTTCTGGTAAGCGAATCTGGGCGGTCCTCCCAGCGTCTTTACCTAGGAGGCCCAAGGGTGGTTGCCATCTGGCACAGCCTAGGGGATTGTGAGTGGATGAATGCCACCCGCCCAGAAACTGAGTTCCCCACAGCGAGTCCGCTCAGGCCCTGTCCTTCCCCACAACAGAGGGTACGGAGACCAGAGATCTGTGTGAACTCGCTTGTGGACTAGATGACTTTTGATAAGTTGTTCGCTGACGACCTTTAAATTACCTTTCTTGCAAAAGTTACATTCTACCTCTATCGGTGGTGGTGTTAGAAAGAGTTGCTTGTGTACATCTTTAAAAGCTGCTTTGTTTGAAATTCTCAGGAGATTGAGTATCCTAGCTGCTTTTATTATGGCATAAATATTTAGCCACTAATTCAATTAGATCTTATGGTATTTATACTAAAATTATAAAATCCTAGTGACCCTACAATTGTATCGAGATAAGTAGGCTTTTGTTCACCTTTTCAAATAGTTAACGTTCTAATTTTAAAGTGTATTTGGAGAAATAGAAGTTAGCATTTTTATTATATGCCCTGAGAACTTCTTTAGTTTCATTAAGAATCACTTCACGTATCTGATTTTGTAAATCAGTTACCCTTTAAAAATAATAATAATTTTTCACTGTTTTTGTCTTTTTCGTTTTCTCTATGAAGTAGCTAATACATCTTATTTATTGGAAGTAATATAAAGGTTCCTTTTAGATACAAATCCATATTCCAAGCACACCTGCATTTTCTTCGGTGAACATTTTAAAAAGAGAGAACAGAAATAAATCTATATAAGAAATATGTGGGCCGGGCGCGGTGGCTCACGCCTGTAATCCCAGTACGATTGAGAGGCCGAGGCAGGTGGATCACGAGGTCAGAGTTCCAGGCCAGCCTGACCAACATGGTGAAACCCCATCTCTACTAAAAATACAAAAATTAGCCGGGTCGTGGTGGCGTGCGGCTGTAGTCCCAGCTACTCAGAAGGCTGAGGCAGGAGAATTGCTTGAACCCGGGAGGCGGAGGTTGCTGTGAGATAGGGCCACTCTACCCTGCACTTCACTACTCCAGCCCGGGCGACAGAGTGAGACTCCGTCTCAAAAAAAAAGAAAGAAAGAAAGAAAGAAAGAAATATGTGAGAGGATTTAGAGAAATTATATTCTGTAAATCAGACAGTGGTCAACTTGCAACTATTTTCCCGGGTGGTTGAGACAAAAACACTTAGATTCCACCTCTACCAAACAACTTGATAAATGCAAAAGAAGAGGAGTATGCTAACACAGGAACTCTGCCAAGAAACTAAATCAGCAGAGATGTCAGGTTAACAAACTGTTGATAGTTCCCCATCTCGAAAAAAGAACTTCTCGTTGTTATAAAGGTGCTTAAAATCTAAACACGAACCCTGTGCCTAGCCTACAATTTTTTCAACAAACTGCAAAGAACCCTACACTAGTATATTAATATCAAGTTTCCACCCAAAATGGTCCAATAATTTGTTTGAAATACTTAACATATGAACTGTTAACTTGGCAAACTACAATTACGATGAAGTTTTATAATAAGATTTCAATCAGCCTACTCCTAAAGTTTCACCATTGTAATTTCCCATAAGCCACTGCGCCCAGCCAGAATTTCCTTTCAAGGCTGAATATTCCATTGTATGTGTATACCACGTTTTGTTTATCCATAAATCTGTTCATGGATATTTGGATATCGTGAATAACACTGCTATGAATCTGTTTGAGCCCCTGTTTTCATTTCTTTTGGATATATATCCAAAAATGGAATTGCTGGATCATATGGTAATTCTACATTTAACTGGGGATTGGCTGGGTGCTGTGGCTGACGCCTGTAATCCGAGCACTTTGGGAGGCCGAGATGGGCGGATTGCCTGAGCTCAGGAGTTCGCGACCAGCCTGGGCAACACGGTGAAACCTGGTCTCTACTAAAATACAAAAAAAAAAAAAAAATAGCCAGGCATGGCAGCGTGCGCCTGTAGTCCCAGCTACTCGGAAGGCTGAGGCAGGAGAATTGCTTCAACTCAGGAGGCAGAGGTTGCAGTGAGCCAAGATCATACCACTGCACTCTAGCCTGGCAGTCAGAGCAAGACTCTGTCTAAAAAAAAAAAAAAAAAAAAGGAAGAGACTTTTGAGGAATCTTACTGTTTTCCACGGTGGCTGCACCGCTTTTCATTTCCACCAGCAATACACAAGGGTTCCTTACCAATAAATCCTTACAAATTTATTTTCTGTTTTTTGATAATAGCCATCCTAATTGGCCCACAAATTACTCTAAAGTATACTTATGAGAGTCATATAGATTAATGGAATAAAATAGGGACTACAAAAATAGATGTACATGTATAATAAATTTGCTTTCAACATAGGTGCCTATGTGCTTTATAAGGAAAGGATAGTCTTTTTAAAAATGGTGCAGAAACAAGGAGATAGTCATATGGAAAAAAAATTAACTTTGACCCTTATTTTAGAATACACAAAAAAATTAACTGAAAATAGATCATAGGCCTAAACGAAAGTACTAATTTATAAATCTCTGAGAAGGAAATATAGGAGAAAATCATGATTATGAAATAGGCAAAGATGTCACAGGATATCTTTCACAAACATTAAGTCTGACAACAAATGCTGAGGAGGTTGTACAACCGGAACTCTCATACAATGCTTTTTGGAATGTACAGTGCACCACCACTTTGGATAACACTGGTAGCTTCTTATAAAGTTAAACACCCACTTACTAAATGACCAGTAATTCCACTTCTAGGTATTTCCTGGAAAAGAAGTGAAAACATATGCAATGGTTAATTTTTCACGTCAACATGGCTAGCTCATAGTACTCAGATATTTGATCGAATACTAGTTTAGACGTTGATGTGAAGGTACTTCTGGATGAGATTAACATTTAAATCAGTACACTTTGAGTAAAGCAGATTGCTTCCTACCTGTTGAAAAATACTTAAGAGAAAAAAGACTAACTTCTTTCCCCAGGAAGAGGGACTTTTGCCAGCCGACTGCCTTTGAGTTTTAGCTGCCACAGTAACTTTTGCTGGATCTCCAGCCTACTGGCATACCGTGCAGAATCTGAATTGGCCAGACTCTACAATCATGTAAGTCCATTCCTTAAAATCACTGTCTATACACACATGCACGCGCACGCGCGCACACACACACACACACACATACTATTGGTTGTCTGTTTCTGAAGAACTCTGGCTTATATATGTCTACACAAAGACTTGTTACACAAAAGTGCACAGCAGCCCTATTTATAATAGCTAGGACGTGAAAATAACAAAAATGTTCACCCACACATGAATGGAAAAACAAATGGTGGCATGTCTGTACAAATAGAATACATTTTACCAATAAAGTGCTAATAAATGGAATAAATTACTGATATGTGCAACAACATGAATGAATCTCAAAAATGTTCTGAGCAAAAACCAGGAACTAGAGTACATAGCATATAATTCCATTTAGATTAAATTCCAAAAAAGGCAAAACCATCATAATGGAAAGGGCCTATAGTTGACTGGAAATTGTGTGGTTGGAGTGTGACTCACTGGGAAAGGCATGTGTTAGTTTCCTATTACTGCTGTGAACGATTACCATAAACTTAATAGCTTAAAACAACACAAATTTTTTATCTCACAGCTCTGGATGTCAGGGGTCTAGAGTGAGTCAGCAGGGCTGTCTTTCTTCTGTAAGCTCTAGAGAATCTGTTTCCTCACCTTCACCAGCTAAAAGAGGCTGCTGGCATTACTTGGCTCATCGTCCTGCATCACTCCAACTGTTTTTTTTTTTTTTTAAGATGGAGTCTCACTCTGTTCCCCAAACTGGAGTGCAGTGGCACAATCTCTGCTCACTGTGACCTCCGCCTCCCGGGTTCAAGCAATTCTCCTGCCTCAGCCTGCCGAATAGGGAGGATTACAGGCGCATGCCACCATGCCCGGCTAATTTTTGTATTTTTAGTAGAGATGAGGTTTCACCATGTTGGCCGGGCTGGTTTCAAACTCCTGACCTCAGGTAATCTGCCACCTCAGCCTCCCAAAGTGCTGGGATTATAGGCGTGAGCCACTGTGCCCTGCCTCATCACTCCAACTTTTGCTTCCACGGTCACATCTCCTTCTCTAACAATGATCCCTCTTAAAAGGATCCTTGTGATTATAACGCCCAATCCAGGTAATTGAGGATAATCACCTCATTTCATAATCCTTAATTTAATCACAGCTGCAAAGTTCCTTTTGCTATGAAAGATAACATATTCACAGGTTTCAAGGATAAGGATGTGGACATTGTTGGGGGACCACTATTCTCACTATCACACGCCACAAGGGAACTTTTTGGGATCATGGAAATGTGCTCTACTTTGATTGTGGTAGTTGTTACGTATATGTATAAATATGCCAAAACATCAAATTGTATACTTTATCATATGTAAATCATCCCATAATAAAGTTGTTTTAAATAAAAAAATCATAATCTTGCAAAACTGTTTTGGATTCTGTTTTTTCCACATAACAATATCTCATCAGCAACTACCAGATGTAGAATAACAACTAATTATTGCATTCTAAAGAGTGGAGAAATCAGTAAATATTTGCTAAATTAATACATATTCTTGTACTATTTTATGCTGTTAGGCAGAAAATGTGTTGTCCTCCTTTGTAGCAGAACATTATAGCTGTCATCATCTCTCCGACTTTCAAGTTTCTCAAAGTCTCCTTCTTGTATACATTCCCTCCTTCAATGATGCAAACAGAACATTTTAGGTTCAACTTCTGCTGAATATGCCAACTCTTGAAAATGAGCTCTGATTTTGCCAACTGTAAAGTGCTATTTTCTAGATCTTTAAATACTGATAAAATAGTGATTCTAAGTTACATTGTGAAGTGATGAAGGCAAATTGCAACACGATGTGTTCTTTTATAAAAAAGAGCCGGTCAGACATGGTGACTCAACGCCTGTAATCCCAGCATTTTGGAGGCCAAGGTGGGTGGATCACTTGAGGCCAGGAGTTCAAGACCAGCTTGGCCAACATGGTAAAACCCTGTCTCTACTAAAAATACAAAAAATTAGCTGGGCATGATGGCAGATACCTGTAGTCCCAGCTACTCGGGAGGCTGAGGCACAAGAATTGCTTGAACCTAGGAGGCAGAGGTTGCAGTGAGTCAAGACGGCACCACTGCACACCAGTCCGGGCAACAGAGCCAGACTCTGTCTAAATAAATAAATAAAAAACAAGAGAGAAAACCAGAATTTCTATAAATATTGGAAAAGATACATAAGCAACTATGCATAGACTTTACCTATGGACATTGGAAATGATTTATGGGTGGATGAGCTATAAGAAGAGACTTTTTACTGTATCTTTTTATGCTTTTTAACTTTGAAATGTGAATATATTTCTTTTCTTTACTTTTTGAGACAGAATCTCACTCTGTCACCTAGGCTGGAGTGCAATGTTGCGATCTCAGTTCACTGCACCTCCACCTCCTTGTTCAAGCAAATCTCAAGTCCCAGCCTCCAGAGTAGTTGGGATTACAGGCGTGTGCCACCACACTCAGCTAATTTTTGTATCTATACTAGAGATGGGGTTTCGCCATGTTGGCCAGGGTGGTCTTGAACTCCTGACCTCAAGTGATCCACTCACCTCGGCCTCCCAAAGTGCTGGGATTACAGGCATGAACCACTGCACCCACCATATTTCTTACCCCAAGATTAAACTTTAATTAGACATTTAAACAACAATGTCTTTTATATGTCATTTCAGTTTAAAATGAAGCTTTTAGTTGTTTTTTTTTTCCTAGTGTGTTGATGTTAATGAAAATTGTTCACATATGTCATTTAAAAATCCTATTTCATGTGATCCGGTGAAAACCCAGGCGTGGAAGTGATTGGAAGTGCAGATGACTTTACAATTTCTTCTCAGATGGAGACAATTCACATAGGCCAATTTTCTGTGTATGAAGATGGAAATAAAAGCAAAGACTTAAATTGTGAGGGAACAGCCATCGGATTCTACAGATTTACTGGGGATGTTGTTAAACCTTGGAGAGGACTTGCAAGATCACGAAGTGTGCTTAGCCACGGACAAATGGGAATCTATGACAGAATTCTAACCAGTTGAGCTAACCAGTCACAACAAATAGAATCTTTTTTTGTCTTTCACAAGTTTATCGTGAAACGATGTTTCAAAAAGTTTTGTCTAAAACAAAACTGGAAACTGTTTAATGCTATTTCCCCTTCCTTTAGCACACACGCCTTACCTTACTCAATTTTACTTAAAAACAAAAATGAAGGCCTCCATCTTAGCTCTCACGTTACTTTTTTTCTCTTCTCTTCTTCTTTTTTTTTTTTTTGAGATGGAGTTTCACTCTTATCAGCTAGGCTGGAATGTAATGGTGCAATGTTGGCTCTCTGCAACCTCTCCCCCGCCGGGTTCAAGCAATTCTCCTGTCTCAGCTTCCCGAGTAGCTGGGATTACAGGCGCCTGAGACCATGCCTGGCTAATTTTTGTATTTCTAGTAGAGACGGGTTTTTACCATGTTAGCTAGGCTGGTCTGGAACTCCTGAACTGAAGTGATCCGCCCACCTCGGCCTCCCAAAGGGCTGGGATTACAGGCGTCAGCCACCGCCCTTGGTCACATTATTCTTTTAAAAGACCGTGTTCCCAGTTCAGTAGTGGTGATATAGAGCTTTTTTTCGGAGAAACTGTAAGCAGAATTCACAGGAGATGTGATCAACAAAAGTGGTAAAGAACTAATTCCCCTCATGTGGCCCGTAAGGGGATCAAACCCATGACCTTTAGCATGATTAACACAACACTAACCAACCAAGCTAACCAGCCGGCAGGATGAGAATTGCGGCCCCTTTGTTATATGCAAAGGAAAACAAAACGAGCTTTTTTTCTTTATTCTCTGTAACTCTTCTTTCCTTGCAGGGAAGAATAATCCCCAAACGTGAAACAACCAAAAACAATTTTTAAAAATCTTCACATTCTTCCTATTGCATTCTCTTCATCAAGCAGATAGGAAAAAGGAGAGAGAAAAGCTCAACATTTGGCCCAAAGAACCCTACTTCTTACGTGGAAAAGTAGTCTTTCTTAAACAGCCGATTCTTGACTGGGTGCGGTGGCTCACTTGGTCTCAAACAACTACTACCACTACCACTACCACTACCTACCACTACCACTATCACTACCACTACCACTACCACTACCTACCACTACCACTACCACTATCACTACCTACCACTACCACTACCACTATCACTACCACTACTACTACCACTACCACTACCACTACCACTACCTACCACTACCACTATCACTACCACTACCACTACCTACCACTACCACTATCACTACCACTACCACTACCTACCACTACCACTACCACTACCACTACCACTACCTACCACTACCACTATCACTACCACTACTACTACCTACCACTACCACTATCACTACCACTACCACTACCACTACCACTACCTACCACTACCACTACCTACCACTACCACTACCACTACCTACCACTACCACTATCACTACCACTACCACTACCTACCACTACCACTACCACTACCACACTACCACTACCACTACCACTACCTACCACTACCACTACCTACCACTACCACTACCACTACCTACCACTACCACTATCTCTACCACTACCACTACCTACCACTACCACTACCACTACCTACCACTACCACTACCACTACCTACCACTACCACTACCACTACCACTACCTACCACTACCACTATCACTACCACTACCACTACTTACCACTACCTACCACTACCACTACCTACCACTACCACTATCACTACCACTACCACTACCTACCACTACCACTATCACTACCACTACCACTACCTACCACTACCACTACCACTACCACTACCTACCACCACCACTACCACTACCTGATTCTGACCCGAAAAACTTCAAGTTCCCACGCAGGCTTCCTTCTCCCACCCGGGGAAGGCCCGGGAGCAAACGCCAAGCTGCTCCAACCCTGAGACTGTGGCAAGTGGATCCGGGAAGCAACCACGAAGCCACCGCAGGGTTCAAAGGACTCGGCTCCCTTGGGCAGGGTGCACGTTCCTTTTCACTTTTGGAGACCCTTACCCGGCAGGTGGGCTTTTTCCTGAGGCCTCAGAACCAGGGAATTTGCAGCCTCTCGCGCCTGGCCTCCGGGTGGTTCTCCAGTCATCACGACCCTGAATGGTCCTACATGGGTGGGTTTTGTTTTTATTTATGTGTTTATTTTTTGAGACAGATTTTTGCTCTTGTCGCCCAGGCTGGAGTGCAATGGTGCGATCTGGCTCACTGCAATCTCTGCCTCCCGGGTTCAAGCAATTCTCCCCTTTCAGACTCCCGAGTAGCTGGGATTACAGGTGTCCGCCACCATGACTGGCTAATTTTTGTATTTTTAGTAGAGATGGGGTTTCACCCTGTTGGCCAGGTTGGTCCTGAACTCCTGACCTCAGGTAATCCAGCGGGTGGAGTTTTAAAAACTGTATGGGATGGCCTGTCTCCAGAACTCTGAGTTCTCCCCATCTCCGGGCACAACCTAGACTCCCAAATCAATGCCATGAAGAACTCGAGGCCAAGGTGCATCCAGAGTCGGGGCATTTCCCTTGAGAGAAACATCAAAATTTGGGAAAAGCTGTAGGCATTGAGACTTAAGTTGGGTAAATTCACAGGAGGCAGGCAGGAGACACCTTGGCCCTGCCAGGTGCGGAGCAGCCTGGCCTTTTTCATTGACTATGGAGATAATGTTTAAAACTGCCCCCAGGCCAGGCGCGGTGGCTCACGCCTGTAATCCCAGCACTTTGGGAGGCCGAGGTGGGTGGATTACGAGGTCCAGGAGTTCAAGACCAGCCTGGTCAACAAGGTGAAATCCCATCTCTACTAAAAAATGCAAAAATTACCTGGGCGTGGTGGCAGGCACCTGTAATCCCAGCTACTCGGGAGGCTGAGGCAGGAGAATTGCTTGAACCCGGGCAGCAGAGGTTGCAGTGACCTGAGATCTACTACTTCCCTCCAGCCTAGGTGACAGAGTGAGACTCTGTCTCAAAAAACAAAAACAAAACTGCCCCCCTGGGACGGTTGGAGGTGACTCCCAGTCACTGCAGAAAACTGTTTAATTCAGGAAGGATGTGTGTGTGTGTGTGTTTGTGTGTGTAATTTTAATTTTAACGAATTTGATGTTAACAAAGGCATATACCACCAGGCAGGTTTTCCCCAGGAAAAATGATAGTCTTGAATTTGGTTGGCAGAAGCATTAGTTAGGAATTTTAATTTTTGAGAGTGCTTGATCCAGTATCAAAAACTTCCTCCAACCTCTTTGTCCAACACACACACATATGCACACACATACATGCCATGTGTTCCAGGCCACATTATAGCCCTGGTAGTGAAATAAAAGCTTTGAACATAAATTTAGATGAGTAGGTTTAAATATGAGTTTTATTGCCTTTGTTTCTGTGAGATGCTCGATCATCTCTTGAGATTTCATTGTTCTCATCTGCAAACTATAAGAGTCTAGTTTTGCTTTTTTTTTTTTTTTTTTTTTAAAGAAGGGGTTTCACTCTTGTTGCCCAGGCTGGAGTGCAGTGGTGTGGTCTCAGCTCACTGCAACTTCCACCTCCTGGGTTCAAGCAATTCTCCTGCCTCAGCCTCCCAAGTAGCTGGGATTACAGAGCCGGCCACTACACCTGGCTAATTTTCTATTTGTAGTAGAGAGGGGGTTTCACCATGTTAGCCAGGCTGGTCTTGAACTCCTGACCTCAGGTGGTCTGCCCACCTTGGCCTCCCAAAGTGTCAGGATTACAGGCATGAGCTACCATGCCTGGCCAAGATCTTCTTGTTTTAACTGTGCTGTTTACTTAAAAATACACCAGACTCTATCGTAAAAGTAATTTCCCACATTCTACAAGTGCAGTACCTCACTTATCCCAGGTACAGGTAGGATTTTCATTTAAAGTCTCTGGAAATTGACCAAATTTCTACAGTGTATTGAAAATCACTTACTGAGTATTGGTAGAGACCATGAAAGTCTGTGGCACTTAAGCCAGGGTTTGTGCTCATCTCTCCCCTTCCCAACATGTTGTAGAAGTCCCACTCTAGACATGAAGGGTCGTCTGTGAGGACCAGTAACTCCCATTGCTCCTGTGAGCCCCACTCCTACTCCTTGACAAGGAAGTTCTGCTCCAACAGGGCCAGAGTAGGCCATGAGGACAGGAAGGACTGGTGGCTCCTATTCCCACTTCCCTAAAGCTTCAACTCTGTGTTAAAGAGGTTCTGCCCTAGTAGGTATGGCAAACCTTGATGACTGGCTGCTCAGGGCCCCTGCGTGAAGGGGTTGACTTTATTTGGAGTAGAAGATGGAAAAATCCGGCCCAAGGGCAAGGTTGAAAACAATAGAGGTCACAGTGAAGAGTAATCAGGGAAAACTGACAGCTCAAGGATACTAACAGAAGCATACAAGTTAATATGTTTAATTTAGAAATCTACCAGAAATTTAAAAATGACATCTAGGGATGACCGAAGGGCACCCTACCCTTGTGCATGTGCACAGTCATCCAGACCACCCACTCATCTCTGGTGGTCTGGAAGACTGTACACATGCACAAGGGTGGGCTTGCTCAGAAAAGACCAGAAAGGATACTGTCTCTGGCTGAATGCACAGTAGACTTGTAAACCCCCTGAACTAGAGAGCAATCCCCAAGCCATATGAGATCCAAGATAAAAAGTTTGAGAGATTGGCCGGGCGCGGTGGCTCAAGCCTGTAATCCCAGCACTTTGGGAGGCCGAGACGGGCGGATCACGAGGTCAGGAGATCGAGACCATCCTGGCTAACACGGTGAAACCCCGTCTCTACTAAAATATACAAAAAAAATTAGCCGGGCGAGATGGCGGGCGCCTGTAGTCCCAGCTACTCGGGAGGCTGAGGCAGGAGAATGGCGGGAACCCGGGGGGCGGAGCTTGCAGTGAGCTGAGATCCGGCCACTGCACTCCAGCCTGGGAGACAGAGCGAGACTCCGTCTCAAAAAAAAAAAAAAAAAGTTTGAGAGATTGAATATACAAATGGATAATGGCCAAACTAAAAGTAAAAATAGACCTCTGACCTACAACCTGCAGTAACCAGCCCAGAAAGCCAACCTACTATTATAGTAACCAGTCAAGCTACTATCTGTAGCAAACAGTAGGAGAAGACAAACAATAATACCCCTGTTCCAATTGGCTCCAAACGGCCAGCACTTAGTAAATATAATAGCTCACAATTCCCTAATTTTTGCCCTTACTTTCAACTTAGGACCAATGAAAGAAAGCCATACATGTACTCCCAACCAATCACATATGATGCCCCTCTTCTAGTTAGCCTGCCCACAGCTTCCCCATGCCATAGCCTCTAGTTAAGGCATACCAAGAACCTTCTCTTTTTTCCACTATAGTGCTTTCCCACTCCTCTGCCTGTTGTGAATCGCTGCCAAACACAAATAATGGTGGTGGATTGTCTTGGTACAGCAAGTTCTGAATAAATAGCCTTCACTTGTTATCATTTGGGTGGTGTTATGGGTTGAACTGTGTCCCACCTTCTCCCCAAAAAAGATACAATGAACTCCTCACCCCCAGTACCCCAGTCTGTGACCATATTTGGAATCAGGGTCTTCACAGAGGTAACCAACTTAAAATCAGATCAATAGGCTGGGTCTAGCCCAAGATAGCTGGTATTCTCATAAAAGGGGAAATCTGGACATATGGATAGGCACGTGCAGAAGGAAGGTGATGTGAAGGCACACAGGGAAAATGGCCATGTGACTGGAGTAATGCATCTACAGGCCAAGGAACACAGGAGTGCTGGCAAACACCAGAAGCCAGAAGAGGCACGGAAGCATTCTCTATTTGTCTTTCTAATCTCCTTCTGTTTCTCTGAATATCTTCATTTCTATCTCTGTGTTTTTGTCTCTTTCTCTGTTTGTCTTTCTGTTCTTCAGTCTGTAATTTTATTTTTGACTCTCCGTCAGTGTCTTTGTCTCGCCTCTCTCTCTTGCTCTGCCCTGGCTATTTCCACTGCTCTATTTCTGACTCTCATTTTTGGTCAAGGAAGGATTAGAAGGCAAGGAAGGATTCTATCCTAGAGCTGTGAGAAAGAGAACGGCTCTGCTGACACCTTGATTTCAAACTTCTAGACACAAAAACATATAGTATATACTGCATGTTTCCATTTATATAAAGATCAAGAACAGGCAGAACTAATCAGTAGTGGAGATTGACTCTGGTATGATAGCATGAGGAGGCTGCCTCTTACCAACAAGGAAATATGAAACTGGGTAAAACTCTAAAACTACCATCTCTGTGCATACAAAGATGTACAAAAAGCTGAGAAGTATTTATTGTTGAAAACAATTGCTCTTTAGGAAAGAACAGTGCAAATCTATGGCAGGTTCTTGTCACAGCTAACATAGCTTAAGCAGGCACCCTTAGGATTAGCCCTATCCTCCCAGGCCCTGGAAGAAGGAGTCTCCACCAGAATGATGAATTCCTAGGGTTGGAAGCTGGAAGTATCAGGGAGTGATATTTGATTGTGGGAAGAGATGGTGAGTGAAGGGTGAAGGGTGTGGAAGGAAGACTAAATGAGAGAGACAGAGAAGGACAAAGATTAAGTGACAGGAAAAGAAATAGAGATACAGAAGAAGAGCATCAGAGACAGAAACAGAGCCTCAGGAAGACAAACAGACTGAGGACACAGCAGAGGAGAGAGAGAAATATAGACAGAGATACAGTGAGAGAGAAAGTGACTAGGAGACACACAGAGAACAAAAATGAGAGTCAGAAATAGAAAAGTGGAAATAGCCAGGGCAGAGCAAGAGAGAGAGGTGAGACAAAGACACTGACAGAGAGTCAGAGACAAAAACACAGACTGAAGAACAGAAAGACAAACAGAGACATAGACAAAAACACAGAGATAGAAATGAAGATATTCAGAGAAACAGGAGATTAGAAAGACAAATAGTGACAGGGGAAAGAGAGAGGAAGAGACTGAGGGAAAGGGGTACAGTGAGATAAACTGAGAAGCAAGGACAGGTCCAGGATCTAAAGTCCAGAAAGAGAAACTTACAGCAAAGCCCCTAACCCAGGAGCTGGAGTGGCAGAATTTGAACCAGAACCTGATCAGCAGGGGGAGGACACCAGCATGAGGAGTCACATTTGTTTGACATTTAACATTCAAAATACCAATATTTACAATGAGAATAATCATCTACTTATATTTCCATAACTCTCTGAGATAAAGCACTTGAAGTTGGGAATAAAGATGTTTGCAGACACATGCCGGTTACATGCAGAACAGGTGCTGAATCCCAATTCCTGGGAGTTTCTTCTTTCAAAACAAGCTGCTTTCTTTTGTTCAGTGAGTAAGTGTGTCCAGGACCGAGGTGCCCATGCAGGGAGTGGAAAGGGTCTGAGATTCAGACCTCACCCTTAACCTGGCTCCCCTTTGCTAGCTTGAGCCAGGTCTGTAGCTGCTGAAAGATGTTCTGTGGGGAGGTGGGAAGAATTTTGAAAGTCAGATTTCAGCACCAGCAGAAGGAAGGAACATGCAAGTGATTATTCAAATGAGAATGCAAATTATTCAGAGATGTTTTTGTCTTACCTGGCGCCCTAGGCGGAGGCTGGGGGAGTCTGAGGGCCTCTCAGGTGCCATGTCCAAGCAGTGGGAGCCAGTGCGGATAAGAAGAGCTGATTCTGAGGATCCTAAAGCCTGCGTTACACTTAGCACATGCCAGGGGTCTGTGTCCCCTGGAAAGAAAGGAGAGGATGGGGCTAGGTAGATGGGGGCTGGGAGAGGATGGGGCTATGTTGAGCTGGGGCTAGGTGGAGGCTTAGGAGACAGGTTTTGATAGCATGCTCACCATTAACAAACAGCACTTGGCTAGCCCCAGGGGTCTGGCCACCGTAGTAGGAGTTTGTCTGAGCCACAGCCTGGGCTACTGACAAGGCTGAGAGCCCGAACACCTTCTCACATAGGTCTAGCTGGGAGGGCAGTGCAGGGAGCTGGGAGAAAGGACATCTGGGATTCTCACAGGTGACATCTGTGTAGGGAGATACCTGTAAGTGTGGGTATACAGCCAGCCCACCACTCTCCTTTAATAATCATTTTCAGAGCTTTCCTCAGTGATGACCAGAACATTTGTAATACTCCCTTCAAGGAGCTCACAGTCCTGGCAGAAAGACTCACACAGTCCCCCAACAGTGACAGCCCAGAGTGATCAGGGCTATGATGGAAAAAGGCCAGACGGCAGGGATCCCAGAGGAAACATGATGGGCTGAGGGAAAGCATCCTGCAAAGGATAAGACCTTGAGAAATGAGTAGGACTGAGCCAAACAAAGATAGAGAGAGAAGGCATAATAAATAGAGGAAATAGCATGTGCAAAGGTCTGGAATGCTCGGAGCTCAAATTGCATTATGTCTCCCCTGCTTAAAATCTGTAGC
This sequence comes from Trachypithecus francoisi, assembly GCF_009764315.1. NCBI lineage: Eukaryota > Metazoa > Chordata > Mammalia > Primates > Cercopithecidae > Trachypithecus > Trachypithecus francoisi. The sequence continues at coordinate 27,428,765 of NW_022681455.1, read as the reverse complement.
TCACTGTGCTTTCAGGGTAAAGCTAACCCATAACATCAGATTAATTCATCCCTTCCCTCCCTATTTGTTGACCACCTACCATGTGCTCAGATAAATATTGTACACTATTGGACACACGGTGGCAATCAAGACAGCTCCAAGTTCTGCTGTCACAGGACTCAATCCAGGGGGGAAGACAGGCAATAAAAAATGTATGATGACAGGCTGTGTAAAATGCTAAAGAGAACACAGAGCTATCGAAGTCGGAGGTGGGAAGGCTGACTTATCTTGAGGGATCATGGCTTCCTGAGGGAGGGCATCCTGTTGAGACTTGAAGATGAATAATCTAAGCAAAGTAAACAGCATGTACATAGATGTTAAGGTGTTAGGAAGACTAATGTATTAAGAGGGTTAAAATATGTAAAGCCTTATAATAATAACAATAGCAACGGTTTATGGAATACTTACTGTAGACCTGCATTATTCTTAGAATGTTACAAATATTATCTCTTTTAGTTCTTGAAACAACCCTATGAGAGAAGTACTGTTTGTATTCCCACTTTATAGATGTGGAAACAGGCATAGAAAAGTAAGTCACTTGCTCAAGTTTGCCCAAGATCACGAGTAGAAAATGGAGCTGGAATTTGAACATTTAATTTTACCATATGTAGTATTTGGGAGATGCTTATACTAAAAAAAAATCTGTTGTATATCTGAAATTCAAATTTAACTGGGCATCCTGTACTGTATCTGGCAACCTTACCCTGGGGTCTTTGAGGAGCTGTGGTTTTGAGTAGAGGAGGGACAAGGTTATATTTACAAGGATCTCTGTGGATGCTATGAGAAAGCTGGATTGTAGAGATGAAGTGAAAACCATGAGACCAGAGTGGAGGCTGGGAAAGGATCCAGGCAAGAAAGGATGGAGGTTCCTAGCAGGACAGCAGAGGTAGGCGTAGAAAGCAGACGGGATGGACTACAGAGTTGTCCATGCAGAGTGAGGAGGACTCAGTAATTGACAGGCTAGCTAGAAAATGGGAAGGAAGCAACTAAAACAAGGCTCAAGTTTCTAGTCTGGTGGCTGGGGAAAGGGGGGCATCCCTGGAATGGGGACACAGAGAAAGAACAGGCTGAAGGGAAGATCACTCAAGTGGAGACCTGGGTGTGTGCGTGAAGGCATGTGGGGCCAAGCACATGCGCACACTAGCATGGCTTCCACCTTCTCCAGCCCAACATCTACAGGTTACACAATGCCTGGGAGCCGGGTCGAAATGAGTCCAGACCACCTGTAAGATGACTTCTCTGGGCACAGTAAAAACGTTGTTTGAGGGGACAAAGTTAGGGTTAGGCCAGTCACTTACAGAAGCCGAACTCGGTACATGTCTGGTACAACCACTGCCGGTCACCCACACCGGACAGTTGAGGTTCTGTGCTCCTCAGTTGTGCCACTGTCTCTGCTCGGGAAAAGCTTAAACACTTCTGGCCCAGGCTGTGCAAGACAATCTAGGGAACAATGTACATACATAAGACATAAATTCCTCCTCTCTTCCCAGCAAGCCAGGGCCCAAAGGCGTGTGTTCCCAGAGGTCAAAAGCCAGAAATGGATGAGTTCCTGAGTTCTCCTGGGAGTCAGTGCACAGTGGGTGGACGCCTGGGTCCTTGGGCTCACCTGCACCGCCCGACGAAGACCGCAGTAGGGCGTGGAGTGGCTGCGGTTGCCCCCGCCCACGAGAAGTCCACAGAGCTGTCGCACGCTTAGCGGCGCTCCCGCCTGCCCATCATACTGCACTGCACCTCCCACCAGTGCCTGCAGCGCCCCCAGCAGCTCCGCCTGATTTTCAGCGCTGCCCAGGATACCACACGCGCTCAGCTCAGTACGCAACGCTGCTTGAGCCGCTCCACCCAAGCGCAGCCGCCGCTCCACTTCCGCGAAGGCGGCGGACACCGCCGCCCGGCACTGTGGGAAGCAAGAGGCGATGTCCGCCAATACTTAGGCTGGGCCTCGGCTTTCCCTTCCCAGGACCTGCCTTCTCCTTGGGTTCCCCACTTTCCTGCAACGAGACTCAGAGGGTGCAGACCCAGCTCTTGGCCCAGGCCCCGGCCCCCAAGCCCCCGCCCCCAGGCCCCCGCCCCCAGACCTTGGACCCGCAGCCCTCCTCCTCGGGTGGTCCCTGCAGGCCCCGCCCTCCGATGTGGCCCGCCCCACCTTGAGCCTCACCTCCGGATAGGATCGTCCCTGCCAAACCCCGCCCTCTCTGGGGAGCGCTTCTTTTCTTGGTGCCCCGCCTCTTCGTCAGCTCACGCCTTCTTCCAAAACCTGCCTATTCTCCCGATCTCCGACCTTCCTTAGACCTCGCCACGTTGCAGGTTTCACCCTTCTGTGGCCTTCTGTTCCCTGGCATCCGAGGCCTCTTTTTCCCTCCCAGTCCCCCTCGGACTAGGCCCCACCTCCTACCTCCAGGGACCCGCCGATCGCCGTGCTCATTAGGCTTCTGGATACCACCTGTGGTCGGACCGCAGAAGAAGGTATCGGAAGTGTCAAGGGTCTCTGTCCACTGGGACCCCCTCTACCCACCGCACCTGCTGCCCTCCATCCTTACGTCATTATACTCGGAGAAATCCAGCACGGCCCGCACCGGGGCGGAGGAGGCAACGGACGCGAAAATGAGATGGGGGAACTAAGGAAGGAGAAGCCGTCAGCCTGCGGGCTGAGGGACAGGAATCGCATATCTTCCTGCCTCTGTGTCACTCCCTCGCTGTGTGATCTCGGGCTTTTGTGAGAACAGCTTGTGCAAAATTCTTGGGGGGGCGGGAGGAAGGTAGTGGTGGGAGGGTATTTCTATTATCTGAGACTGGGGCCCTGGAGTCCGAGTTCCCTCCCCCCAGCCCACCCGCAGGAGTCGCAGGACCTTCAGCCGGGCCCAGGCGGCCAAGGAGCCGGCATAGGAGCCTCCGAAGCAGATCCAGGGGCTGGAGGAGGAGACGTTAAAGAGGCGGGAAAGTGCCAGGCGGGCAGAGACCACATCAGCCAGCCTAGGGTCAGAGGGGGGACTCGGTCGGTCCTCATCGCTGAGAATCCCTGAAGATTTCCCCATTCTGGGGGAAACCCGGATCCAGATACATGAATGGGTGAATCTGGCCAGAAGCCAGGGCTGTTTTCTCATGATGTGTTTTCAAGGGTTCTCAAAGCCACATACACTTCCCAGAACGTGAGTGCCTAGGCCAAGGGAGACCCTGTCCTCGTCCACTTTCTAGAGAGCCTCCACCCTCTTTCCCTTCTCGTTTTAGGTAAGAGAGGAAAGATTTCCAAGTCAGTTTAGATGAAAACCTGACAAATGTAGGGAAGGGTTGAGGGCACTCAAGGAGGGCTACTCAGAGGAGAAGGAGGCATCCTAACCTAATGAGTTACAAGGTATTGGGAGAGGGAACAGACACAAAGAGAAATGGAAAGTGAAGTCTGGCTATGTCTAACATCCTCTTTCTCCTCCCAAAAGCTTTCTTTCTTCCCTAACGTTTCTGAAATGGCCTGCAGTTGGTGCCATCCTGCTGTAGTTAGAAAACCGTGCCGGGCGCGGTGGCTCAAGCCGAGACGGGCGGATCACGAGGTCAGGAGATTGAGACCATCCTGGCTAACACGGTGAAACCCCGTCTCTACTAAAAAATACAAAAAACTAGCCGGGCGAGGTGGCGGGCGCCTGTAGTCCCAGCTACTCGGCAGGCTGAGGCAGGAGAATGGCGTAAACCCGGGAGGTGGAGCTTGCAGTGAGCTGAGATCCGGCCACTGCACTCCAGCCTGGGCGACAGAGCGAAACTCCCTCTCAAAAAAAAAAAGAAAAAAAACCCAGAAAACCATTTAGCTTGTAGAAAAGATTAAGATGCAAATAGACAAAGAGGCACATATGTAGATACAGAGACGGAGAAAATGAGACAGACAGGCAAAGAGACTGTTACAGACAGAAACAGACAGAGACACCAATGAGGAAAGAAAAAGCTAAGTTCTGTAAGAATAAAGCAGATGAAAGAAACAAAAAGCAGGTGAAGTAAAGTTGGGGGAAAAATGGTGGGGGTTGTTAATAGGAGTGAGATGCACTGAAGGAGGCTAGGGTGGGAGCCATACAAATATCTGGGGGAAGGTCACACCATGCAGAGGGATGAGTTCAAAGGCTCAAGGCAGGAATGTGCCTGTAAGTCTGGAGGACAGTGAGGACCTCAGTGTAGCTGGAGCCCAGTGAATGTGAGAGAGTGGAGGTCAGAGTTAACTAGAGGCCAAAACCCATTGGACCCCATGGTCACTGTAAAAGCTTTGACCTTACTCTGAGCAATGCAGAAGACGTCTGAGGGACTTAAGCCAGGGAGGATCATGACCTGGTTTATGCTCTAATAGAATTACTCTGATTTTCACCTGAAAGTCAAGGGCAGAGCAGGGAAAATGGTGAAAATGGTGAGAATGCTGTGGCTGTAATCCAGGTAAGAAATGCTGGTGGTCTGCACAGTGATACAGTGGCTTACTTCAGACAGAGACACAGAAACAGAAAGAATACAGGATAAGGGAAAGACAGATAGGGAGAGACGGAGACCCAGAAATGGAAAGAGAAAAAACAAGACACTATGAAAGACAGAAGAAAATAGAGGGAACCAGAGACTCAGAGGTTGACTTCAGACAGTGGAGGAGAGAGACACAGATGCAGAGATGCCAAAGCACAGACATTCTTGTCCTTTGACCATAAATACTTTCCCTTCCTCCACTCACGCATGGCGGCTGGACAAGAAGCGGAGCTGGGCCATTTCCAGGCCTCCAGCAGGTATACTCAGGCCATAAAATCTGTGTTCCAGGCTTATCACCAAGGCACCCCAGGCTGGGGCCAGGGCTGCGGGATGGCCTGTGAAGAGTGTATGGGTAGGGGGGTGTGAGATGCAAGTTGAGTTTAAGTCCTTGCACCCCTCAGGTCTCACAACATTGCAATATGCAGCTCCCCTTCCTGGTCCCCACCAGCATCCCAACTCCTTCTTTCCCCCAACCTTGCCTCTTACCTTTCATCACTGAGCCAGGCCCAAGGCTGCCCTCACCCCCCAGATGCAGGAATATGGGTCCATCCTCGCCAACCCAATGTTGGTCATTCACCCAGTAACGCTAAGAGGCGGGATGGGGAAGAAGAAATGGCATTGTGAGTGAGAGTCCTGACTTATTCTTGATTCCTCGTTTGTTCCAGTCTCTCTCCCTAATGGATCTTTCCTTATGTACTTAACAGTATCTGAAATGAGCTTGTTTATTTACTTGCTCACTTTTCTCCCGTTCATCTCATCTAGAACGCAAAATCTACAAAAGCAAATTTTTGGCCTGCTTTTTCACTCTTATATCCCCAGAACTGAGGGAGTGGCTCTCACATTGAAGGAACTTGCTATTTCTTGAAGTAATAATTGTAGAATAAAACATAAATGCAGATGGATTTAGGAATAAGATCCAAGTGGAATGATCTTTGGAGACTAAATACAGAGGAAGCACTGACAAATGGTGAATTTGTTCCTTCTTTTGGTAGATATCTTTGAGAGCCTGTTGTGAGCTAGGTCTGAGTCCAAAGCTGGTTCAAATTTCTGCTACCTACTGAGACCTGGTGGTAGGTTTTGTGTCCAGTCTGGACAGGAAGAATTGGGTAGGGAGGAGCAGTGAGAGAATGAATGTGAATGACAGAGAGAAAGAAATGGTGAAAGGCAAGATCTGAGAGACAAAAAGAGTGGGACCCCGGGGAGAGGGGAGACTAAGGCCAAATCTAAAAAACAGGGAAGGAAAAGGGATACAGACAGGAGGCATAGATTCAAGCAGAGGGATGGGGAGAACTGAGACGTGGAGAGGGAAAAAAGTGCAGACTGAGGAAGAGATGAGGGAGACTGAGGAGAGGGCAGGATGGGCAGTGGACTCCCCTTCTCCTGGCCTCACCTGCAGGAAGGATCGCCTGTCCGACACGTTGAAGGGGTCCAGCAGTTGCTCCAGCCACCCCACTTTTGGGAGGGCCGCAGCACCTGGCCCCAGGCTCAGGCCCAGGCCTTGGGCAGAGCTCTCCTGAAACTGCTGAATGTGCTCACCCAGGCGCCTAAGAAGGGAGGCTGTGGGACATGGAGGGGAGGAAATCAGGCTGGGCCCCTTAGGATGCCCTGCTTGACCCTCAGCCTCCTCTTACCTGGAGCCGAGAGTCCCCAGAGGGAAACCAAGAGCAGAGGGCCCAGCCACCAGGCAAGCCAGGCAGTCATGGTGTTCGGGACTCTGGTCTCCCACAGGAGGACCTTTATCTTATCCTCAGCAGCCAGGCTTTAAATCCATCACCTTTCAGCAGAGGCTCAGGTTTCTTTCCTTTCCTGGCAGGTCAAGCGTCTGTAGGAACTGCTGAAGCGGGGCAGGGACGCTAGAGTCTGTACACAGAGGCTGCTGATGTGGCATCGGAACTCCCAGTTCCTTCTCTCTGGGTCTCTCAGTCTGTTCTTCCCTCCGCTCTCAGTAGCCCTCACTGTCTCAGTCTCCTTCTCTCCACCCTTCAGTCTACCCTTTCTTTATCTCAGATTCCTCCTTTGCATGCCTTACTGTCCTTCAACGTCTGTGTCTCCCACCTCAGCACCTCTTCTGGAACCCCAGTTGTCCACTTATTCTCTTTTCTTTCCGCCCCTCAGCATATCTTCAGTATCCCTCAGTTGTTCCCACACTCAGTCTCTCTCTCTCTTTGTCCTCAGCACCCCCATCTCTTTTTCAGTCTTTCTCTCCATCCTCCAGTCTCTCTGTCCCCCAATCTCACCTTGTCTGTTTTCCAGCCCCCTCACTTTCTGCTCCTCTTCACTGCCCCGAACCTCTCTGACCCACAATCTCACACCGTTCATAGATTTCTTACAGTTCTTTGAACATACCAGGCTTTCTTCTGCCTTAGGGTTCTTATTCTTGTTGTTCCCTGTGGATTTTGATTTCCCCATATATCCACATGACTTGCTCCCTCACTTCAATCAGATCTTTATTCAAAGGTCATTCATTCAGAAAGGTCTTCCATGGTCATCTTTTTAAAAATTGCCAAACCTATGGCCCTCTTCTATTCCTTTTCAAACTTTATTCCTAATTCTTTTTCCCTTCCTTCCTTTCTTCCTTCCTTCCTTTCTTCCTTCCTCCCTCCCTCCCTCTCTCTCTTTCTCTCTTTCTCTTTCTTTCTTTCTTTCTTTTTCTTTCTTTCTTTCTCTCTTTCCTTCCTTCCTCCCTCCCTCCCTCCTTTCTTTCTTTCTGTCTGTCTGTCTGTCTTTTTTTGATGGAGTCTAGCTCTGTTGCCCAGGCTAGAGTGCAGTGGTGTGATCTTGGCTTACTGCAAACTCTGCCTCCCGAGTTCAAGCGATTCTCCTGCCTCAGCCTCCCGAGTAGCTGGGACTACAGGTGCCCACCATTACGCCTGGCTATTTTTTTTTTTTTTTTTTGTATTTTTTAGTAGAAACGGGGTTTCACCATGTTAGCAAGACTGGTCTCTATCTCCTGACCTCATGATCCACCCACCTCGGCCTCCCAAAGTGCTGGGATTACAGGTGTGAGCCACCGTGCCCGGCCCCTAATTCTTTTTCAAAGGACTTGTCAGTATGAGAAATGTTGTACATTTAAAAAATTATTCCCATAAATTTAAAAAATATATCCAGAATCTGATGACTTCTCACTACCTTCAGTGCTATCTCTGCTGAGCCACCATCATCTCTCTCTTGGGATATCACGGAAGCCTTTTAGCTGGTCTACCTGTTTCTGCCTCATGATTTATTCTACACTCAGCAGACAGAGAGATATAATTAAATATTAGCTCAGTCATTCACAATCATTCACTCGCTGGTTCAGAACACTTCCCTGGTGCCTCATCTTACTCAAAGTAAATCTAAAGTTTTGAAAACAGTTTTTAAAACTCTGTATGACCTGGCCCCCTGTTACATATACTGTCATGATTTCATCTCCTACCCCTCCTGGGTTCACTGCTCCAGCTGCATTGGGCTATTTTATATTTCACAAGACACACTCCTTCCTTAGAATTTTTGCTCTCATTGGATGCTTTTCCTCCAAATATCTGCAAGTCTTATTTATCACTTCCTGTAGTTCTCCATTCAAATATTGTATCTTACCAAATAGGTTTTACCTGACCACCCTTATAAAATGGCACAACCCCTGACACCCTTCCCCTGATCCTTCTGTTGTCACTCCCTGATAGTGATGATATTTTATTGCATTTCTCTTCCAAACCATTCCCCAGGAAGTAAGCTTATTGTGGGAAGAAATTTTGTCTGTTTTGTTCACTGGTGTACTCATAACATCTAAACTACTTCAAGGCACTTGATAGGTTCTCAACGAATATGCAATGAGCAAAAGGCTATATGGATAAATTGATTAATTAATGAATTAGTTTTCTGCTCAGGAAAGAATTCCCTAAGAATGTGACCTAAGAGCTGAGGCAAGGGAGTGAGTGGAGAGGAAGGAAGGCAGGGAAAAAAAATATCTGAGGCAAGAATGAGGAGCTGTGGGGAGCATGAAGTTATCTGGAGTCAGAGGGTTTCTGGCCCAAGCAAAAGCAGGTGCAAAGACTCTGAGTCACAAACCTGCTTGGCACCTCCAAGGAACATCAACAGTTAGTGGGCTAGAAAGTCAATGAAGGAATTTGAATTAGATGAGAAGAGAGAAGTAATCAGAGATTCAACCCTGCTGGCAAGCCATAGAAAGGGCTTTGGTTTTTATTTAAAGACTTATATATGGCCAGGTGCAGTTGCTCACGCTTGTAATCCCAGCATTTTGGAAGGCTGAGGCAGGCGGATCACAAGGTCATGAGTTTGAGACCAGCCTGGTTGACATGGTGAAACCCTGTCTCTAGTAAAATTACAAACATTAGCTGGGCCTGGTGGTGGGGGCGCCTGTAATCCCATCTACTCAGGAGGCTGAGGCAGGAGAATCGCTTGAACCTGGGAGGCGGAGCTTGCAGTGAGCCGAGATCAGGCCGCTGCACTCCAGCCTGGGCAACAGAGCTAGACTCCATCTCAAAAAAAAAAAAAAAAAAAAGACTGATATGTTGCCATAAGGGTCCCTTTAACAAATTAATACATAAGTAAATTTAAAGTTGGGTGTGGTGGTGCATGTCTGTATTCTCAGCTACTTGGGAGGCTGGGGCGGGAGGGCTGGGAGTTCAAAGCTGCAGTGCACTGTGATCGAGCCTGTGAATAGCCACTGCACTTCATACTGGGCAACACAGTAAGAACCCATCTTTTAAAAAATGTATTAGTAAATTTCTAAATTTATTTTTTGATAAATACCAATTTACGTAGTTATTTTAATTGTTAGACTGGAAAGACAGGGATCTTTATCCCAACTCAATAATAAGACAAATAGCACAATTGGAAAGTGAAAAGGGGTTTGAATAGGTATTTCTCCAAAGAAAATATACCAGTGGCCAATAAGCACATGACAAGATGCTCAACATCATTAGTCATTATTAAAATGCAATTTTTTTTTTTTTTTTTTTTTTTTTTGAGACAGAGTCTCACTCTGTCGCCCAGGCTGAAATGCAGTGGTGTGATCTTGGCTCACTACAACCTCCACCTCCTAGATTCAAGTGATTCTCCTGCCTCAGGCTCCCGAGCAGCTGGAATTACAGGTGCACACCACCACGCCTGGCTATTTTGCATTTTTAGTAGAGACAGGGTTTCACCATTTGGCCAGGCTGGTCTCGAACTCCTGAACTCAGGAGATCTACCCACCTCAGCCTCCCAAAGTACTGGGATTACAGGCGTGAGCCACTGCACCCAGCCACTAAAATGCAAGTGAAAACTATGAGATAATCCTTCATACTGACAAAAAATGGCTCTGATACAGATAGGCAATACAAGCACTGGAAATGTAAAAGGAAACAGCCACTGTAGAAGACTCTTGAACTCATTTAAAAAAAAAAAATCACTTTTGTTAGGTATAATTTACATACCATAAAACTCACCTGTTTTTAAGTGTACAATTTAATGTTTTATAGTAGATTTACAGATTTGTGCAACTATTAGCAGAGTCCAGTTTTAGAACATTTTCAGTAACCCCCCAAAAGTCTTTTCATGCCTATTTGCAGTGAATTCCCATTTCTATCCTCGGCCTCAGACAACCGTTAATTTATTTTCTCTATGTATTTATTTGCCTTTTTTGAACATTCCATATAAAAGGAATTCTACGATATATGCTTTTTTATGTCTGGTTTCTTTCACTTAGCATAATGTTTTTGAGGTTCATCCATGTTGTAGCAGGTATCAGCATTTCATTTCCTTTTATGGCTGAATAATATTCTCTTTTATGGATATACTGTATTTGAATTATCTGTTAATCAGTTAATGAGCATTTGGGTTATTTCCTCTTTTTGCTATTGTGACTAATGCCACTATGAACATTTGTGCACTAGTCTTTTTGTTGAGATACATTTTCATTTCTATTCAGTAGATACCTAGATGTGGAATTACCAGAGCATATATTAAAATAAAATTTAACTTTTAAAGAAATTGAACTGAACTGTTTTCCAAAGTGGCTGTACCATTTGTTCATGTAATTTCTTAGACTCCAGAAACCTGAACCAAACAGGTAGAAAGCCCCCAATTTCAAACATGAACACGCTGGAAAAGTGAGAACTGAAAGACGCCAGGAAATATCATTGAATAGAGAGGACCAGAGGCTGCCAGATTATCCCTTCAGGCATGAAACTGAATCTTTTTATTGTGGGAAGAGGTGCCTGCTGCCTGAAGTTCAGTGGGTCAGACCCCTGGCGAGCATAGACATGATATCCTCCAGGAGGGTCAGAAATTTCCGTAGATTCCCCAGTCAGAAGCTCCAGGTTTGAAAACGTCTGCATCCTTTGTCTACTCCATGAGTAGGATTTAAAACCAAAGTTTGTTTGTTTTAATCAAAAATAGATTATTCTTTTTATTGAGGCAGGGGTGGAAGGTGGGAAGGGACTTCTTTCCGGTCTAAGATTATCTACAAGAAGAATGTTGATGAAGTTAATGTTTTCAAAGCAAAGACAAGTCAGTGGAATGATTGGTAGCTTAGTTAGGCTCGAGTGTGGTCCTAGCACCCACAAAATTGTGGGTTTGCTTCCAGTACCCGTACCTTCTCTGTGGTTTTTGTTCCTCTAAACTGTTCTTACCAGAAGTCATCTCAATTTGAGCAGTAAAACGGGATAAATTATGATACTGTAGGAAGCTTTAAATCCATCCCCTAGATTGCTTTGCCTTTTTAAACCATTCGCAGCCCAACAGATTCGTGATCATCCGCAGGCAGAACACTAGCGCTCTCACTCATTTCAATCCCCCGTGCCCCATCCAGCACGCTTTCATGAACGTCAATCAACCATTATAAACTATTTTTGAAATCTACCTGATAACTAAGGACATCTTTTGATTTGTGTGAACGACTTTCCATGTGATCTTGATTTCCTCTCAGTCCTTCACTCTGTCTCAAGCGTCTGGAGTTCCTGGCCCTACACAGAGAAAGGAGACCCATCTCTTTAAAGTGACACACATCTTTTGATTTGTGTGAACGACTTTCCATGTGATCTTGATTTCCTCTCAGTCCTTCACTCTGTCTCAAGCGTCTGGAGTTCCTGGCCCTACACAGAGAAAGGAGACCCATCTCTTTAAAGTGACACTGTCCAAAATGTATTTCCCATATCTTCCCTCCACCCTTGCCTTTTCCTTTGGGAGTTTAACTTTTTTCAGAGATCTCCTGCTCTCTCCTTGGGGACACTTTCTTAGTTACTGCCTTTTGCTTTGAAGCCATTGCCTTCTTTTTCTCCAGAACCTCAGGCACTAGTGGAAGGAATTTGAATTCAATAAACTCCTAATTATCTTGCAATTTCTGGTCTGCATCTTTCTCGGTCCTACAAGCGACCTGAAAAGGAATCAAGACTCCCCAAAATGAACCTTGGAACTCTCATGATGTCTCTGCTATGTTAGCTTCTGTCTGGGAGAGACTGTGAGGTCGAGACAGGTCTAGGTGTGCAGGTGGTAATGGCGGGTACTGGGGCCATGCAATGAATGCCCAATGAGGATAGAAGAGGTCTTTAAATGCCTTTCTGTTCTGGGTCAGTCATATGTTTTTTTTCAGGTCTATGCTGTATATATGAAAATTTCCTTTTTGATGAATTTTGAAAATTCATTATTGATTAATCTGGTTTTAAAATTTAAAAATATAGTTGACTCGCCAGGCACGGTGGCTCACGCCTGTGATCCCAGCACTTTGGGAGGCCGAGGTGGGTAGATCATGAGGTTAAGAGATCGAGACCATTCTGGCCAACATGGTGAAACTACTAAAATACTACTAAAATACATGTCTCTACTAAAAATACAAAAATTAGCTGGGCGTGGTGGTATGCACCTGTAGTCCCAGCTACTCGGGAGGCTGAGGCAGAATTGCTTGAACCCAGGAGGCGGAGGTTGCAGTGAGCCAAGATCATGCCACTGCACTCCAGCCTGGCGAGAGAGCGAGACTCCATCTCAAAAAAAAGTTATATATATAAAATATATATATAATATATAAATATTATATTTTATATATGTGTGTGTGTATATATATATGTGTGTGTATATATATATATAGTCCCAAATTAAGTGACATGCATTACTGTCCTTTTTCTTCTAAAATGTCTAGCTAGAAGTGAGCTCCATTTTCTTGCTTCTAACTGAAACTTTTTTTCATGGCAAGGCAGACGCTTACAAAGGTGCTCAGAAGTAAGACCTTTTTTTCCCCCACAAATTAGAAATGATTTGGGATGTTACGAAAAGCCTTTTCACATGAACACTATGTATGTGCCGGGTCCAACCTGCAGACCCTGACCGAAGGTCGGATGAAAACATGCACTCAGACACAGATATCCAGTGAAAGAGTGGGCTAGGGGACCGGGCGTTCACAGAAGGAGTTGTTGCAGTCTGCTTGCACACACCAAGGAGGGTGTTCTAAACAGTACGTAGCCACGGCCCTGACAAGCTGGCCCTGCAGGCATTTATTCAGTACAGATTTACTGGCAAAGGCTTTGAGTCAACACACCTGTGGATAATTAATATGGTCACCCTCCCCAAAGAGAGCAGTCCTGCCGGTGACTAAAGACCAGGGTCAGAGGCCTAAGTAAACTAACTTTTCTAGATCAGTTTCTTTACATCCCCTTGTTATTTGCTTTTTACTGTTAGCTCAAGGTAAGAGGATCAGGCTGCCTTCAGCCATAAGCCTTTCCTAAAGCTTTTACAAAACCTCCCAGTGTTCCAAGAAGGTTTATGTTTTTCCTGTAATTTTCTCTTACAACTTCTTCCACCACCCTGACCGAAATCCTACATATATGTGGTTCATATAGCAAGTTTCCTTTACCCTGTTAATGCACATGCTTAATGTATTTCCTAGTGTTACTCAGAGTTTAGTTACATCTGTCCCACTCTCTCCACTGATTACAAAGGCACAAATTCAAACATGTTTCAATTCTGACTTCCAAAGGCAATAAAGCGATAACTTTCATATGCCTTGGCTACTTATTAACCAAGTGCCATGGTGAAATTATTGAAACACTCAATAATACCTATCCTTTAGGAGTATGGGTACCACAAAGTAGTGGGACATGATAGATGGTGGAGATCTACTCTTTTCAGAGAATGAGGTCCAGTGGTCTACTGCAGCAGTTATCAAACTAGGGTAATTTTACCCTTGGGAACACAAGAGGACCTAATTTTAAAAAGTGCAAGATCCGGCCGGGCATGGTGGCTCACGCTTGTAATCCCAGCACTTTGGGAGGCCAAGACAGGTAGATCACAAGGCCAGGAGTTTGAGATCAGCCTGACGAACACAGTGAAACCTCGTCTCTATGACACACACCACACACACACACACACACACACACACAATTAGCTGGACATGGTAGCACATGCCTGTAATCCCAGCTACTCAAGGAGCTGAGGCAGGAGAATTGCTTGAACCCGGGAGGCACAGGTTGCATGAGCCAAGATCGTACCACTGTGCTATCATCAACCACCATATAGATTTTTTCTAAAATTGATCTGTCTGAGAACACTCCTGATATCAAGGTGTGCATTTTCTCAATGGCCTTTCTTATATTAAAAAACAAAACAAATAACAACAAAAACAAAACAAACAAACAAACCCATGTTTCTCTCACTCTTCTCAATATGACCAAGGTTCTTTAGCTCAAAGTGCGAAACACTCTGGGCTTCAACACAGGGACCATTGGAAAGACCTGGGTGGGAAGAGTCTTTCCCTGGTAATTGAATTGTTCTAATTGCTATGTAAGTATCCTTTAGCAAGTCAGGAAGTTTCCAAATATTTGATTTAAGCAAATTAAGGGAGAATCTAGTCAAGTTCTCAACTAGAATAGAGTGTAAAATGTAATTATTTATTGTAGGTTACTATGTGATTTTTGGTAAATAACTTAGTGTTAAATAATTCTGAGACATTTGTGTAACAAAACCTGATCTATTTTCACTTATTTGTATACTAAAATACATTTTCTCAGTAGTTTTAAGTTGGGCATAAAACTGATGTTGAAATGACTTATCATGGCAATGTGTACATTTATCAATAATCACATGAACTAATTATAAAAGCCCAAGTGTGTCATTTAGATAAATATCCAATTAGTTTCACCTTTATACTTACTGATTAGTTTCCAAATTCATATTTTTATTGTTATGCTTGATTGTATATAAGTAATAATTTTAGTGATAATTCAACTCAGAGGAACTCATAAAAATGAAAGCCGGCCAGGCACAGTGGCTCATGCCTGTAATCCCAACACTTTGGGAGGCTGAGGCGGGTGGATCACGAGGTCAGAAGTTTGAGACCAGCCTGACCAACATAGTGAAACCCCGTCTCCATTAAAAATACAAAAATTAGTCGGGCATGGTAGCGCACACCTGTAATCCTAACTACTCAGGAGGCTGAGGCAGGAGAATCGCTTGAACCCGGGAGGCGGAGGTTGCAGTGAGCTGAGATCATGTCATTGCACTCCAGCCTGGATGACAAAGCCAGACTCTGTCAAAAAAAAAAAAAAAAAAAGAAAGAAAGCCTGTGCCATCCCCCAAATTGATTGTAATGTACATATGTATTTTTGTTGTTGTTGCAAGTAAGTAGGCTATGGAAAACTTAAAATAATTTTAAGCATAACATTATTACATTATTCAAAATTTATAATCTTCAACGTATTCAAGAATTATGCAACACTTAAATTTTTTAAAATGTCAATAATTATAATACAAAGAAAAGCATCTGCTTAATCTTAAGATACATATTACTTTATCAAAAATGTGTGTGGGGATGTACATAGTTTTAAAAAATTGTGGAGGACGATGGGTAACAATATTTTGAAGCCTAAGGGCCCAGCTTGGCTAACCACTATGCTCTGTTAAATCTTCAGTTTTTATCTTGTGTCTATTGGAAACAGCCTCCAAATCCAAAGAGGCCCACTCAGACCAGATATTACAACATGGCCTCCCTCAAATTCTTGAAGTTTTCCTAGATACTCAGCAGGGTCATGGAGGCTAACGTTATCCTCTTTGTCCTCAAAATAGAAATCAAAGAAACCTGAAAGTGACCTGAAAATTTAGAGCGCTCGCTCGTGGATGCCATTGTCACTCCAGAAATGGTCTGAATTCCTCTTTCCACTCGAAATTTATTTGCTGGCCAGCAAACTAGAGTTGGACTCCAAACTAGACCTGAGCCACACTCTTAATTCCTGGGAAATTGTCCAGGAAAATGAGCTGCCTGTTCAGGATCTTTGCGAGGACTCTAGGGCGCAGACTTGTCTATTTCAACACATGCATACCTGAACCAACTCAACCCTGTTTGCATCGCCAGTGTGTTCCCTGTCTGAAAAGAACTGGGTGCTGAGCTTGTTGAACTTGAGAACCCTTAGGCTGCCCGAGGCGCAGCGAATGTGTACCAGGAACAGTACTTCCCGCGCCCGGACGGGAAGAGGCGCGGAAGCCTAGCTGAGTGGAATTCCTAGTTTTCCAACAGCCATAGCGGCGGGAGTTGGGAAGGAAAAGGTACGCACAAAGTCCTTTGTCGGAGAAGACCTCCGAACTGTTATTAAAGGACAGCTTTCTGCACCATCTTCCCATTCCACCACCAATGAAGAGGTAAATTGATTTCTGTTGAAAATATTTTTTGGAGGGGAGAAGACGTTGAGACTCCTAAAGACGTTTGCCTGACGCCTAGAGGATCCTCGTGCTCCACTTTGAAGAACTGAAGTCTTGATAATCAGCAGAAATGACTTCTGCACACCTTTTCCCCATTCATTAAACTATCGAGCAGCCTACCATTCTGTGCGGGCACCCGAGGTACCAGGAGAATGAAGAACAGGATAGCACAAAGAGTAACACAAGCAGTTAATTATAATAACGTGTAGCGGAGCAACAGACATAACCACCGGGCATTTTGAGGGGCCCACAGAGAAGGAGTACCTCCCCAGTCTTTAAGAACTCGCGAGGCATATCTGCCGGAGAGTTTCTTCCTTCCAGTATGGAGCGGATTCCTCATGCCGCGAACCAAATCCACCAGCCATTCCGCAGGGTGAGTCAATTTCATAATCAAACCATTTGGACGGAAAACTCAGAACGACCAACTTCTGCTTCTAGATCGTTCCCTGGGTCTCTGGACCCTTCCCAGGATCAGAAGGAAGGAAGCCCCTCTCGTGAATGGTTCTCTGTAGTATTTTCTCCGGGCAGAATAGGTGAGTTTGAGAAAATATCATTTCCCACGGGAGAGGCGAAGTTCCTTTCTGCTGGAGGTGGAGTTTTTGGTCTTGTCGTTGTTTTCGTTTTCGTTTTCCTTCTTCCCTGCGGGAGTACGGGAAGGGAAAATGTAAAACACCAACAGAAGTTTGAAGAAACAATATTACATAGTCGCAATTAAAATTATTTTAAGACATCTCTTTGAGGAGAGGAAAAGAATTTCCTTTAGTTTTAAAGAAACACAAGAACAACAAACTTTTTGCTCTTGTAAAATTAAGAAAAAAAAGATTGTCTCTGGGATGGCTGGTTAGCTCAGTTGGTTAGAGCGTGGTACTAATAACGCTAAAGTCGGGGGTTAGATCCCCGTACAGGCCGGAAGGATTGTCACCTTTTCTCTTCAATTTTGCGGCAGTCACTTCACATCCAGCTACATGTTGAAAATAACAACCTCTTCAACTTAAAGTCGGAATTAAATGTTGATGTCATTTCTTCTTCAGCAGTGACACCTACCCGTTTGATTCCTGCCCTCCTCTAAACGGGCTTGGGAAAGAAAAAAAAATCTTATGAAACAAGAGACCTGACACCCTAAGACATTTTAGTGAAGAAAATGAGGGTGTTAGAGAGGGGGTAGCACTGGGCTTGTATGTGTGTCTGATGCCCGCTGTCCATCTGAACTCCATGTTTTTTTGGTCCCTTTCTCAGGATCCAGCCTATCGCGTCTGCTTGTGGCTGTCACATGCTTCCTCCACCTGATGGTCTCCTCAACCCTGACGCTATCTTTTCAACACTGTTGAAATTGATATTTTGTATTAAGATAACCACAGTGGGAAACCATGCATACTTATTTTGCTTTCCTTTTTTTCATATTAAATTCTCAGTCGGTTCTCATCAGAATTTTTGTCTTTGAGGACAGAATTTTTTCTTTTTTCTTCTAGATAGCCAGGTCTCAGAATGGCTCTGAAGACAGAGTAGGCATTCAGTAAATATTTGTGGAGTGACAGTTGAAGACTCATCATTAGAGTGTGTTTTCAAACATTGGGATTTTGTTTGCCCAGTCTGACTGATAAACATATGTAAAGGAGCAAAAGCCTGCCAAGGTCTACATTTACAGCAAAACAATGTGGTTGTAAAGACCATATCATTTTATAGAATACACAGAATTACAGATGTGAAAAGTAAATGGTAAAAATAATCCCAGCAAGAAACGAAACTTAGACATTTCGGATTTGACAAAGGGGCATTTTCAAAGGATGATGAAACCACCGCTCAATACTTTAAAAAAACAAAATCAAAGCTCATTCAAGGGAGAGGTATACTGTAAACCACAGTCCCTGAAAACAGAACAGATTGCTGATCTTTTTCGTTAGGTTGTTATAATCTATGGGAGCATGATTACTTGTCAGAGACTGCCATTGTTTGGTCGGCACTCAGAGGTACGTTTATTGGAGTGAGTCCATCCCTGATCAGCTAACTTTCAGAAGCCAGGAGCAGACACTGATTAGTTTTCAAAAGTGTGCTCACAGAAGTGATTGTTACTGACAGATTGTACTGATTGAAAACCGGTTCTGGGCCGGGCGCCGTGGCTCACGGCTATAATCCCAGCACTTTGCGAGGCTGAGGCGGGCAGATCACCTGAGGTCAGGAGTTGAAGACCAGCCTGACCAACATGGAGAAACCCCATCTCAACTAAAAATGCAAAATTAGCTGGGCATGGTGGCGCATGCCTGTAATCCCAGCTACTCCAGTGGCTGAGGCAGGCGAATCGCTTGAACCCGGGAAACAGAGGTTATGGTGAGCCGAGATCACGCCACTGCACTCCAACCTGGGCAACAAGAGTAAAACTCCGTCTCAAAACAAACAAACAAACAAACCCCAACCATGCTCCCTTCCCTTTTGTTGGGAGCAAGCCCCCCAAAATCTGGCCATAAACTGGCCCCAAAACTAGCCATAAACAAAATATCTGTAGCACTGTGACATGTTCATAATGGCCCTAATGCCCAAGCTGGAAGGTTGTGGGTTTACGGGAATGAAGGCAAGGAACATCTGGCCCGCCCAGGGCGGAAAGCCACTTAAAGGCATTCTTAAGCCACAAACAATAGCATGAGCGATCTGTGCCTTAAGGGCATGTTAAGTAGCACAACCTATTCCTTTACTTTGGCCCATCTCTTCGTTTCCCATAAGGGATACTTTTAGTTAATTTCATATCTATAGAAACAATGCTAATGACTGGTTTGCTGTTAATAAATATGTGGGTAAATCTCTGTTCGGGGATCTCTGCTCTGAAGGCTGTGAGACCCCTGATTTCCCACTTCACACCTCTATATTTCTGTGTGTGTGTCTTTAATTCCTCTAGTGCCCCTGGGTTAGGGTCTCCCCGACCAAGCTGGTCTCCGCACCTTTACCCATGCTGTTCTTCAGGTGACCTTGTAGTGTTCTTCCACTCTTTCTTTAAGCTGAGCATCATGACTTTGGGACGTTAGCAAATATGACAAAGAATTTTTTTGTTGTTGTTTTTTTGTTTTTGTTTTGAGACGAAGTCTCGCTCTGTCGCTAGGCTGGAGTGCAGTAGCGCTATCTCGGGTCACTGCAAGTTCTGCCTCCTGGGTTCAGGTCATTCTCCTGCCTCAGCCTCCTGAGTAGCTGGGACTACAGGGGCCCGCCATCACGCCTGGCTAATTTTTTGTAATTTTAGTAGATGCGGGGTTTCACCGTGTTAGCCAGGATAGTCTGTTGTCCTGACCCCGTGATCCGGCCTCCTCAGCCTCCCAAAGTGCTGGGATTACAGGCGTGAGCCACCGCGCATGGCCCCGACAAAGAAGATTCTTGAGTAAGCCCTTTGCTCTTTCTGCTTGCTTTTTTTTGTTTTTCTTGTTTTTAAATAGACTTTATTTTTTAGAGCAGTTTTAGGTTCACAGCAAAATTAGATGAAAGAATACAGGGAGAGTTTTCATATATACTCTGCCTAATCCTCCTCCTCAACCTCCCCACTATCAACAAGCCACACTGGAGTGGCACATTTGTACATATGAATCTGCATAGACACATCATTATCCCCCAAAATCCATAGTTTACATTAGGGTTCACTCTTGGAGTTGTACATTCTATGGGTTTGGAAAAATATATAATGCAATATGGAGATTGATTTATTATTGTGCCCCAGCTGGGACACAAACTGTCTGGTCAATCCCAACTTATCAGCTATGAACTAGTGAGCTAAATAGATCTGAATTTTTTTTAAGCTATTGAGGTGGTTTATTAAAAAGTATATTTGTAGCAATAGGTAACTGATATGTACACTAAAATATCATTCATTCTACATCAGCAAAGTTAGCTTTTTTGCTACTATTCTAATAATAAGAGAAACACATCAAGGTCTTTGTGGGCATGATTTCCTATGTTTGGAATGACTTTACCTAGATAACCCCATGGCTAATTCATTTTCTTTCTTGATAGTTTTGCTCAAATATAACATTTACTCCATTTAGAAATTGAAAATAAAAACTCAACCCTAATGTCCATCCTTGATTAACTTTTCTCTTTAGCATTTGTCATCACATCATGTATTTTATATACACTGTCTTTTTTTTTTTTTTTTTTTTTTTGAGATGGAGTCTCACTGTTGCCCAGGCTGGAGTGCATTGGCGGGATCTTGGCTCACTGCAACCTGTGCTGCCCAGGTTCAAGCGATTCTCCTGCCTCAGCCTCCTAAGTAGCTGGAATTACAGGCGTCTGCCACCACACCCGGCTAATTTTTGTATTTTTAGTAGAGATAGGGGTTCACCATCTTGGCCAGACTGGCCTTGAACTCCTGACCTCGTGATCCACCTGCCTCAGCCTCCCAAAGTGTTGGGATTACAGGTGTGAGCCACCTCACCTGGCCTATGCTTTACTTTTCTAAAAAAGCACATTAACCCTGCCATTAGAAAGGAAATATTTCTTTCTATTTTGTTCATTGGTGTTACCCTAGTGGTTAGTACAGTATGTGACACATAGTATACATTTAATAAATACTTCTTGTGAATGAATGAGTGATCAAATTCTTCTTTGTCTAAAGAAAAGAGGACACATGCTTGAAGAGAGGTTGGGAGAGAGGAGCAAAGATTACCTTAGGCCTGGGACTTCAGATATGTTGTGTCATTAGAACTGGAACAACCTATTTTCCTTTTCTGAAAGTTCATAGCAGGACCTATCTGGTGTAAGCTCTCTCCATCCATCTCCTGTCCCTCCTTCTAATACCTGGAAGCTAGGTGTGATTGAAGTTACCCACACTGGGTTTTAGCAATAAGGTCATCTATATTCCAGCTCAAAGTATCTCTTAATTTATTAAGATCTATGGAAAGTCTAGATTATCTCAACCCCACTGAAGGGCAGTAATTCATTGATCTATATTCTATCAATTGGGGATGAATGTGAATCAATAAATCTTTCAGTGTCATCTTCTCTTTGAATCTATTATGTCTGTCTACTATCTGATTATCTTTAGTTTTTCCAGTTTCAATGTACCCTTTAAGAATCCATGTGGAGTACCTATCTAAATACTTGAATCCCTTTTGGGAAGAGCTTTTGTTTTTATTTATTTATTTGTTTTAACTGAAGGTCTCATAGATCTCCTCACAGATTACTTGATAGCCAATGGATTAACTGCCTTTACAAAAGGCAAATTACATATGGCCTGAGCTTGAGAGTCAGCATTAAATGTTAGAAAATATGGACACTTCTGAAGAATATAGATCACTTTTGTGATAGGCTGGAGGTGGAGCAGTGTTCATTAAATGACACCAGTGACATGGCAAACTAGTGGATTGCCAAGTCTGTTGCTCCGTAATTGACTTCTCATGATTCCTTCCACCACTTTAAATTTTAGCGTAGCTATTCTAGAATGAGTCTCCATGTATCTTTGTCTTGAAAACAAAAAATAACAGAAGAGAAGCATGAAATCAAAATTTACTGGTGACCTGTTGTGTTAGACAGCTTTGAAAAATTCCTTATTCTCCTGAAGGGAAAGTAGTTTTCCCATACTCCCATCAGTGAATTACTAATGACATAAAGAGAATTTTATCTACATTGAACTCAGCAATTTTCTCCTAGCTTTTGGATTATTCCTATGAACATTTAAATATGACATTTGACCCCTATCTTTTTTTTTTTTTTTTTTTTTTAGGCGGAGTTTTGCTCTTGTTACCCAGGCTGGAGTGCAGTGGCACGATTTTGGCTCACTGCAACCTCTGCCTCCCAGGTTCAAGCGATTCTCTGCCTCAGCCTCCCGAGTAGCTGGGATTACAGGCTTGCGCCACCATGCGCAGCTAATTTTTGTATTTTTAGTAGAGTCAGAGTTTCACCACGTTGGCCAGGCTGTGGCTCATGCCTGTAATCCCAATACTTTGGAAGGCCAAGACTGGCGGATTACCTGAGGTCAGGAGTTTGACCTCTATCGTAAAAAAAGCTTCTCTTGGCTCAACATTTTTCTCTAGTTAGTGCCCCATGTCTCAGATGACTTTATTTAAAAATTTCCTATATTCAGTTATTCAGATTTACAATCTGCAGTTTCTCTCTTCCCTTTCTTTTGGAAACCCACCACCTTTAGGTTTTTTGGTATCAGCACTTCATGGAAACTTCTGGTCAAAATCATGAATGACCTTTACATGTCTAAAATTAATGATCACTCCCAAGTCCTTATCTTTCTTGACTTCTCAGGGGCAATAGGCACATTATTCTTCTTAAAACATTTTATTTGATTTCCAAGACACTGCTCTCCTGATTTTCTGTCTTTCTCACTGGCTCTTCCTTCTCAACAGGCTTTGTTTCCCCTCTTCCCACAGGACTCCAAAAAAAAAAAAAAATAAGACTATAAGTCAAAAATGCATTTAGTACCCTCCCCCCAAAAAAAACATCAAAAAGTTTAGAAAATTTAAGGCAAACCATGGTAAGTCAGTTACCGTATTAGAAATGAACAATTAGGGCCAGGCGCCATAACTCACGCCTGTAATCCCAGCTGGATCATCTGAGATCAGGAGTTTGAGACCAGCCTGGTCAACATGGCAAACTCCGTCCTACTAAAAATGCAAAAAAATTAGACAGGCATGGTGGCAGGCGCCTGTAATCCCAGCTACTCAGGAGGCTGAGGTAGGAGAATCGCTTGAACCTGGGAGGCAGGGGTTGCAGTGAGCTGAGATTGCGCCATTGCACTCCAGCCTGGGCGACAGAGCGAGACTCCGTCTCAAAAACAAACAAACAAACAAACAAAAAAACCACATATCTGATTATTGTGGTTTGTTCAGAAAATATAAGGAGCTCTCAGAACTCAAAAACAAGAAAACCAAATAATAACGAATATTTAAGCACACACTTTGCCAAAGATTATATATGGCCAACAGATAAACACATATACTTTATGAAAATATACTTTAATATTTAGGGAAATGCAAATCAAAATCACAGTAAGATACTAATATATTTTTGCTAGAATGGCTAAAAAATTAAAAGATAATTGAAAACAAGCATTGGTGAGAATGAGGGGGAACATAAACTCTAATATATATGGTTCCTGGGAATTTAAAACGGTATGAATTGTTGCTGGAAATTTAAGACGGTATGACTGCTTTGGAAAGCAAGTCAGCAGTTTCTCATGAAACTTGTAATACAAAAGTGATAAACACTACATGAAGGTCCAATATCACTGTGAAGAAGGACAGGAGATAATTTAAAAAACAGCAGAACTCAAACAACAATTGGTTGCAGTCATGGGATGCAAGGATAGTCTCTCACTAAGTATATACAGCAGTCGGATTACACATATTTTTCTTTTATAAAACTATAACCACACCGAGGATCATTTCCTTTCATTTTCTTTTCAATATTGATTTAGGTTGGCCAATTATCTCTTGCTCGTTGAAGTAAATTTAAAAGCACATTATTTACTTATTGATGTTTTACTATAATGTCTTAGCTGAACATTTCTAGTCTGAAAGACTACTTACATTCGACAATCTTGCTCGCATTTGGGATAATTTCTCCTACCTGAGTCTGATTTTTGTAAGGAATATTGAGAGCCTTAACCTTAGTGGAGTTGGGCTTCTCTGAGTCCCGCTCTCTGGCAACAAAAAGAAGCAGTGCATGTAGGATTCACTTTTGCCTGCCTCAGTGACAAAGAGAACCTAAAAGCAAAATATTTCACAATTTCCTTTCTTTTGGAACTGAATCGCCTGCAGAATTCAGGTCTGTTTAGGCAGAGCATCCACTTAGGCTCTCTCTTCCCACAATTCCTTTTTTTTTTTGAGACAGAGTCTCACTCTGTTGCCGAGGCTGGAGTGCAGTGCCGCCATCTCAGTCACTGCAATCTCTGCCTCCTCCCCGCTTCCGGCGATTCTCATGTCTCAGCCTCCGGAGTAGCTGGGCTTGCAGGAGCGCACCACCACATTCCGCTGATCTTCCTTCCTTCCTTCCTTCCTTCCTTCCTTCCTTCCTTCCTCCTTCCTTCCCTCCCTCCCTCCCTCCTCCCTCCCTCCTTCCTTCCTTTCTCTCTCTCTCTCTCTCTCTTTCTTTTCTTTCTTTATCTTTCTTTCTCTTCTTTCTTTCTTTCTTTCTTTCTTCTTTCTTTTCTTTCTCTTTCTTTCTTTCTTTCCTTTCTTTTCTTTCTTTTCTTTCTTTCTCTCTCCTTCTTTCTTTCTTTCTTTCTTTCTTTCTTTCTTTCTTTCTTTCTT
Organism: Trachypithecus francoisi; assembly: GCF_009764315.1. NCBI lineage: Eukaryota > Metazoa > Chordata > Mammalia > Primates > Cercopithecidae > Trachypithecus > Trachypithecus francoisi. Next base: position 27,404,346 of record NW_022681455.1, on the reverse strand, counting down.
CTCTCTCTCTTTTTTTTTTTTGAGACGGAGTTTTGCTTCTGTCGCTTGGGCTGGTGCGCAATGGTGCGATCTTGGCTCACTGCAACCTTCACTTCCCGGGTTTAAGCGATTCTCCTGCGTCAGCCTCCCGAGTAGCTGGAATTACAGGCGCCCGCCACTACCCTCGGTTAATTTTTGTATTATTAGTAGAGACAGGGTTTCGCTATATTGGCCAGGCTGGTGTTGAACTCCTGACCTCAAGTGATCCGCTCGCCTCAGCCTCCCAAAGTGCTAGGATTACAGGCGTGTCAATGTACTTGGAATACATTCCACAGTGATAGGAATGTATTCAGGACTTGAATACACTGTGCTGTTAGGCTATAGGAATTGTGGGAAGAGGCGCCTCCTACTTAATACTTCGCAGGAAGCAATTTCTTTGAAGATAAAAAAAATTGTGTGTTGGGGAGAATATTGTTTAATAACCCTCGTTATCTTTTGAAGCATTTACACTCAAAGTGAGAAGGTTGTCATACTAGTTCTTTGTGTAAGCATACCTAGCTTCCAACTTTGCGCCAGAAATCGCAAACGTCAAAACGTGCACCAACACCTACCGGGAGTGGGGCTCGAACCCACGCGGACACATGTCCATTGGATCTTAAGTCCAACGCCTTAACCACTCGGCCATCCCGGTGACAAGATGCGGGGTCCTTGTCAGTGTTTACTAGGCTAGAATTTGTAGTTTCTGGAAGATTATGAATAATTTTGTATCCGTGAAAACTAGGACCATGTTTAAAAGAGTGTACAAAGTTAATAAATCTTTCTAATATTGCTTGGAAATAAACAAATGAAAAGATATATTTCCAAAAGTATGCTTAATCACTAATTTGTGACAGGCACTATACTAGGTGTTAGTGGAAAGACGAACCATCCCTGATTCCTTGGACTTCCACTAAAATGAGGCATGTTGAGGGAAATCCACGCCTGTCAATGCTGGGATCAGAGCTGAATTCTAAAGATTCAGCAACCTCCGCCTCCCGGGTTCAGGCGATTGCTGGGTGGAGGAAAGAACATGTCGGAGAAAAGAGTCTCCCATACATTGACATACAGAAGGTTTTAATTATTCTATCGTTGTGATTTTTTAAACATGCACTATACAGTATAATCATCTGTGGATTTTGTAAAATATACTTATCAAGATAGTTTAAATGCCTACATATGACTGATAAAAAATAATAGAAACATATGTAGAAAAATAGCATTATTATCTAGGGGACAGAAGAACATTAAACAAACGAACAAACAAAACTAAAAACACAAACAATAGGCCGAGCGTGGTGGCTCACGCCTGTAATTCCAGCACTATGGGAGGCCGAGGCGGGCGGATCACCTGAGGTCAAGAGTTTGAGACCAGTCTGGTCAACATGGCGAAACCCCGTCTCTACTAAAAAATACAAAAACTAGCCGGGGGTGGTGGCATGTGCCTATAACCCCAGCTACTCGGGAGGCTGAGGCAGGAGAATCGCTTGAACCTGGGAGGCGGAGGTTGCAGTGAGCCGAGATCGTGCCACTGCACTCCAGCCTGAGCAACAGAGCAAGACTCCGTCTCAACACACACACACACACACACACACAACACACACACACACACAGAGTAAAGCAAAACACTGATATAGTCTGCTGCACCCAAATCAAAGAAAACCACAATGGAAAAGTAAATAGACAAACACAACCAAAGTAGAAGATACTTGAAATATTTACAAATGAAAACAACTTAATCTACATGATATAGTAAGAAGCCATTAAAATCAGCAAGATCAAACAGCAGACTCAATAGAAAATGTGTAAAGAAGCTAGGCGCGGTGGCTCACGCCTGTAATCCTAGCACTTTGGGAGACCGAGGCTGGCGGGTCACAAGGTCAGGAATTCGAAACCAGCCTGGCCAATATGGGGAAACTCCGCCTCTACTAAAAATACAGAAATTAGCAGGGCGTGGTGGCGGGAGCCTGTAGTCTCAGCTACTCGGGGGACTGAGGCAGCAGAATTGCTTGAATCCAAGAGGCAGAGGTTGCAGTGAGCCGAGATCGCACTACTGCACTCCAGTCTGGGTCACAGAGTGAGACTCTGTCTCAAAAAAAGAAAGAAAAAAAAATGTGTAAAGAGTAGGGACAGGGTCCTCATCAAACCCATGATAAGAAGAACCCGAAAAGATTAACATTTTAAATACTTAATATTATTATTAATTTATAAAATGCAAGATAAAATAAGTTATTACTCAACCTACATTAGACTGGAAGAATTAGAAAGCTTAATGTGTCCACTATTGCAGAAATGGGGATATGGAAGCCCTCATATCCTGCTAGTGGAAGTTTATATTAATGCAGCCATTTTGGAAAGCAGTCTAATACTTTTTACTCAAGTTAAGATTGTCTCATCCAATGACCTAGGTATTCGGCTCCTAGGTATATATTCCCCCTCATGTCACAAAGATACAGATTGTATCATATATGGATGTTAATTGCCTCACTATTTTTCCTCTTCCAGAATCAGATTCAGCCTTGAAGCCAATGTTGAACAGTAGATAGGTGAAGTGTGGTAAACACACAATATTAAATATTATGCAACTATGAGATGTGCTAGAGTATATGTACATGTACCAACCTTCCTTTTTTTTTTTTTTAGATGGAGTCTCACTCTGTTGCCCAGGATGGAATGCAATGGTGTGATCTTGGCTCACTGCAACCTCCACCTCCCTGGTTCAAGCAATTCCCCTGCCTCAGCCTCCTGAGTAGCCAGGATTACAGGCACACACCACCATGCCCAGCTAATTTAGAAATGAGGTTTCACCATGTTGGCCAGGGTGGTCTCAAACTCCTGACCTTGTGATCTGCCTGCCTTCGCCTCCCAAAGTGCTGGGATTACAGGCATGAGCCACAGTGCCTGGCTGCATGTACCAATCTTAAAAAGTAATTTTTTAAAAAAAGATACTTAACACCAAAAGATTTTCCCTTATATTAACGCTAATCATTCTGTTCTCTGGCATTCAAAATCTTGCTACTTGCTACTGCTCTTCATTTTCTCATCTTTTCGTTCCTGTGTATTTATGTTTTTAAACACCCTTAATGCTTTGTATAAATGTAGTTTGGAATAAAGAGAAAACAAAAGCTGTGCTTAATTTACCATCATTATAACTAGGTCTATCTGTGACTTACTATGTTTTTTTTTATTACCATGGAATCCTAAGGATTGGTAAAATAGTGCATGGAGATAGAGAACCATCATTTTATTGGGGTCAAATACCAAAGAGTCTAGAAAATAAATTTTTACGTCAAAATTTCTTTCTCTCATTTCACCACTTCAATCTATTGAGGTTAAGTTGAAAGAACAAATATCGTATCCAGGACAGAACCTCATTTGCAAGCTACTTGCTATTTTTTTGACCACTCTTCCTAAGTTCTGACAAATGCTGGCTCAGTTACTACTATTCTGCCTTCCTTACTGCTCCAACTTTTCAGAATGTAGAGCTAAAAGCCAGACCCACATGAGCTCCCCTAGAAAGACACAAATGCCTTTCTATCCTGGGCATTTTCTATTCCTGGGGTTCTGGACTCAAGGCCTTCTCAGGCTATCTGAATCCCTGGCCTTCTCTTTGTTGGCTGAAGCTGGCATCTTTCTACATTTTCACAGCTTCCACCATAGTCTCAGAAATCAGCTGTTAATTCTGTATTCTGAATGTCTGGCAATTGTAAGCACTTGGGCTTTGTAGAAAATGCTTTTAGAGGGCTCTTTATGGAGGCGGGAAAAAAATAAGACAATGTTAGCTAGCCCCCAGAACCCTGTAGTCTGCTGGAAAAGGCAACCAGATGGTAACAACTGTAAAACAATTCCTTGGTCTGTCTATTAAGAAATGGAAAAAGCAGGATAAAGGGATCAGTCCTTGGTTTATTCTGGATCTCCTGCAGAGCAAAACCACGATCTTCTGCATATAACACATAGTGATAATCACTACACTAACACAAAATGTCATAGCTGATGACAGGTACAAATGCTAGAAAAAAAATTGGCTACAGTAAAATCCAGGGATAGTCTCACTACAAGATAAAGAGAGTGTTTTAAGTGCTAAACAATTCTAGATGCATCTCAACTGGCACAAGTCTGAAAGACCCATCAATTAGAATACACTGAGAAAAGGTAAGTTTAGATATTCAAAACGGAACTATTGATTGTTACTTGTTCTCATTTATTCATTCATTCATTCACGAAAGGAATGTTAATTAATTCTCTACTAAAAGTCCTAAGCCAGAGACTATTAAGTAGCTGTGAATAAAGCAGTGAACACAACAACCAAAATATCCTTTTTATCATGAAATTTATGTTTTAATTCCTATCAATAGCAGTGGATGATCAAATACGCTATCTTTTGATGAAAATTTTTACCATAGTTAGCAGAACTCTTTACCACTTCTTTAGGATTTATAAAATCTGGCCTCCTAGATACTTTTCACTGTGCTAAGGATGAGATAATTACGGATGAGGAAGCTTATCCTCATGTTCATATATATATATATATATATATAAAACAGCAAAAATACATAGTGTGAGAAGCATATATACATATGTGTAATATATATATTACCAATTACCATGTATAATATATAGATATTTGCTCATTGGTAACTGGTTCTAATGAATACAGTTGTTCTGTCTTGATTTTAAACTTCCCCATACATACCCAAGCTATTTATTTCTTTTTATATGCCTTTTCATGAACACTGTCTCTGCCTTTTGTTTCAAACCTCAAGAAAGAGTCTCATTTAGGAGTAAGCGGGACTTTGAATGAATCTGACAGGCTGCTAGCATGAAGAAAAAAATACTCAACGGCACTAATGTCCTGCCTAATTTTCAGTCATCGGGGAGATGAACATTAGAGTGTCTTATGAGAGCGGAGAGCATAGAACATACCAAAAAAAAATGAATTGAAATAAAATTTCCCAAGAGACTGCCTATTTCCCTGCCCTGTGCTGCTGAAGGAATTGAAGCTTCGGGAGAAGCATTTGCTCAATTGATTGCGAATTGTCGGATTTTAAACTATGGATTATAAGAATTAGAACGTGTAGGGGAAAATATTATCCCTCTGCCAAAGATATACCCTGAAGGAACGGATAAATTTAAAGTTCATTGTAATTAATTTGAAAGTGAAATACACTCGTATCAAGAAAGTTTCCGTGGTGTAGTGGTTATCACATTCGCCTAACACGCGAAGGGTTCCCAATTTGAAACTGGGCGGAAACAGCGTGCAGTTTTGTTCTTGAAACGGAGTCTCACTGTCGCCAGGCTGGAGTGCAATGGCGCTATCTCGGCGCACTGCAACCTCCGACTCCCTGGTTCAAGCGATTCTCCTGCCTCAGCCTACCTAGTAGCTGGAATTAGAGATACGTGCCACGACGCCCAACTCATTTTTGTATTTTTAGTAGAGACGGAGTTTCACCATGTTGGCAAGGATGGTCTCGAACTCCTGACCTGGTGATCCACCCGCCTCGGCCTCCCAGAGTGCTGGGATTACAGGCGTGAGCCAGCGCGTCCGGCCCATAGTTGTTCTGTAAAATTCTGAATCTGTTTACTTATATGTGTGGATTTGTGTATACACACACATTTTATACATATATAAACATGTATATATAACATATATATATATAATATATATATTTTTTTGAGACGGATTTTCGCTCTTGTTGCCCAGCCTGGAGTGCCATGGCACGATCTCGGCTCACTACAACCTCCACCTCCCTGTTTCAAGCGATTCTCCTGCCTCAGCCTCCCTAATAGCTGGGATTACAGGTATGAGTCACCACACCTGGCTATTTTGTATTTTTAGTAGAGGCGAGGTTTCTCCATGTTGATCAGGCTGGTCTTGAACTCCCTACCTCAGGTGATCCGCCCGCCTCGGCCTCCCGAAGTGCTGGGATTACGGCGTGAGCCACCGCGCCCTGTCAGTCAGAACTTTCAATTAAAATAATAGTAATATAACAAGAGCAGAGCTAAGACTGACTTTCTCACCCAGCCCTCTCACCCAGCCCTCAACAGATACTCGAGTTCACGTAGTACCTGTTCCATTAAAGATACTATGCCTTGGCCGGGCGTGGTGGTTCACGCACTTAATCCCAGCACTTGGGAGGCCTAGGCGGGTTAATCATCTGTAGGCAGATGTTCGAGACCAGCCTGGCCAACATGGTGAAATCCCATGTCTACTAAAAATACAAAAATTAGCTGGGCTTGGTGGCGCTGAAGCAGCAGAATCACTTGAACCTGAGAGATGGAGGTTGCAGTGAGTCGAGATCCCACTGCACTCCAGACTGGGCGACTGAGGGAGACTCTGTCTCACAAAAAATAAAAATAAAGATAAACATAAAAAAGAGATACTGCGCCCGGCTGCCGTTGGCCTTCTATAGGAAGAGATGCAGTACTCTTCTGTTGAGGGCAGAGAGAGTTAGTGCAGTAACTTAAGTTTTTGAAAGCTCTTGCTAGCCGGGCGAGGTGGCAGGCGCCTGTAGTCCCAGCTACTCGGGAGGCTGAGGCAGGAGAATGGCGTAAACCCGGGAGGCAGAGCTTGCAGTGAGCCGAGATCCGGCCATTGCACTCCAGCCTGGGCGACAGAGCAAGATTCTGTCTCAAAAAAAAAAAGCTCTTTCGACAGTTTAGTGGAGAATATTTTGTAGAGAGAAAAGAATGGATTTAAGGAGATCTGTTAAGTTCCTTTCATCAGAGATGACTGTGACCCGAAGAGTATGGTGGCAGTAGAGGTGGTGGGAAGAAGTCAGAGTCTGGTTATATTTTAAAGATAGAACCAAGAGGAATTTCAGAGAACATGGACGTGAAGAGTGGAGTAATAGAATTGGTGATAACTCTGAAGGTTTTTTTTTTTTTTTTTTTTTGGTTAAAAAAATGAAAGGATGTAGCTGCCATTAACTGAAAAAGAGAAGACTGGGTGCAGCAGGATTATTACGAGAAAAAAATGAGAGTCCTGTTTTAGACATGCTAACTGGTATAGCATAAAACATTTAAGTGTAATGCTGAGGAATCACTTGAATACACAAATCTGGAGTTTAATGGAGTGGTCTAGACTGCAGATTCAAATTTATCAGTGGTAGTCATATAAACATTATGTATGCCATGAAAATAGATGAGTGAGTGTATATAGGAAAGAAGTCCAAGGACCAAGCCCTGAGGTATCCCATTATAAAGCAGGCTTTATGCCCAGGCTTGAGTGCAGTGGCGTGATCTTGGTTCACTGCAAGCTCCGCCTCCCGGGTTCAAGCCATTCTCTTGTCTCAGCCTCCGGAGTAGCTGGGACCATAGGCGCCCGCGACTACGCCCGGCTAATTCTTTTGTATTTTTAGTAGAGGCGGGGTTTCACCGTGTTAGCCAGGATGGCCTCGATCTGCTGACCTCGTGATCCACCCGCCTCGGCCTCCCAAAGTGCTAGGATTACAGGCGTGAGCCACTGCGCCCGGCCTTGACTTACATGCTTAACTTGAAATAGGTTCTTTGGAATGTAACCCCACCATAAGTGGAGGTACCTCTGTACCTAGAAATACAACAGATTTTTATTTATTTACTTTTTATCTCACAGTCTTACTATATTCTTTTATTATTCTATTTTAGTTATTTATTATTTTTAGGTTATATTTATTTATATTTATTTTGGGTTATATTTATTTTTTGTTTTAGATTCTTTCGCATTTTCTGTATAGACAATCATGTTGCTTATGACTAGAGTTTTATTTATTCCTTTACAATCTAAACTGTGTGTTTTTATTTATTTGTCTTGTGTAATTACGTTAAATAGGACTTCTAGAACAATGTTGAATAAGAGTTGTAAGAGGCCGGGCGCGGTGGCTCATGCCTGTAATCGCAGCACTTTGGAGGCCGAAAAGGGTGGATCAAGAGGTCAGCAGATTGAGACCATCCTGGCTAACACAGTGAAACCCCGTATCTACTAAAAATACCAAAAAATTAGCCGGGCGTTGTGGCGGGCGCCTGTGGTCCCAGCTACCAGAGGCAGGAGAATGGCGTGAACCCGGGAGGCGGAGTTTGCAGTGAGCCCAGATCATGCCACTGCACTCCAGCTTGGGCGACAGAGGGAGACTCCGTCTCAAAAGAAAAAAAAAAAAAAAAAGAGTGGTAAGAGCAGATATTCTTGTCAGACATTCCCTATATTGAGAAGTCATTCAGTCTTTTACCATTAAGTATGATATTACATTTTTTTTTTTTTTTTGAGGCGGAGTCTCGCTCTGTAGCCCGGACTGGAGTGCAGTGGCCAGATCTCAGCTCACTGCAAGCTCCGCCTCCCGGGTTTACGCCATTCTCCTGCCTCAGCCTCCCGAGTAGCTGGGACTACAGACGCCCGCCACCTCGCCCGGCTAGTTTTTTTTTTTGTATTTTTAGTAGAGACGGGGTTTCACCATGTTAGCCAGGATGGTCTCGATCTCCTGACCTTGTGATCCGCCCGTCTCGGCCTCCCAAAGTGCTGGGATTACAGGCTTGAGCCACCGCGCCCGGCCGATATTACATTTTTTTTGCAGATGCTTTTTATCAAGTTGAAGAAGCTCATCTCTATTCCCAGTTTACTGAATTTTTTTTTAAATCGTAAATGGGTGTTGAATGTTATTGAATGTTTTCCTATGTCTGTTGAGATGATCATGTGGTTGAACCTTCTGGCCACCAGAATCATGAGCCAAATAAGTCTCTTTTCTTTATAAATTACACAGGCTTAGGTATTCTGTTATAGCAACCCAAAACAGACTGAGGCAGGAAGAGTCCGTGATCAGGGTCTATGAGGTTGGACTTTCTTAGTCATTCTGCCTGCTCCCAGAAGTTGACATTCTCTAATATTCTATACTTAATACTCCTTTAAAGTAGAAATTTTCATTCTTTTTTACTTTCTTCAGCTCCTATGAATTTTCTGCTCTCTGGATGTAACCATGTTTGCTGCTACTCCCTAAGTGTTTAAGCTTGCTTTCTTTAGGGACAGGCTACTCTCTCTGTCAGCCCTGTTCCACTGAAAGGGGCTTTCTCTGATCCCTAGCCCTGCTCCGTCATTTGTTATGAGCACGGGTTCTACATCTGTAGACTCAACCAATCAAGGATCAAAAACATTTGAAAAAAATAAAAACAACAATGCAACAGCAAAAAAAAAAAAAAAGTATAGCAACTATTTACATAGGATTTACATTATATTTGGTATTATAAATAATCTAGAGATGATTTAAAGTATACAGGAAGATGTGCAGAGGTTATTTTGTATAAGGGACTTGAGCATCAGTGGATTTTGGTATTCTTGGGGGTCCTGGAACCAATTCTCCCGGAACATGGAGGGCAGTAGTTCTTTGAGAATTGTGAAGAGAAGCCTGCAAAAGTGTGAAAACTCTTTTTGAGTACTTGATCCTAGGGGTTCTAGAATTTCCTTCTCAGACATAGATACTTAGACTAAATTTTGCAAGTCATAAGATACTGAATTTTTGCTGAATTTTTCTTAACCTCTCGCATGGAGGCCTCATCATCATCCTATTGCTATAGACGAGCCAGTATTCATTTCCCATTTCTACTTGGGAGTGCCTATTTTTCCATAGATTTCAGGCTACGTGGTTGCTCTGAGACCTCAACTCTTTCATGGGTTCAAGGAAAATTATGCTTTTCTAGACTATCTGGACTTTTTCTTTCTTTTTTCTTTTCTTTTTCTTTCTTTTTTCTTTCTTTCTTTTTTTTTTTTTGAAACGGAGTTTCACTCTTATTGCCCAAGCTGGAGTGTAATGGCTCGATCTCGGCTCATTGCAACTTCCACCTCCTGAGTTCAAGCAATTCTTCTGCCTCAGCCTCCTGACTAGCTGGCATTACAGGCGTGCATCACCATGCCTGGCTAGTTTTTTTGTATCTTTAGTAGAGACAGGGTTTCACCATGTTAGCCAAGCTGGTCTCGAACTCTTGACCTCAGGTGATAGGTGATCCGCCCACTTCAGCCTCCCAAAGTGCTGGATTACAGGCGTGAGCCACCATGCCTGGTCTATCTGGACTTTTTCATTGTTAGATTAGGAGCAGTATTTTTTCCAACTTTCTACATTCTAGGTAGAGGCTGGAGTCCCTTTAGGATTTTAATCTGAGCATAAAGGATAGCATCCTCTTCATTGTCTACTGTATTATTTTGCTAATCCTCTGAATATTAAGCATTATGAAAAATCATAGTAAGTTAGAAATAGACCTGTTTACAATAACGACATATTGAAGACAGGCATCTGATGTTTTTCTAGCCAAAAATTCAGAGACAGAGAGAGAAGAAGGAAAGAAGAAAAGAAAGAAAGAAAAAAAGGAGAGAGAGCCATTCATAAGTACAGAAGGACAATAATGGGAAAGGAGAAAGCAGTAGCAAAATTCTGAAAACTAAATAGTAGAAGGGCTAGTGTGATACACAAGGAAAGTTTCACTTTAAGCCAGAGTTGGGAAAAGCCAAAGAAGAATATAACTTACCTTGTGAAAGCCAACCCCCAAAATTTCAGGAATTGGTAGTGTTTGTGTACATGTAGTGAACAGGAGATTGAAAATAGATATCGTTTTAATGCCATTTTGAGGAAATTTAGAGTTATATAACCCCTTGCTCAGTTTCAGAATATGGAGGAAATTTATAGCAGAATATTTAGAAGACGATTCTATTAAGTGAGTAACATGGACGCTCACTAGCCTGGAGGAGACTAACAAATTTGAAAGGTGTACAACATCCTACAAAGTAATGGAACTTTACCTTATTTTGTCTCCAATTCATTTTTAGGACTATGATCTCCTGGTTGACTGGAAGTTGATTTCTGGAAATCTGCTCAACCCTCTTACTGATCCTTACTGATTTCCTGACAGTGGTCAGCCACGTAAATCAAAAGTTATTTTTTCCTTTAAGAACCACACTCAAGTGCTCTGAGCTTCTGATCAGGCCGGGGTTAGCAGGTGTGAAGGTGGACAGTGATACTACCAAATGAGGATAAACATCTCAGTTCCACACTTGGCCTTCTCTGAAACCACCTCAGCTGCTGGTCAAAGGTAAGAGTTTGGGCTCCTGACTGGGCCTTTCAGGTGGGGAATGAGGGAGTAGGGGTATTGGAGTTCAGCGTTTTCTGCAGTGTTCTGTTGGAATAGAGAATTATTGTCTATAAGTTTTCTGTCTTGCTAGGCTGCTCTTTTCCTTGTCATTTAGTTAGAGAAAGCTGGCTTTCTTGTGGCTTTTTTGTCTGTATTAACAAGTTGTTGGCTTCTCCGCACTCAGTCCAGGATACATGAACTTAAAAACAAAAAAAAAAATTAGAAAATTTACCACCATCTCTTTCCTTTAGTTGAAAGGTCTCCCACCAGTTTGCCTTCTCTCCATTTTTCGAAGTCTTCCTATGGTTGTTTTATACATGATGTCCAGGGTTTTTAATTGCGTTTGGTGGGAATGATAGGAACAATATGACTACATTGTCTTCTCAATCAGCGTTTTATTTTATTTTATTTTAATTTTTTTGAGACAGAGTCTCATGCTGTCGCCCAGGCTGGAGTGCAGTGGCAGGATCTCAGCTCACTGCAACCTCCGTCTCCCAGGGTTCAAGCAATTCTCCTGCCTCAGCTTCCTGAGTAGCTGGGATTACAGGCACGTGCCACCACAACCGGTTAATTTTTGTTTGTTTGTTTGTTTGTTTGGTATTTTTAGTAGGGGCAGGATTTCTCCATGTTGGCCAGGCTGGTCTCAAACTCCTGGCCTCAAGTGATATCCCCACCTTGGCCTCCCAAGTGTTGGGATTGCAGGCGTGAGCCACCACGCCCAGCCTCAATCAGCATTTTAGTCTCCTATTCTTAAATATATGTGTCAAAGATTAATTTGTGTCCTCCCCTCTCTACCAAATTCATATGTTGAAGTCCTAACACTTACTAATTGAGAACGTGACTATCTTTGGAGATGGGGCCTTTGAATGAGATATTTAGAATTGGCCATAATCCAGTATGACATGTCTTTGCAAGAAAAGATTAGGACACAGACACACCCTGAAGGAAGACGATATTAGGACATGGAGGAGATGGCTATCTGCAAACAAGGGAGAGAAGCATAAAATAAACAAACAAACAAACAAATCTTGTTGACACCATAATCTCTGACCTCTAGCCTCCAGAAATGTAAGAAAATAAATGCCTGCTGTTTAAATCACATGATCTGTGGTACTTCGTTATAGCAGTGATAACAAACTAATACAACGTGTATAGTGCAAGGATCACCGAAGATATATATAGAGAGAGGTGGGGGAGAGAAAGAGAGAGATGGAGGGAGGGAGGAAGAATACAAAAAGAGATTTTTAAAATACAATTTAAGGACACAGACTGCAGCAAAAACTTTACACCATATGTCATATTATATCATATCTCACTAATATCTTCAGAAGGAGAGAAACAATACTATATCCAATAACAAGGACTAGGATCCAATGAAGAAAAACTTCCATAAAACCAAAAAAAAGCATGGGCGCGGTGGCTCACGCCTGTAATCCCAGCACTTTGGGAGGCTGAGGTGGGCAGATCACCTGAGGTCGGGAGTTTGAGACCAGCCTGACCAACATCGAGAAACCCCGTCTCTACTAAACATACAAAATTAGCCCAGCATGGTGGCACATGCCTGTAATCCCAGCTACTTAGGAGGCCGAGGCAGGAGAATTGCTTGAATCCGGGAGGCAGAGGTTGCGGTGGGCCGAGATCGCGCCATTGCACTCCAGTCTGGGCAACAAGAGCGAAACTCTGTCTCAGAAAAAAAAACCAAAAAAAAAAAACAAAAACAAAAAAGAGGTTTTGGAATGCAAAATTATGTTAATAGGAAATAACTTAAATATGAAGTAAATGTATTTGATGATAGAATATACAAAAACTGCATGTGGTGTTTCAGGTTCAGTCAGATTGGCAACTTTAAAGGACATATATGTGGCTTAGCCCCAAAAAAAGAGAACTAGAGGAGGAGAGGATAAACCAATCATCCAGAAATACCTAAAGTGCGTTGAAAAGAGGCTGGGTGCAGAGGCTCATGCCTGTAATCCCAGCACTTTGGGAGGCTGGGGCAGGCAGATCATTTGAGGTCAGGAGTTCTACACCAGCCTGGCCAACAAAGTGAAACCCCATCTCTACTAAAAATACAAAAATTAGCCGGCCTGGTGGCGGGCACCTGTAATCCCAGCTACTTGGGAGGCTGAGGCAGGAGAATTGCTTGAACCCAGGATATGGAGGTTGCAGTGAGCCGAGACTGCGCCATTGCACTTCAGCCTGGAAGACAAGAGCAAAACTGCATCTCAAAACAAACCAACAAACAGCAACAACAAAAAAGACACAAAAGAACAAGCGGGTGCAGTCACTCACCCCTGTAATCCCAGCACTTTGGGAGGCCGAGGCAGGTGGATCACCTGAGGTCAGGAATTCAAGACCAGCCTGGCTAACATATAGTGAAACCCCGTCTCTACTAAAAAAAAACACAAAAATTAGCTGGCCGTGGTGGCAGGCGCCTGTAATCCCAGCCACTTGGGAAGCTGAGGCAGGAGAATCACTTGAATCAGAAAGACGGAGATTGCAGTGAGGCGAGATCCTGCCACTGCACTCCAGCCTGGGGGACAGAGCAAGACTCCGTCTCTCAAAAACAAACAAACAAAAACCAAAAAACCCAAAAAGAACAGAAGAAAAAGACAAGAGCACGTATATGGATCACTCACTATTTAAATGTGCATAATTGATGGTATCTACTTAGCAGTTTTCAGGTGTTATGAGTTGGAAGATACTGTTTGGGGGCACTGCTCTGGGACCCTGCTCATTATGGAGCCATCTGTGCCAATGATTGCTTTTTTTACGTCTCAACTTGCAATTCATCCTTTTAGACTGCTTTTTGAAACGGGATCTGGGCCCTTTAATTTTTTTTTCTTGTGCCAGCTGGCACTGAATTTTGTCAGTTGTGGGTGCTGGAGAGACTTTGTAGGAGGAAGAGAGTTTTGCTTTCTGGTTCCAGCAGCTCCTGCGGACCTCTCAACTTCTGCAGTGTCCAGCTCTATTCTATTGACTTCCACGGAAGTGGAGAAAAGAAAGTGGAGACGGGCGCGGTGGCTCACGCCTGTAATCCTAGCATTTTGGGAGACCGAGGTAAGTGGATCAGCTGAAGACAGGAGTTCCAGACTAGCCTGACCAACATGGCAAAACCCCATCTCTACTAAAAACAGAAAAAAAAAAAATTAACCAGGTATGGTGGCGGGCACCTGTAATCCCAGCTACTTGGGAGGCTGAGACAGGAGAATCATTTGAACCCGGGAGGTGGAGGCTGGGTGAGCCAAAGTTGTGCCATTGCACTCCAGGCTGGGCAACAAGAGTGAAACTCCATCTCAAAAAAAAAAAAAAATGTGGAGATCATACAAAATTGAAAATGTTGATTTCCAGTAACTACTGGAGTTCTTATTGCATGTTCTCAAATGGTAAAGTCATAAATAAAAGATAAAATAGTCAATAATTGCAAAAGAAATCATTGATAATCTTGTATTATTGTATAGAAAAGGAATTGTCATCAGATGAAAACACTAATTTTTTTTTTTTTTTTTTTTTTTTTGGAGACAGAGCCTTGCTCCCAGGCTGGAGTGCAGTGGCTGCCATCTCAGCTCACTACAACCTCTGCCTCCCAGGTTCAAGTGATTCTCCTGCCTCAGCCTCCCGAGTAGCTTGGGATTACAGGTGCCCGCCACCATGCCTGGTTAATTTTTGTATTTTTAGTAGAGACAGGGTTTCACCATTTTGGCCAGGCTAGTCACGAACTCCTGACCTCAAGTGATCCACCCGCCTCGGCCTCCCAAAGTGCTGGGGTTCCAGGCATGAGCCACCGCAGCAGACCTGAAAATTCTAAAGTTTTTTTTGTTCCTAATAAATAATTGACAATGCTTTAGTCACACCATGTAGGAAGTGATTGTTCACATGGCTTCCATCACGTAGCATATTCCATCCAGTCTTTCCCCCTTTTTTCCTTGAAGACTTCTTGCCACCCTCAAAAACTAAATTGATGAACTAGACCTCAGGCTTTTTAGTTTTCCACACCATATAACAAATGAATAACACAGATGTCATCAATAATAAATTCCTTAAACTGTATTCTACAAAGATACAGCTACACTTGTAAAAATTACAAAGCCTATAGAAAGCCCTACCAAATTGAAATCCAGGATCTTCAGTTTACTAAGCAAGCTATTTAACTAGCCAACCCATACAGCTCTCTTGAATGAAAAAAGAAAAGCAGGAAAAGAAATTTAGTATGAGGAGTTTACCATTTTTACACACTAGAAATTGGTGTAAGAGAGGCCAGATGCAGTGGCTCACTTCTGTAATCCCAGCACTTTGGGAAGCTGAGGCGAGTGGATCACATGAGGCCAGGAGTTCGAGACCAGCCTTATCAACATGGTGAAACCCCATCTCTACTAAAAAACACAAAAATTAACTGGGCATGGTGGCAGGCGCCTGTAATCCCAGCTAGTCAGGAGGCTGAGGCAGGAGAACTTCTTTTTTTTTTTTTTTTGAGGCGGAGTCTCGCTCTGTCGCCCGGACTGGAGTGCAGTGGCCGGATCTCAGCTCACTGCAAGCTCCGCCTCCCGGGTTTACGCCATTCTCCTGCCTCAGCCTCCCGAGTAGCTGGGACTACAGGCGCCCGCCACCTCGCCCAGCTAGTTTTTGTATTTTTAGTAGAGACGGGGTTTCACCGTGTTAGCCAGGATGGTCTCGATCTCCTGACCTCGTGATCCGCCCGTCTCGGCCTCCCAAAGTGCTGGGATTACAGGCTTGAGCCACCGCGCCCGGCCAGGAGAACTTCTTGAACCTGGGAGGCAGAGGTTGCAGTGAGCTAAGATTTCACCATGGAGTGCCTGGGTAACAGAGCAAGACTCCGTCTCCGTCTTTCTCTCTCTCTTTCTCTCTCTCTCTCTCTCTCTCTCTCTCTCTCTCTCTCTCTCTCTCTCACACACACACACACACACACACACACAAAGAAAAAAAAGAAATTGGTTTAAGAGAAGAAAATATGTATTTATTGATGAGAAACAAATGCAATACAACAGCATTATAGTCTGCTCAAAGGGACTGTGCCCCTGGTAAATTGATAGCACTTTACTGATGTTACCACATCAATAACCACAAGAAGATGTGAGAATTAACATACAATATCATATAGTGGGTAATTTTAAGTTTTCTAGTAATATAAGAAAGTAGAGTAAAGCAAGTGAAATCAATTTCAATTTTTTTTTTAAGAGAAGGGGGCTCGTTGTATTGCCTGCGATGGTCTCAAACTCCCAGGTTCAGGAAACCCCCCTTTCCACAACCTCTGGAATAGCTGGGATTACAAGAGCATATCACTGCGCCCAGGTACTTCTAATATATTTTAACTCCTAATATTATCATTTAAACATGTTATCAAGAAAATATGAGATTTCTTTTTTTTTCTGTTTTTGTGCTACGTTTTTGAAATATGTGTGAGCAGCTGTTGCGGACAGTGCTGCTCTAGAATACTCAGGGGAAAATAAAATATTTTAACTTCAAATACAATATCTGTAGTTTTTCAGTGGAGTGGGATGGGGGCCCAATGTGCTTATCATATCGAAGGTCAAAGGCTTCTTTTCCTTAGTATAATATTTTCAATGTTCATTCATGTTGTAGCCTGTATTAGAATTTCATTTCTTTTTATAGTCGAGTAATACTTTTTTTTTTTGAGATGGAGTTTCACTCTTATCGCCCAGGCTGGAATGCAATGGGGCCATCTCGGCTCACTGCAACCTCCGCCTCCCGGGTTCAAGTGATTCTCCTGCCTCAGCCTCCCGAGTAGCTGGGATTACAGGTGGCCACCACTACACCAGGCTAATTTTTGTATTGTTAGTAGAGACGGGGGTTTCACCATGTTGGCCAGGTTGGTCTGGAACTCCTGACCTCAGGCGATCCACCTGCCTCGGCCTCCCAAAGTGCTCGTATTACAGGCATGAGCCATCGCACCGGGTCGAATAATACTCTCTATTTGATTTTTTTTTTTAGTTGTCTTTCCAGAGATCTCTTTCAGCCAACCTCTTTCTCAGTGTCAGTAAAAGACAGGAGATTAAGAGAATGCAATTTCAGAAGAGAACATTTTGTTTAAGGGGAGATGTCTTTTTCAAAAAATTTATTTATTTGATTAGAGACAAGGGTCTCACTCTGTTGTCCAAGCTGGCCTTCTGTTCCCGGCCTTAAGCGATCCTTCCACCTCAGCCTCCTGAGTAGCTGGGTATAGTTACAGGGTCACACCACCACGCCCAGGTTGGTGTTGTCTTTCTATGATAAAGCCACCACAGAACAGAACAAAACAATGCGACGAAACCTACAAGTTATTAAAAACGAAAACAAAAATAAAAATCTTGAAAGTAGAAGGGAATTACCTCGGTTGGTTAAAGCCCAGTGATATAAGACTGTGAGTCTCATCCCTGGTAGACACTCAATTTTTCGCCTTCTACCGTGGAAGTTCTCTGCTAGTGTTAGTTGCAAAAAGTGGACGATAAAAGAAAACGCACGAATACAGTGCTGCTTACAGTCTGCTCGGCATCACCCAGCTAAAAATTAATGGGCCTCATCAAAGAATCCACCTAGAATCACTGGAGCTAAGTCCCAGAAAACTGGGTATAATACTCCTTCTCAGGGATTCTCCAGCACGCTGAAGTTTGAGTAGCATTTTACTGAGCTCAGAATCCTTTGGACCGTCCCCCACACCCACCGCTTTTTTACCAGCTCACAGCCAAGAGAAAGTGGATCCAATGAGGTCTAGGCGCATGAAGAGTTCGTTGAGTTCCCAGCACCCATCACATCGCACATTGTCCATCGTCGATACACTTCTGTAAGATAAATATTGAGAATACCACAAATTAAGGTGTCTTTTGCTTGTGCGTATTCTCTTTCCTGCGACACCTTGATTTCCTTTGCAAGTTCCTCCACAATGCCCCAGGCGTCGGGGATCAAATTCAGAAACACCTGGAAAGGAGAGACATCTGTTTTATCAGACACCGCCCCAAGAATGTCTCTTCCTTACACCCTCTCCCTCTTGTTGCATGTTTAACGTTTGTCTGGGATCCCTTTCAAATCTGGTTTCTTAGTGTCAGTCTGTAGCAGGGAGGCTCGCACGCTCTTCTTGGTGCGATCATGGGGCGGGACGGGGAGATCGAGGCTGAATCGCGTTCGCAGGCATGGGACAGGGCATTACCAAGATCGCCGAACTGAGGGCCTAAGGGAGACACTGATACCTATTCTTCACAGCCGCGCCTTTCTTGATGCAATATTTCTCCAGGCGATGTCCCTTCTTTTTCGTCCAGGACCTATGCTCAGGGACAAAGTTGTGCAGGAAAGGGTCTGAAGAGTGGAAGCCTGCCCAAGGCGGGGGAAAATCAATGAAGAAATTGTCTGGGTAAGCATAGGCACAGAATAAACAAACAAACAAACAAAAAGATATTCGATTTAAAATAGTAAAAAAAGTGGTCTGGCGCGGCGGCTCACGCCTGTAATCCCAGCACTTTGGGAGGCCGAGGCGGACGGATCACCTGAGGTCAGGAGTTCGAGACCAGTGTGGCCAAAATGGCGAAACCCCATCTCTACTAAATATATCCCCCCAACCAAAAAAAAAAAAAAAAAAATAGCCGGACGTAGTGGCATCCTCCTGTAATCCCAGCTACCCAGGACGCTGAGGCAAGAGAATCGCTGGAACTCGGGAGGCAGAGGCTGCAGTGAGTCGACATCGCGCTACTGCACTCCAGCCTGGGCAACAGGGCAACACTCTGTCTCAAACAAAACAAAACAAAACACAAAACAATAAAACAAAACAAAAGTAAAAAAAAAAATAATGTCGGTCTGTCGCGGTAGTTTACGCCTGTAATCCCGGCACTTTGGAAGGCTGAGGCGGGCAGATCACTTCTGTTCAGGAATTCAAGACTCACCTGGCCAACATGGCGAAACCCCATCTCTGCTAAAAATTCTTTTCCTTCCTTCCTTCCCTCCTTCCCTCCTTCCTTTTTTTTGGTTTTGTTTTGGCGAGTTTCGCTCTTGGGGGTCGAGCTGGAGTGCAGTGGTGCGATCTCGGCTCCCTGCAACCTCTGCCTCCCGGATTCAAGCGATTCTCCTGCCTCAGCCTCCCGAGTAGCTGGAGTGGCGCCCACCACTACGCTCGGCTAATTTTTTTATTTTTAATAGAGACGGGGTTTCACCATGTTGGCCAGGTCGGTCTCAAACTCCTGACCTCAAGTGATCCGCCCGCCTCGGCCTCCCAGAGTGCTGGGATTATAGGCGTGAGCCACCGCGCCCCTCCTAAAAACACAAAAATTAGCCAGGGCTGGCGGCGGTCACCTGCAGTCCCAGCTATTCCGGAGGCTGAGACACAAGAATGACTTAAACTTGGAGGCGGACGTTGCGGTGAGCCGAGATGGCGCCACTGCACTCCAGCCTAGGCGACAAAGGGAGATCCAGACTCAAAAGAAAAGAAGAAAAGTCGGTCGGTCAATACTTGTTTTTAATTTGGATTTTAAAAATTAAGATATGATTAACATAACATAAAATCCAACTTTTGAAAGTGTACAATTCACTGCTTTTTAGTGTATTCACAGACGTGTGCAACTATCACCATTATCTAATTTCAAACCATTCTCTTTTTTTTTGAGACGGAGTCTCGCTCTGTCGCCCGGGCTGGAGTGCAGTGGCCGGATCTCAGCTCACTGCAAGCTCCACCTCCCAGGTTTACGCCATTCTCCTGCCTCAGCCTCCCGAGTAGCTGGGACTACAGGCGCCCGCCACCTCGCCCGGCTAGCTTTTTGTATTTTTTAGTAGAGACGGGGTTTCACCGTGTTAGCCAGGATGGTCTCCAACTCCTGACCTCGTGATCCGCCCGTCTCGGCCTCCCAAAGTGCTGGGATTACAGGCTTGAGCCACCGCGCCCGGCCAAATTTCAAACCATTCTCATCACCCCAAACAAACTTTGTACTCATTCCCCTCTTTCTCCAGCCCCTGGGAAATATTAGCACTTTCTTTCTTTACATATTTGTC
Organism: Trachypithecus francoisi; assembly: GCF_009764315.1. Lineage (NCBI taxonomy): Eukaryota > Metazoa > Chordata > Mammalia > Primates > Cercopithecidae > Trachypithecus > Trachypithecus francoisi. The sequence goes on along the minus strand of NW_022681455.1, from coordinate 27,384,264 downwards.
TATTCTGGACATTTTCTATAAATGGAATCATACAATATGTAGCTTTTCGTGTTTGGCTTCCTTAGCATAATATGTTCAAGGTTCATTCACTTTGTAGCACGTATTGTAACTTTATTTTATTTTATTTTATTTTATTTATTTTGAGACAGTGTCTTGCTCTACAGCCCAGGCTGGAGTGCAGTGGTGCCATCTCGGCTAAGTACAACCTCCACCTGTCAGGTTCAAGCGATTCTCCTGCCTCAACCTTAGGAGTAGCTGGGATTGCAGATGGCTACTTTTAGTATTTTTAGTAGAGCCATGTTTAGTAGAGCCGCGTTGGCCAGTCTGGTCTCGAACTCCTGACCTCAGCGGCCTCTACAAAGTGCTGGGATTACAGGACTTGAGCCACCACGCCTGACCTAGAACTTTATTTCTTTTTTTCGTTGAATGTTTGAATTTTTTGAGTTGTCTTTCCAGGGATCTCTTTGAGCCAACCCATTTCTCAGTATCAGTTTGGGGGGGAAAAAGGGAGAGATTTAAAAAAATGCAATTTCCAGGCCAGACGCGGTGGCTCAAGCTTGTAGACCCAGCGCTTTGAGAGGCCAAGGCGGGCGAATTGCCTAAGCCCGGGAGTTTGCGACCAGCCTGGGCAACACGGTGAAACCCCCGTCTCTATTAAAATACAAAAAATTAGCTGAGCCTAGCCGCGTCCGCCTGTAGTACTAGCTATTTGGGAGGCTGAGGCAGGATAATTGCTTGAACGGGGGAGGCAGAGGTTGCAGAGTGCCGAGATGCAGCCACTGCGCTCCAGCCTGGGCGACAGAGCAATACTCCGTCTCAAACAAACAACAACAACAAAAAAAAAGCCAAAATTAGCCTCGAGCCAGCCAGGAGTCGAACCTAGAGTCTTCTGATCCGTAGTCAGACGCGTTATCCATTGCGCCACTGGCCCACGACTCTGTCTGCGATTACCGGCCCCTCAGTCTGCGTCTGTTGATTATCGCTGATGTGTCCGCGGCTCTTACTCTGTCCCCTTCTCCCCCACCCCCTTCCTCCCCCTCCCCCCCTCCCCCTCCCCCTCCCCCCCCCCTCCCCCCTCCCCCCTCCCCCCCTCCCCCCCCCCTCCCCCCTCCCCCCCCCTCCCCCTCCCTCTGCTGCTGCTTCTTCTCCTTCTCCTTCTCCTCCTCCTCCTCCTCCTCCTCCTCCTCCTCCTCCTCCTTCTCCTTCTCCTTCTTCTTCTCTTCTTCTTCTTCTTTTTTTTATAAGACGGAGACTCGCTCTCTCGCCCAGGCTGGGGTGCAGTGGCGCGATCTTGGCTCACTGCAACCCCCGCCTCCCGGGTTCAAGCGATTCTCCTGCCTCAGTCTATTGAGTAGTTGGGATTACAGGCGTGCGCGACCACTCCCGGCTAATTTTTGTATTTTTAGTAGAGATGGGGTTTCATCATGTTGGCCAGGCTGGTCTCCAGCTCCGGACCTCGGGTGATCCGCCCGCCTCGGCCTCCCAAAGTGAGGGAATTACAAACGTGAGCCACCGCCCCCTTGTGTCTATTGTACTTGTGAAAGCTTCATTAATTTATGCATTCGGTTCATCTGCTCATGCATTAAATAATTTCATTTTTAAAAAACATACTTGTGTTGGATACCGATGCTTCGTGTGGAACAGTAGTCAGAGATGCAAATACTTTTAAATTTTGAGATAATGAAAAAGAAAATGGAATACTTTACTGAGTTATACATCGTATGTTTTCCATTTCATTCTCCAAAGAACCATAACAAAAGAAACACAACCAAAGAATCATTACAGAGGAAATAATTTCATACTTTATGCAACAGAAAAGACATTAAGAAACATCTCCCAGGCCGCGTGCCGTGGCTTACACCTGTAATCCCAACACTTTGGGAGGCAGAGGCAGGTTGATCACTTGAGGTCAGGAGTTCGACACCAGCCTGGCCAACATGGTGAAACCCTGTCTCTACTAAAAACACAAAAAATTAACCTGGCGTGGTGGCTCGCGCCTGTGATCCCAGCTCCTCGAGAGGCTGAGCAGGAGAATCGCTTGAACCGGGGAGGCGGAGATTGCAGTGAGCCGAGATCGTGCCACTGCACTCCAGCCTAAGTGACAGAAGGAGACTCCGTCTCATAAAGAAAAAAAAAAAAAAAAAAAAAAAAAAAAAAGAAAGAAGCGGGCACATCAATGAAAAAAATGTGAACGACAGTAATTCTATTACGTACATGATGTTCCAAAGCAGAAAATTTCTTTATAAATATAAATATCTGAAGGGAGTGAAACTTGTTTAAATTGACCACAAAGAAAATCGCACTTTGCCAGAATTCGCAGTCTTGTTCAATGTGTGCCTGGTTGCATTGCAAATCTACTATTTTCTTAGGAATCCTAATGAAGAATAGATAGTCGACACCGCTCCGTCGACGGGCCAGTGGCGCAATGGATAACGCGTCTGACTACGGATCAGAAGATTCTAGGTTCGACTCCTGGCTGGCTCGGCAACTACTTTTCCCCCCCGCCAGACGAAGTCTCGCTCTGTCTCCCAGGCTGTGTAGTGCAATGAAGCAATTTCGGCTCACTGCAACTTCCGCCTCCCGGGTTCAAGCAATTCTCTTGCCTCAGCCTCCCGAGTAGCTGGGATTACAGGCGCCTTCCACCACGCTCGTATAATTTTTGTATTTTAAGTAGAGACGGGGTTTCACCATTTTGGCCAGGCTGGTCTCGAATTGCTGAGCTCAGGTGATCTGCCTGCCTGGGCTTCCCAAGTGCTGGGATTACAGGCGTGAGCCACCGCGCCCGGCGTTTTTTTGTTTTTGTTTTTGTTTTTGTTTTTTGAGACGGAGTCTCGCTCCGTCGCCCAGGCTGGAGTGCAGTGGCCGAATCTCAGCTCATTGCAACCTCCGCCTCCCAGGTTTACGCCATTCTCCTGCCTCAGCCTCCCGAGTAGCTGGGACTACAGGCGCCCGCCACCTCGCCTGGCTAGTTTTTTGTATTTTTTAGTAGAGACGGGGTTTCACCGTGTTAGCCAGGATGGTCTCGATCTTCTGACCTCGTGATCCGCCCGTCTCGGCCTCCCAAAGTGCTGGGATTACAGGCTTGAGCCACCGCGCCCGGCCTAATTTTTGTATTTTTAGTAGAAACGGGGTTTCGCCGTATTGGCCAGGCTGGTTTCGAACTTCTGGCCTCAGTTGATCCGCCTGCGTCGGCCTCCCAAAGTGCTGGGATAATAAGCGTGAGCCACCGCCCCATTGTGTCTATTGCACTTGTGAAAGTTTCATTAATTTATGCAGTCGGTCATGTGTTCATTCATTAAATAATTTCAGTTTTTAATATACTTGTGTTGGGTACTGATGCTTCGTGTGGAACAGTAGTCAGAGACCCAAATACTTTTAATTTTGAGATAATGAAAAAGAAAATGGAATAAATAAAATACATTCTTGGGGTATACATCATATGTTTTCCATCTCATTCTCCAAAGAATCATAACAAAAGAACCATAACCACAAAACCATTACAGAGGAAATAATTTCAGACTCTATGCAACAGAAAAGATTTTAAGAAACATCTCCAGGCCGCGTGCCGTGGCTTACACCTGTAATCCCAACACTTTGGGAGGCAGAGGCAGGTTGATCACTTGAGGTCAGGAGTTCGACACCAGCCTGGCCAACATGGTGAAACCCTGTCTCTACTAAAAACACAAAAAATTAACCTGGCGTGGTGGCTCGCGCCTGTGATCCCAGCTCCTCGAGAGGCTGAGGCAGGAGAATCGCTTGAACCGGGGAGGCGGAGATTGCAGTGAGCCGAGATCGTGCCACTGCACTCCAGCCTAAGTGACAGAAGGAGACTCCGTCTCATAAAGAAAAAAAAAAAAAAACAGAAAAGAAAAAAAGAAAGAAGCGGGCACATCAATGAAAAAAATGTGAACGACAGTAATTCTATTACGTACATGATGTTCCAAAGCAGAAAATTTCTTTATAAATATAAATATCTGAAGGGAGTGAAACTTGTTTAAATTGACCACAAAGAAAATCGCACTTTGCCAGAATTCGCAGTCTTGTTCAATGTGTGCCTGGTTGCATTGCAAATCTACTATTTTCTTAGAATCCTAATGAAGAATAGATAGTCGACACCGCTCCGTCGACGGGCCAGTGGCGCAATGGATAACGCGTCTGACTACGGATCAGAAGATTCTAGGTTCGACTCCTGGCTGGCTCGGCAACTACTTTTCCCCCCCGCCAGACGAAGTCTCGCTCTGTCTCCCAGGCTGTGTAGTGCAATGAAGCAATTTCGGCTCACTGCAACTCCGCCTCCCGGGTTCAAGCAATTCTCTTGCCTCAGCCTCCCGAGTAGCTGGGATTACAGGCGCCTTCCACCACGCTCGTATAATTTTTGTATTTTAAGTAGAGACGGGGTTTCACCATTTTGGCCAGGCTGGTCTCGAATTGCTGAGCTCAGGTGATCTGCCTGCCTGGGCTTCCCAAGTGCTGGGATTACAGGCGTGAGCCACCGCGCCCGGCGTTTTTTTTGTTTTTTTTTTTGTTTTTGTTTTTTGAGACGGAGTCTCGCTCCGTCGCCCAGGCTGGAGTGCAGTGGCCGAATCTCAGCTCATTGCAACCTCCGCCTCCCAGGTTTACGCCATTCTCCTGCCTCAGCCTCCCGAGTAGCTGGGACTACAGGCGCCCGCCACCTCGCCTGGCTAGTTTTTTGTATTTTTAGTAGAGACGGGGTTTCACCGTGTTAGCCAGGATGGTCTCGATCTTCTGACCTCGTGATCCGCCCGTCTCGGCCTCCCAAAGTGCTGGGATTACAGGCTTGAGCCACCGCGCCCGGCCTAATTTTTGTATTTTTAGTAGAAACGGGGTTTCGCCGTATTGGCCAGGCTGGTTTCGAACTTCTGGCCTCAGTTGATCCGCCTGCGTCGGCCTCCCAAAGTGCTGGGATAATAAGCGTGAGCCACCGCCCCATTGTGTCTATTGCACTTGTGAAAGTTTCATTAATTTATGCAGTCGGTTCATGTGTTCATTCATTAAATAATTTCAGTTTTTAATATACTTGTGTTGGGTACTGATGCTTCGTGTGGAACAGTAGTCAGAGACCCAAATACTTTTAAATTTTGAGATAATGAAAAAGAAAATGGAATAAAATACATTCTTGGGGTATACATCATATGTTTTCCATCTCATTCTCCAAAGAATCATAACAAAAGAACCATAACCACAAAACCATTACAGAGGAAATAATTTCAGACTCTATGCAACAGAAAAGATTTTAAGAAACATCTCCCAGGCTGGGCGCAGTGGCTCACGCCTGTAATCCCAGCACTCTGGGAGGCCGAGGCGGGCGGATCACCTGAGGTCAGGAGTTCGACACCAGCCTGGCCAACATGGTGAAGCCACGTCTCTACTAAAAACACAAAAAAAAATTAGGCAGGCGTGGTGGCACATGTCTGTAATCCAGCTCGGGAGGCTGACGCAGGAGAATCGCTTGAACCCGGGAGGCGGAGTTTGCAGTGAGCCTAGATAGCGCCATTGCTCTCCAGCCTGGGCAACAAGAGTGATATTCCCTCTCAAAAAAAAAAAAAAAAAAAAAAAAAAAAGAAAGAAAGAAAAGAAACATCTCCCTTCCCCAAATTAGGTAAAATTGATGTAGCAATTCAATAAAGGTAAACATTTTGACTGGGCACAGCGGCTCACGCCTGTAATCCCAGCACTTTGGGAGGCCTAGGCGGGAGGATCGCTTAAGCCCAGGACTTCGAGAACAGCCTGGGCAACATAGCGAGACACGGTGCTGTCCCCCCGCCCTGCCAGTCTCAAAAGGAAAAAAAAAAAAAAGGTAAACATTTTAAGAACAAAATTCATTTAACAACCTAGAAACTTGGAGTTAATATAATTATGAAGTTAAATTATAACAGTCATCATTAAATTGGCTAAATATTATTTAAGGACTCAATGTAGGTGAAATAGGCACGTGAAAATGCAAAAGTATTTATAAACGGGGGTGGGTGGTCCTCTCCTCTGAAAGTGAGAAGCTCAGCAGTTTTGGGCCCCATTGCAGCCACAGTGCACAGCGCCTTTATCCCGACTCTTTCCTTGTAGCCTTGGCCAAGTTGTGTATCCTCCTTTTGTCTCAATTTCCTCATTTCTACTCACAGCTTTTTTGGTTTGTTTGTTTGTTTGTTTTTTTGGACAGAAAGTAGGATTTATGGTGAGTATTAAGAGGAGGCAGCACAGTGGAAGCCCTCATGAGTGCAAGGCGCACCCTTGTCCAGAGGGCCAAGATCCGGATGTAACTGACCCCACAACCATCTGGGATGAGCCGCTTCTCAGCCACCATGTCTTCAAATTCATTCGCATTGAACTTGGTGAAACCCCGCCTTCTTTGAAATGTGGACCTTCTGGCGGCCAGGGAACTTGAACTTGGCCCTGCTTAGGGCCTCAATCACATGCTCCTTTTTCTGCAGCTTGGTGCGGATGGACATGATAACTTGGCCAATGCGAATCCTGGCCACAGTGCCCTGCGGGCTTTCCAAAGGCACCTCCCATACCTGTTTGGAGCCTGTCATTCCCAGCACAGGACATCTTATTGATGCGGATGACGTGGAAGGGGTACAGCCGCCCTCGGATATGAAAGTCATTTTTGCCACAACTTTTTGCCATGTACTTACTGACACAAATTTGGGCAGCCACCAGGGCTTCAGAGGAGAGCTGCTCATATTCATCTGACACCATGTGCCCATAGAGCGGAAACTCATCCCACTTTTGCTTGCTTCCTCCCCAGGTCAAAGATGCGAATCTTGGCCTTAAGGGCTCCTCAGCAAAAGCAAGACTTTGGGTACCGCTTGTTTTTACAATACTGGTAACAAGCGGCGGGACGGCGGCCCATGGCGACATCAGAAAGACTGAGAGTCACAGCAGTTTGTGATTCAGAAAAAGAATAGAAGCACTGTAAGCAGAACTTGAACCTGCGTGGGGAAGACCCCATTGGATTTCGAGTCTAACACCTTAACCACTCAGCCATCACAGCCCTCTAAGAGGCTAGTCATGCATCAAAAACACAAATGTGTAGGGCCCTGCGCGCTGTAATTCTCGCTGCTAGCCTGTCTTGTTTATTTGTATGTGGGGCTGTAGGGCTGCAACTGTTTACTTTCAAGTGATGCCTGCATATTGTACAGAACATCTATATACCATTCTTGAGTTTTTTCTTCTTCAGTCAACTGGTCATTAGAACTCTTATGAGGCCATAGATGTAGATGCACACACACACACACACACACACAGAAAAGGCAATGTAGCAAGAGTAGATGCCATGAACATCTGTGCCACTTCCTCATGCAACCTGTTTGTGCCTTTAGGACCTGCTCAAGCTTTATCGAATACATCCCATTTCCATTTGATAATGAAATGCTGCTGTGCATGTCTAAATTTATGTCTTGGTAACACATACTGTCCAGTTCAAGATCTGCACCTGATCTGAGGCCATATGGTAATGTGGTGGCATGTGGCCAAGCATTCAAACTGTATTAAGAACCTGGTAGCAAACTAAAAGCTATTTGTCGAAAGAAGATTAGTTACCCACAGAGGATGACATAACTTTGCTCTGAAATTCTGAAGTTCTGTGCTGTGATTCACCTGTAGAAATTTGCCAAAGCCTCCAGATAACATCCCTCTTCTTCGACACTAAGCAAGATCAACTCTTCTGGTTCTTATGGTTCCAGTGGCAGAGTCGCATGAGCTGCAACGTGGTCCTGTAGCAGAACGTTCTAGGGCCCCCACTCAAAACTGGGATAACTCAAAACTGAGATATTTTCAGGTTACTTGATAAATCGTTTGGTGTAGCGTGTCCAAATGTTGCCTCCCAAATCCAAAGAGTTCTACTCAGTATTGTACCACTTTCTTTTTTTTTATTTTTTAATTTTAATTTTAATTTTTTTTGAGACGGAGTCTCGCTCTGTCGCCCAGGTTCACTGCAAGCTCCGCCTCCCAGGTTCATGCCATTCTCCTGCCTCAGCCTCCCGAGTAGGTGGGACTACAGACTATGCCCGGCTAATTTTTTTGTATTTTTTTTTAGTAGAGACAGGGTTTCACTCTGTTAGCCAGGATGGTCTCAATCTCCTGACCTCGTGATCCGCCCGCCTCGGCCTCCCAAAGTGTTGGGATTACAGGCGTGAGCCACCGCGCCCCACCACCACTTTCTTAATAAGGAAAGGTATCAGATGCAGCAACTCATAATGCTTCAGACAACTGGACCCCTAGAAATTTCACTGAGGTAGTAAGGCTCTGATTTTGTGTGAGGTTTATATCCCACCGTCTGGCATACAAATGTCTTACCAATGTTATAGAGTAGTTGCTACCTTTTTGTCACTAAAAATATAATTAATGTAAGAGACCAGTATGGTGTTCTATAGAACGGTAAGGTGATAAAGGTCCCTGTGGACTAGTTGGTGACATGGGGTTAGACACTCAATATACCCCCGAGATAGTGAGACAGTCAGGTGGGAGGGGGTTCCTGGATTCCAACCAGCCTGCCCACTGAGGTGGAGCCTCAGAAAGTTCATGACGTTTGCAGCTGGGAGGAGCCTGACCTCTCCTCTTCCTGTGTTGAACCTGGGATTCCAACTGCTAGGCGGGAAGTGGAAGCGCTCTAGTGGAGGGACTCTGGCCTCGCGAGAGTCCCTGTTTTCCCGCTTTTCCCTTTTCACCCAATAAAACCCTGTCTTACTCACTAATTTTCATGGCCGTGGAACAAAGAACCCCATCTTTAGCTGAACTAAGGAAAAGTCCTGCAACAGTAGGGCAGATAAGGTGTACTGCTGGCCTTGCCAGCTAAAAGACCACTGCTTCTGATGGTCTTAATGTTTAAGTATAAAGAAAAAAGATCTAACCATATCAATAACAGCATAGCAGGTACCAGGAGATGTGTTAATATTTCCACTAATGAAACTAAGGGAGGAGACCACTACTGCTCCTGCTGCCCTCCTTCCCCCACCTTGCCTAGTTCAAAGACAGGAGAAAAGAGAGAAAGAAACAAAAGTAAGATAAATAGCCAGACAACCTTGGCACCACCACCCGGCCCTAGGAGTTAAACAAAGTAATAATAATAACATCAACCCCTGGCCTAAACTACTTGTGTTATCTGTAAATTCCAGACACTGTATGAAAAAAGCATTGTAAAACTTTTTGTTCTGTTAGCTGATGCATGTAGCCCCCCAGTCACGTTTCCCACGCTTGCTTGATTTATCATGACCCTTTCACGTGGACCCCTTAAAGTTGTAAGCCTTTAAAAAGGTCGAGTATTTCTTTTTCGAGGAGCTCGGCTCTTAAGACGCGAGTCTGCCGACGCTCCCGGCCGAATAAAAAACCTCTTCCTTCTTTAATTCGGTGTCTGAGTTTTGTCTGCGGCTCGTCCTGCTACAAAACCACATCTGGAATAGCACATGCAATTGGAATATTTACCTGGCCAAATTTTCTTTCTTTTTTTTTTTTTGAGACGGAGTCTCGCTCTGTCGCCCAGGCTGGAGTGCAGTGGCGCAATCTCGGCTCACTGCAAGCTCCACCTCCCGGGTTCACGCCATTCTCCTGCCTCAGCCTCCCGAGAAGCTGGGACTACAGGCGCCCGCCACTATGCCCGGCTAATTTTTTGTGTTTTTAGTAGAGACAGGGTTTCACCGTGTTAGCCAGGATGGTCTGGATTTCCTGACCTCGTGATCCGCCTGCCTCGGCCTCCCAATGTGCTGGGATTACAGGCGTGAGCCGCCGCGCCCGGCCATACCTGGCCAAATTTTCAATAACTCACTGTCATTCTCCATAATCCATTTGTCTTCTGCAGTTGAATAATGAGTTGAATAGAGATATGGTAAGAGTCACCATTCCTGCATCTTTCAAGTCCTTGATGGTGCCATCCTTTCTGCAGTCCCTCTAGGAGTACAATATTGCTTTTGGTTTATAATTGTCATAGGTAGAGGAATTTCCAGTGGCTTCCACTTGACCATTTATATCATAATAGCCTGCAATCTATCACTCATGGCAACAATATAAATATTCTGTCTGGAATTGGGAAAATAACTACAGAGTAGGTTCAGGGATCTGCTGTTCCTACAGTGAAATGGGCTAGAGGCAAAATTTCATTGATTGTCTGACCCCTCTGAGTCCCTAACTTGCCAGGTGGGCAATAGTGATGCTTAGTATCTCCAGGAATTAATGTCAGTTCAGGATCTTTGTTTAGTAATTCCTGATATGTCTGCCTATTTCCCCTTTCCCAATACACAGTCACTCTGGTAAATGGACACAGGCCCCTTTAGAGAAGGGAGGAAGAATAACAGTATACATTTGTACTAAGCTATGAGTATTCTTTCTCAAGGGAAGCTGGCCTTCTCCTCAGTCAAAGCTGGCTCATATCTGGGAATTGGTTGGGAGGCCATGATTCTCTGTTTTGCTGATTCAGGTCAGACTTCTTTCTAATAGACTTTTCTGCTTATATAGATCAAGTAAGATATTAATAAGTTGCACATTTATTTTAATTATAGGGACATTATATAGTATCCTCATCAATGTCAAAGATCTCTAAGTCAGACTATTCTGCTTACTGCTTTTATTCGTTATATATAGTAAACACACCTGTATTTGTAAACTTGAGCTGCCATAAGATACCACAGACCGGGTGGATTGAATAAAAATTATTTTCTCACAGTTCTGAGGCTAGAACTCCAAGATGACTTAAAATATTTTGCCTTAATATAATGTGTCCAATACAATTTTGCTAGAAAGAGCATGAGATTCAAAAGTTAGATGAACTATAATCTTGTTTTGATTCTTGTCTGCAATGGGTATATCTTTGCGCAATAAGACAATAGAAAAAATATACCATCATGACCTTATAAGGAAGACATTACTAGATTCTGATTTCCTTGGGGGCAAAGACTGTATCTCTTTGCATTTGCATTCTGTGGCAGAGTTGGTGGTGTTCTCTACATGTTTCATCTACTTCCCAATATTTCCCAGAAGCCATGACTACTTCTAGTTAATTGACTGCAAACAAAATGATGAGAGCAGCTGTGGCAGAAAGTGCTGATGGCCTCCAATCATCTCCTGGTCTCAGGTCGTTCATGGTTTTCCCAAAAGTCACCAAGATATGACTATCCGGGTGGGTTGTGCAGATAAAGTAACGTGCATAGACAGCATAGGGAGGTCTTGAAATAAAATTCTCCAGCATTCTGTTCTAGCTTTCCATGTTTGAAATTTGTGCGGGAATTGGAGTCCTGGGGAAGCTTGGTTATGAATTGCTTTTGTTTTCGAAAACAGTGAAAGGAGAGAACTACACCACGACGATCATTTTCTAGACACACATATAAGGAACAGTCCAGGCCCTGCAGCAAAGCCCTCTTAGTTGAGAATGGGTAGAACCCTCGCAGAGATTGTTTCCGTAGTGTAGTGGTTATCATGTTCGCTTCATACGCGTAAAGTCCCTGGCCCATAAACCTGGCGGACTGTTTGGTCGCAAAGATTTTTCTACTCCAAAAAATATGTATGGTCACTTTGAAAAACAGGAAATGTCCGTACGGCCGAGTGGTTTCGCCTCTGTAAAACAGCTTTCCCCCTCTCCCTATCACTTCTGCGGGGCTTCCTCTTGGTCTAAAAGGGGTCATTGGAAGAGTGTCACAGAAAGGAGCGGGGTCACGGACAATGGTTGTTACTTACTTTCGGAACCTGGATTTCTAACAACAGCTCCGCCTTTAAGCGAAGTGGCGACCACCTGGGCGGTGACTAGCCCGCCATCCGGCAATTTATCTCTTGCTAGATAAATATTTTCTTTTTTCTTTTTCTTTTTTTTTGAGACGAAGTCGCGCTCTGTTGCCCAGGCTGGAGTGCAGTGGCCGGATCTCAGCTCACTGCAAGCTCCGCCTCCCAGGTTGACTCCATTCTCCTGCCTCAGCCTCCCAAGTAGCTGGGACTACAGGCACCTGCCACCTCGCCAGGCTAGTTTTTTGTATTTTTTAGTAGAAACTGGGTTTCACCGTGTTCACCAGGATGGTCTAGATCTCCTGACCTCGTGATCCGCCCGTCTCGGCCTCCCAAAGTGCTGGGATTACAGGCTTGAGTCACCGTGCCTGGCCCTAGATAAATATTTTCAACCAAAATCTACTTGCCGCCTGCATGGTGAGAGGGGAATGTTGCAGTAGGCGGGAGAGTGCTGGAGGATAATGTAAAGCACCTGTCCTTAAGAACTGACAAGGACCTCGGGCAGGTAACAAGAAGTCTGTTTAGCCAGAATCCCCCTTATCCTTGATGCTTCCTCTTAGCCCAGGACGCAGGTGGCAGCAGGCTGCGATCTGAGGCTCTTCGCTTAAGGACACTTACTAAATCATGGTAAGAGAGACTTTATTCAGGACCATCATGGTAGGTAATAGGGTCCACAAAGGAGTCTTGCAGTAGAGAAGAGATTGGGCTCAACTCTGAATACTGCATGGACAAGTGGGAATTTATAGCCAAGGATCAGGGTGGTGGGTAGTCATTGGATGGAAAACTACTAAGAGGAAGCATCAGGGATAAGGGGATTCTGGCTAAACAGACTTAGCAGGATTCTTGCTGAAGACAGGAGAGGACCATCAGACCTTACCTGGGGAACGGTGGAGGATGAGGAACCTGATCAGATATCGAGCGGGAGCAGATATCAAGGGTAGGGGAGCCTTGCTAAACTGATTTATCAGGATTCTTGCTAGGAATAGCACAGATGGGCCCAGAAGACAGTTCAGGAGCCTGACTAAAGTTTGACCAAACAAATAATCTTTGTCAACCTCCACAACTGTGTGAACCTATGCCTTAAAATAAATATCTTTCTGTATATACACACCTCCTATTGGTTCTGTTTCTCTGGAGAATCCTGATTAATACAACTGTTATTATTTTTTAAAAGTAGCTCTTCAAGAGATAGTAAATATCACCCAATGCAATTTCAACAGCAGCATTCCAATCTAAGTGGTTTAAAAGGAGTTTCGGCCGGGCGCCTTGGCTCACGCCTGTAATCCCAGCACGTTGGGAGGCCCAGATGGGTGGATCACCTGAGGCCAGGAGTTCGAGACCAGCCTGACCAACATGGTGAAACCCTGTCTCTACTAAAAATACAAAAAATCAGCCGAGCGTCGTAGCGCGTGCCTGTAATCCTACCTACACAGGAACGCTGAGGCAGGAGAATCGCTTGAACCTGAGGGACAGAGGTTGCAATGAGCTGAGATGGAGCCACTACACTCTTTAGCCTAAGTGACAGAGCAAGATGCTGTCTCAAAAAGAAAAAAAAAGAGAAGAGTTTTGAACCTGCAGTTTTTTGAGAAGAGTGTCTTATGAAGAAGACTATGACAAGTATCAGAGGAATAGAAAGAAAGTCAGGACAACTGATGTCACAGAAGCCAAAGGAGTGGTTTTGGAATAAACAATAGTAGAGGTAATTCAAGCAAACGGTCAGAAATGCAAACACTACATAGGAATTTGTGGCAAAAAGCTCTGGATCTACAGTTATGAATAAAACAGAGTTCCTGTTTTGGGAAGCTTTCTTGCAACCACCAAGCAAATAACTAAATAAGATAATTCAGATGATGGGGTTCAGAACGTGCTACCTCAAGATATGACATCTTGACATTTGACAAAACCACAGAAGCAAGTAGTTCACTCTCATCTTTCCCTAGCCCTTCTCCCCTAAAGCAGGTCATGAAATCTTCATTCTAAAGGTGTACTTCCTATAACTGAAGGAAAGGAACATGTTTTTCTCTGAAGACACAGGGACACACAGAAGAACCTGAACAAGTAAGCCTTGCTAAGTTCCCCCAGTTTATTATCATTACATCTTACCCTCTTTGTATAATTACACTTCTGCATAACTATCTTCTTTGTGTCAACCTATCATGAAACTACAAATGTTTCCCTGTTTCTTTGGGTCTTCATTTCTAGTCTCTCATATCACACAAAACTTATGTTAAATACATTTGTATGCTTTTCTCTTGTTTAATCTGTATTTTGTTATAGAGGCCTCCACCATGAACTTGGTGAGAAAAGATGTTGTTTTTCTCCCCTGCATAGGCCATAAGGATAATATTTTAAAACCCGATAGCTTGCAGAGGATGAAGTTTAGCCGTCTTTCCTTCTGGCAGCTGTATACTAACTTTGCAGGGTGAAGGAAGAGTGGGCTTCCTTTGCTAAATGACTCTGTGGGCTTATTAAAAATGTTTTAAGGCCAGGCACGGTGGCTCACGCCTGCAAACTCAGCACTTTGGGAGACCGAGGCAGGCGGATCACCTGAGGTCAGGAGTTCAAGACCAGCCTGGCTGGCCAGCATGATGAAACCTTGTCCCTAATTAAAATACAAAAATTAGCTGGATGTGGTGGTAGATGCCTGTAATCCCAGCTACTCAGGAGGCTGAGGCTAAAGAATCGCTTGAACCTGGGAGGTGGAGGTTGCAGTGAGATGAGATTATGACACTGCACTCCAGCCTAGGCGACAGAGCAAGACTCCATCTCAAAAAATAAAAATTAAAATTAAAATGTTGTAAGTACTTTGACCTTAAAATAAAAAGCTGTAAGTGTCTATGTGTTTCCACTAGTTTTGATCCTGCTAATTTCTGGATTGTATAAATGGATAAGTATAAGAGAAAAATCCCCACAATCTTCTGACAAATAACTGTCTTCAGAAATGACTCACAAAAGGAGTAATCAGCATTATGGACCAACAAAATAAGAAAGAAAAAACTGCTTAAGATGTCTTCTTTTGTGTGATAAATGTTTTGCCTAAAAATTAGAAAACTGGGCAAATGTAAAATGTAAAATACATTTGAAAATATGTCTTCAAGGCTGGGCATGATGATTTACACCTATAATCCCAGCACTTTGGAAGTCGAGGCTGGCAGATCGTTTGAGCTCAGGAGTTTAACACCAGCCTGAGCAACACGGCGAAACCCTATCTCTACAAAAAATTAGCTGGGTGTGGTGGCGTGCCCCTGTAGTCCCAGCTACTTGGGAGGCTGAGGGGGAAAGATCACTTAAACCTGGGAGTTGGAGGTTGCAGTGAGCCGAGATCACTCCACTGCACTCCAGCCTGGGTGACAGAATAAGACTGGGGGGGGGGGGGAGGAAGAAAGAAAAAAGAAAAAGTCATCATATTTAAAAAGAATTAGTGAAAATAGAATGAGACAATATCAGACTACCTTAAATCTCTCTTTTTAAAAGGTGTTGTCAGGAAGTGACTATTATTCAGGACCATCATGGTAGGTAATGGTCCTGAATAATAGTTCTGCACGGTTTGGCTTTCTGGGCAAGGGAAATTTACACATTAGTGAATGTCTTGGTTTCCCTAGACCAATTTGCTTCTCACATTCGAAAAGTGTTATCTCATTTAAAGGATAATAAAATTTCTCTCTCCTAGAACCATGGAGACATTTTCAGGCTTATAAACATGGAGATTGCTTATCTTTCACTCTGGAGACATTTACATCCCAAGAGTATGAATCCTGAGAGTTTTCTTCTCTCTTTTTATAAGAATTTGTTTAAGGCCAGGCTAGGTGGCTCCCGCCTGTAATGCCAGCCCTTTGGGAGGGCGAGGCGGGCAGATAACCTGAGGTCAGGAGTTCGAGACCAGCCTGGCCAACATGGAGAAACCCCGTCTCTAGTAAATACACAAAAATTAGCTGGGCATGGTGGCAGACGCCTTTAATCCCAGCTACTCGGGAGGCTGAGGCAGGAGAATCGCCTGAACCCAGGAAGTGGAGGTTGCAGTGAGCTGAGATCTTTCCATTGCACTCCAACCTGGGCAACACGAGCGAAACTCCGTCTCAAAAAAATAAAAGTAGGCCAGGCGCGGTGGCTCATGCCTGTAATCCCAGCACTTTGGGAGGCCGAGGCGGGAGGATCACGAGGTAAGGAGATCTCCATCTTACTAAAAACACAAAAAAATTAGCCAGGCGTGGCGGCGGGCCCTTGTAGTCCCAGCTACTCGGGGAGGCTGAGGCAGGAGAATGGCGTTAACCCTGGAGGCGGAGCTTGCAGTGAGCAGAGATCGCGCCACTGCACTCCAGCCTGAGTGAGAGAGACTCCGTTTCAATCATCAATCAATCAATCAATCAATAAAGACTGACAAAGACAGGACGAAAAAGAAAACTGCAGACCAATACACCTCATCTATATAGATACAACAATCCTTAACACAATATTATCAAATAGAATACAGTAATACACAAAAAGAATTATACACTATACTATGACTGTTATTGGCTGAACTGTGTTCTCCCAAAATTTATATTCTGAAGTCTTAACTCCCAGTTCCTTAGAATGTGAATATATGTGGAGGTAAGATCTTTAAAGAAGTTATTTAAGTAAAATGAGGGAATATGGGTAAGCTCTAATACAACATTACTGGTGTCTTTATAAGAAGAGATAAGGGGCCAGGCGCGGTGGCTCATGCCTATAATCCTAGCACTTTGGGAGGTCGAGAGGACGGACTACCTGAGGTCAGTAGTTGGAGACCAGCCTGGCCAACACGGCGAAACCCCATCTCTACTTTAAAAAAATACAAAAATTAACGAGCCTGACAAAATTAGCGCACGCCTGTAATCCCAGCTACTCGAGAGGCTGAGACAGGAGGCAGGAGACTGAGCGGGAGGCGGAGGTTGCAGTGAGTCAAGATTGCACCACTGCACTCCAGCCTGGGCGACAAAGCGACACTCAATCTCAAAAAAAAAATAATCATGGGAGGACACAGCGAGAAGGCAGCCTTCTGCAAGTCAAGGAGAGCAGCCTCAAAAGGAGTCAAACCGGCTGACACCTTGCTCTTGGATTTCTAGGCTCAGCTGCGAGAAAATACATTTCCATTGTTTAAGTCCACCCATGTACGGTAGCGCTAGCAAACTAAGATAACCACCAAGTAGAATGCAGGGGTGGTTCATGGCCAGGCGTAATCCCAGCACTTTGGAGGCCGAGGCGGGAGGATCACGAGGTAAGGAGATCTCCATCTTACTAAAAACACAAAAAAATTAGCCAGGCGTGGCGGCGGGCCCTTGTAGTCCCAGCTACTCGGGGAGGCTGAGGCAGGAGAATGGCGTTAACCCTGGAGGCGGAGCTTGCAGTGAGCAGAGATCGCGCCACTGCACTCCAGCCTGAGTGAGAGAGACTCCGTTTCAATCAATCAATCAATCAATCAATCAATAAAGACTGACAAAGACAGGACGAAAAAGAAAACTGCAGACCAATACACCTCATCTATATAGATACAACAATCCTTAACACAATATTATCAAATAGAATACAGTAATACACAAAAAGAATTATACACTATACTATGACTGTTATTGGCTGAACTGTGTTCTCCCAAAATTTATATTCTGAAGTCTTAACTCCCAGTTCCTTAGAATGTGAATATATGTGGAGGTAAGATCTTTAAAGAAGTTATTTAAGTAAAATGAGGGAATATGGGTAAGCTCTAATACAACATTACTGGTGTCTTTATAAGAAGAGATAAGGGGCCAGGCGCGGTGGCTCATGCCTATAATCCTAGCACTTTGGGAGGTCGAGAGGACGGACTACCTGAGGTCAGTAGTTGGAGACCAGCCTGGCCAACACGGCGAAACCCCATCTCTACTTTAAAAAAATACAAAAATTAACGAGCCTGACAAAATTAGCGCACGCCTGTAATCCCAGCTACTCGAGAGGCTGAGACAGGAGGCAGGAGACTGAGCGGGAGGCGGAGGTTGCAGTGAGTCAAGATTGCACCACTGCACTCCAGCCTGGGCGACAAAGCGACACTCAATCTCAAAAAAAAAATAATCATGGGAGGACACAGCGAGAAGGCAGCCTTCTGCAAGTCAAGGAGAGCAGCCTCAAAAGGAGTCAAACCGGCTGACACCTTGCTCTTGGATTTCTAGGCTCAGCTGCGAGAAAATACATTTCCATTGTTTAAGTCCACCCATGTACGGTAGCGCTAGCAAACTAAGATAACCACCAAGTAGAATGCAGGGGTGGTTCATGGCCAGGCGTAATCCCAGCACTTTGGGAGGCCTGGGAGCCCAAGGCAGGAGTATAACTTGAGGTCAGGAGTTCGAGACCTGGCCCACGCTGGGAAACCCTGTCTCTACTAAAAATGCAAAAACAGAGCCGGGCATGGTGGCATGTCTCTGTAATTACAGCAACGCTGGAGGATGAAGCACGAGAATCACTTCAATCTGGGAGGCTGAGGTTGCAGTGAGCTGAAATCGTGCCATTGCACTCCAGCCTGGATGACAGAGCGAGACTCCATCTAAAAAAAAAAAAAAAAAAAAAAGAAATGCAGGAGTTGTTCAACATTTGAAAATTAGTCAGTGTAATGTACCACACTCACACCAAAGGAAGAAAATCACATTATTATGTTAATTGATCAGGAGAAAAATTCAATACCAATTCTTAATTAAAAGAAAGATTCTCAAAAATATAGGAATACATGAACTTCCTCAATTTCTTAAAGAACATCTTTATAAAAACTCTATAGCAAATGTGAAAGGAAAATATCTTGGCTGCCAAAATCACTAAGCTAAAGGGAAAAGTCAAGCTGGGGACTTTTTAGGGAAAACCTGCCTCCCATTCTATTCAAAGCCACCCTTCTGCTCACTGAGATAAATGCCTATCTGATTGCTTCCTTTGGAGAGGCTAACTGGAAACTCAAATGAATGTAACCATTTATCTTTCTTTTTTTTTTTTTTGAGACGGAGTTTCACGCTTGTTGTATAGGCTGGAGTGCAATGGTGCGATCTCGGCTCACCACAACCTCCGCCTCCCATGTTCAAGCGATTCTCCTGCCTCAGCCTCCCGAGTAGCTGGGATTACAGGCATGTGCTACCACACCCGGCTAATTTTTGTATTTTCAGTAGAGACAGGGTTTCTCCATGTTGTCCAGGCTCAGGTACTCGCGACCTCAGGTAATACGCCCACCTCGGCCTCCCAAAGTGCTGGGATTGCAGGCATGAGCCACTGCACCCGGTCCATTTATCTCTTATCTACCTATGACCTGGAAGCCCTCTCCCTGCTTGGAGTTGTCTCACCTTTCCAGACCGAACCAATGTTCATCTTACATATGTTGATTGATGTCTTATGTCTCCCTAAAATATATAAAACCAAACTGTACTCTGACTACCTTGGGCACATGTCATGAGGACCTCATGAGACTGTGACATGGGTGTGCAT
Organism: Trachypithecus francoisi; assembly: GCF_009764315.1. Classification (NCBI taxonomy): domain Eukaryota; kingdom Metazoa; phylum Chordata; class Mammalia; order Primates; family Cercopithecidae; genus Trachypithecus; species Trachypithecus francoisi. The sequence continues at coordinate 27,365,091 of NW_022681455.1, read as the reverse complement.
CCTGAATGTTGGCAAAATAAATTTTCTAAATTAACTGAGATCTGTCTCAGATTTTTGGGGTTCACACTAACATTGTACTTACTGTATCAACTGGACAACCATAAGAACAAAAATAAAGCTTGCTGGGCATGGTGACTCATGCCTGTAATCCTAACACTTTGGGAGGCTGAGGAGGGTGGGTCACCTGAGGTCGGGAGTTCGAGACCAGCCTGACCAACATGGAGAAACCTCGTTTCTACTAAAAATACAAAAAATTAGCCGGGTGTGGTGGCACTCACCTGGAATCCCAGCTACAGTTATTCAGGAGGCAGAGGCAGGAGAATCGCTTGAACCCGGGAGGCGGAGGTTGTGGTGAGCTGAGATCACGCCATTGCACTCCAGCCTGGGCAACAAGAGCGAAACTCCATCTCAAAAGTAAATAAATAAATAAGTAAAAAATAAATCTTGACCTAAATCTCTTTTTATACAATAAAAATGCATCACATACTTAAATGTAAAATGTAATACAAGAAAAATTTTACAAAAAAAAAAAAAAGAAGAAGAAGAAGAAACCATGGGAGAAAATCTTCAGGATCTAGAGCTAGGCAGAGTTCTTAGATTTGATACCAAGAACATGAACCATAAAAAGAAAAACTTACAAATGAGGTTCCATCAAAATAAAAAAACATTTTGGTCTGCTGGAGAGTCTAATAATAAAAAGAAAAGTCATGCTACAGATAGGAGAAAATATTTGCAAACAACATATTCAGTAAAAGACTAGTATCTAGAATATACTGTGTAAAGAACTCTTCAGAGCTCAACAGAAATAAAACATATGAACCAACTAGAGAATGGGGAAAACATATGATGAGATGCTTCTTTTTTCTTTTTTTCTTGAGATGGAGTTTCACTCTTGTTGCCCAGGCTGGAGTAGATGGCGCTATCTCGGCTCACTGCAACCTCTGCCTCCTGGGTTCAAGCAATTCTCCTGCCTCAGCCTCCCGAGTAGCTGGGATTACAAGTGCGCATCTTCACACCTGGCTAATTTTTGTATTTTTAGCAGAGAGGGGTTTCACCATGCTGGTCAGGAACTCCTGACTGCAGGTGATCCACCCGCCTCAGCCTCCCAAAGTGCTGGGATTACAGGTGTGAGCCACTGCGCCCAGCCAAGACATCTTTTTATTTCTTTTTTTTTTTTTTCCTTCCTTCCTTCCTTCCTTCCTTCCTTCCTCTCTCTCTCTCTTTCTTTCTTTTTGACAGAGTCTGGCTCTGTCGCCCGGTCTGGAGTACAGTGGTGCGATCTCGGCTCACTGCAACCTGCACGTCCTGGTTTCAAGCAATTCTCTTGCCTCACCCTCCCAAGTAGCTGGGATTACAGGTGCATGCCACCATGCCTGGCTAATTTTTGTATTTTTAGTATAGATGGGGTTTCACCATGCTAGCCAGGATGGTCTTGATCTCCTGACCTCGTGATCTGCCCACCTCAGCCTCCCAAAGCATTGGGATTACAGGCATGAGCCTGGGTTTTTTGGTTTTTTTTTGACAGAGTGTCAATCTGTTGTTCAGGCTGGAGTGAAATGGTGTGATCTCTGCTCACTGCAACCTCCACCTGCCTTCTGGATTCAAGCAATTCTCCCACCTCAGCCTCTCCAGTAGCTGGATATACAGGCATGGGATATCACACCTGGCAAATTTTTGTATTTTTAGAAGAGATGGGGTTTCACCATGTTGGTCAGGCTGGTCTTGAACTCCTGACCTCAAGTGATCCGTCCGGGGTGGCCTCCCAAAATCCTGAGATTACAGCTGTGAGCCACAGCGCCCGACCAAGAAGATCTTTCTTAAGTTAAAATAAAAACACTCCCTAGGTGGTGAAGACCATGTGGATACTTAAGCAATTATTAAGAAGTCATGGGTGCTCTGGATTTTGAGGTCTGGAAGAGTGGAGGAGAGACCATGTGTGATTTGGGGGCCATTATGGCCACAGTAAAGACTAGACTGGATCGGTCAGGTGCGGTGGCTCATGCCTGTAATCCTAGCACTTTGGGAGGCTAAGGCGGGCGGATTGCCTGAGTTCAGGAGTTCTAGAACAGCCTGGACAACACAGTGAAACTCTGTCTCTACTAAAATACAGAAAGTTAGCTGGGCGTGGTGGGAGTGGACAAGGAGTGTGATCTTTGAAGCACAGCACCCCAGGGAGACACTTAAGCCTCTGGATGACTGCAGGCAGGTCTGGCTAATGTCAGGCTTCCAACAAGAGCTGGTGGAGCAGAGTGTTCTCTAACTCCCCCGGGGAAAGAGAGACTCCCTTTCCCAGTCTGCTAAGTAATGGGTGCCTTCCCATTAGCTGGACAGTAGCCTGTAGTCCCAGGTACCTGGGAGGCTAAGGCGGGAGAATTGCTTGAACCTGGGAGGCAGAGGTTGCAGTGAGCCAAGATCGTGCCACTACACTCTACCCTGGGTGATAGAGCAAGACTCCGTCTTCAAAAAAAAAGAAAAAAAAAAAAAAAAAACAAAGAAAAAAAAGACTAGACTGGATTATGCCAGGTTCTCAGTAAACATCAGTGTAGTCAATGGATACTATTAAAGGTAACTTTCTGAAATGTGTCCAAACACTTACGTGACATCCTGTCACTCTGCATGTGCCTAGCAGGTTCATCTAGAAGTCTAAGTAAAGCTTAGGAACGCACCTGTAGGTAGTTGGTCATTTTACTTCTTGATGTTTTTGTGTCATCATGTTGACATTATTTGTGACTTTGTATAACTTAAATATAAGAACAATAATGGCTATCTCAATATCTCTTGGATCAATGAAGTGTGATTTAAAGTTTACCTAAAACAACATGCAAAGCATCTGGCATGAAGTGGACCCTCAAACTGTTAGCTTTTAAGTGAGAGTGGCGAGGCAGTTGCTATATATCTTAAAGGAAATAGTTTCAATACATGACAAAAGGCATTTTGGCACAGAAATCTGGAAATACATTTAAAAATACACCCCACTGAATTTCATTCCTAGTTAAGTTGTAGAAAATTGCAAGAGTCTGTTTCTCTCAATTTAATAACTAAAGCAAGAGCATAAGTTACAAAATAGTAGATTTTATGAACCCTCCAGGGAATTGGTACAAGGGAATCCAATCAAATTCCACCTAGAAAGAGGTCTTCATATGAGAAAAGAGGTTTCTAGCTGCCCTTGTTCCTGGCAGATGGGCAGACAAGCAGAGGAAGAGAAACCCTTGAATACTAAATGAGGAAAAAGCCATCGAAACTCAAAAAGATGTTTAAGATTTGCCTGTGGGCCTACTTGACCCAAGCACAGAATTCCAAGTAGCCAAAAAACCATTGCCAGTTGTCTCTGCTAGAGGAGAGTATCCCAAAAGAAGGTGAAGGGGCAGGCTGGAAAGTGGAGAGGAATATCCACGGAGGCATCCCCAAGTGCAAAGTCTTTGGAAGTTGGGGAGCATAACCACAAAACTAACAGAAATCAATCTAGGGCACTTTATATTTCTGCTGCCAAGCACCAGGACTGGAGAGCTGAGAGAAACCCCTCCAAAGCTTTCTAAGTGGAGAGAGATCTTTGTTGGGGACGAGCCTCATCACCACCCGTAGAGTACTTGAAGTCTGGTGGCGAGGAAGGAATGAGAAGAGACAGGTTAAGAGTGTAAAAAGAGTGGGGTCCAGGGGCCCAATTGCAAAATGGAGGCTGCAAAAGGCACCGAGCTCTGGTCTCCATGCTATTTATTGAGTACAGTCACTTAGATCTAAGAAGCAGATGTTTAGGGTGAAATGGTGAAAGGGAGGCAGTGTGTTATAGGCATAATCTATACCAATAGCAATTTAAATGAATCTCCTTTGTGCTCAAACAGCATATCTTTAACTTATCGGAGAGGAGCTAGTGGGAGCAGGTTTAATTAGGAGCCTGTATGTCTGTCTACATTCCAATGCTTCAAAGGAGTGTCTTTCTCCTTCAACACAGTGTTTATAGGTAAGAGAGCAGGTTGTGCTCAGAGCATGGGAACATAATGGTGATAGGAAGGCTTTCCTCTTCAGAGGTCTCTTGTGGCTTTCCACAACTTATTGTCCCATATTTTTGTGGCCAGTTTATGCAGGCGCTCCACAAGCCCTTTCCCAACATGCCCCACTTTTTTTTTTAAACCGCTATTGTTATTAAGGCTTGTTCATGGTGTCTGGTCTCTCTCCAGAGGCGTCTTCTGTATTTGCAGACTAAAAGTAAACAGTATAAACAGATACACATTAAAGCAAAATTTGCAATAGTTGATCCTCTAATGTTCTTAATCCATTTGAGAGGGTTTATGTTTGAAAGTCCATCAGTAGCTTCAGTGAGAATGTCAGTCCCAGGCAGGAGAGTTAAATGAGCCTGAGATGCTTTAAAAACCTGTTCTTTTAATTTGCCTGTATCTAATGTGGGCAGAAAGCCACCCAGGTGCTGAGGCAAGAGATTGAAGGCACAACCTGTTCCAATATAATAAAGAAAATAGGATAAGACAAGACAAAGTTACATTAGAAATAGAATACAGAGATGATTATATACAGATATTATCAATCATTAGTTTTTAGTATTAATCTTTGTATTATTATTATTACCAAAGAAAAACCAGGTCATACAGAGTTAGGAGCTGAAGGGACATTGTGAGAAGTGACCGGAACACAAGAGTGTGAGCCCTCTATCACGCCCAGATAAGGGCCACTTGGGGGCTCCTTGGTCTAGCGGTAGCGCCAGTGCCTGGGAAGGCATCCATTGCTTAGCAGACCAGGAAAGGGAGTCTCTCTTTCCCTGGGGTAGTTAGAGAACACTCTGCTCCACCAGCTCTTGTTGGAGGCCTGACATTAGCCAGGCCTGCCTGCAGTCATCTGGAGGCTTAAACGTCTCCTTGGGGTGCTGTGCTTCAAAGGTCACACTCCTTGTCCACTTTTATGTTCTGCCTGTACACCTGGTTCCTCCTTTTAAGTTCTTAGAAGACAGCAGTAGCAGAATTAGTGAAAGTATTAAAGTCTTTGATCTCTCTGATAAGTGCAAAGAAGAAATGCTGGCGTATATTGTCCTCCCTCTCTGCTTTGGCTACCACAAAGGGAAAGGCTCCCTGTTAAGTGGACACGTGACTTGCTTGACCTTATCAATCATTTGAGATGACTCACACTCCTTACCCTGCCCCCTTGCCTTGTATACAATAAATAGCAGTTCGTCCAGGCATTGGGGGCCACTAACAGACTCCGCGCATTGGTGGTAGGTGGTCCCCTGGGCCCAGCTGTCATTTCTTCTATCTCTTTGTCTTGTGTCTTCATTTTTCTACTATCTCTCATCTCCACACAGGAAGACAAAACCCACAGGCCCGATAGGGGTGGACCCTACATCTGGCACCCAATGAGAATTTCTCTCTCACTGTGTTCAGGGCCACTACCGGACTCCACACACTGGTGGTAGTGGTCCCCTGGGCCCAGCTATCTTTTCTTCTATCTCTTTGTCTCATGTCTATTTTTCTATGATCTCTCATCTCCGCACACGAAGAAAACACCCACAGGCCCTGTAGGGCTGGATCCTACAATCTCATGTTAAATTTTTATTTCTTTTTTTCTATATGACGTCTAACATTTTTTATTTTTATTTATTTATTTATTTATTTATTTATTTATTTATTTATTTATTTATTTTGAGGCGGAGTCTCGCTCTGTCGCCCAGACTGGAGTGCAGTGGCCGGATCTCAGCTCACTGCAAGCTCCGCCTCCCGGGTTCACGCCATTCTCCTGCCTCAGCCTCCCGAGTAGTTGGGACTACAGGCGCCCGCCACTTTGCCCGGCTAGTTTTTGTATTTTTAGTAGAGATGGGGTTTCACCGTGTTAGCCAGGATGGTCTCGATCTCCTGACCTCGTGATCCGCCCGTCTCGGCCTCCCAAAGTGCTGGGATTACAGGCTTGAGCCACCGCGCCCGGCCCTAACATTTTTTAAAATGATGTTTAGTAGTATTATATGGACCGGGAGTTATGTAGAAATTAGAAGTATTTTAATCACGTTGTATTTGTAATCAATGCTCTAAGCTCATTATATGATCTTCCATCTAAATAACAGTCTGTCTAAGATCATTTATGTGATTTGTCACTTGTTGGTCTATCCGGGTCTGAGAATTTCACAATTTTGAGGAATTTTTTTGTCAATTATTTACATATTTTGTAATTTGAACAGAGGAGTGTAAAGCAATTTCAGCAGCCGCAGCAGTAGCTGTGACTGCAATAAGGCCCATAATTACTGCTATAAGGGTAAAAATAAATCTTTTTGTTTTGGTAAACACTCCTCTTAACATTTTTGTGACGATATGAATGGAAGGAGAGGCTTCCTAACATCTATTGACACAGATCTGTATCCAAACTTCTTCTCTAGCCCTCATCAGCAACACAGATGTCTTCACACCAAATGTGGAATCAATACAGGTGAAATGCGACAGTTTTGACAAGTAATAGTTACAGAATTAGGTTGAATATTAATATTTTTGATTATCAACGTAAAAGGAGGCTTGACACAACTCTGAATGGGCACCATTTGGTTGGAAGAAAACTGATACACAAATTGAAGTCTCTCGCCTTCTCTATCAAGATAATATTTTTCTTTTTAAACCAGAATATGAGATTGGGCCATTATTAACTTTTATAATTTGGGATGTTTAGGGCCTATTATTGGATTAATCATTTTTGGATGAGGGCCAGCCATACTAAAATTGGTCCAAATTATGGGAAAATGAGCATGATTTTTAGTGTAAGTAGTGTCATTTCTTTGATAGTATAGAATTTGTTTTAGTTTTGTTTTGCATCTATTAATTTGACTGGTACAATTAACTGTAAATGTCCCCTTAGGGGACCAATTAATAACAATTCCACAGGAATTATTTTGCAGTACCTCAGTGTGATTAGTGATGCAAATTCTTTAAAATTAATATCTCTGGCCGGGCACGGTGGCTCAAGCCTGTAATCCCAGTACTTTGGGAGGCCGAGACAGGCAGATCACGAGGTCAGGAGATCGAGACCATCCTGGCTAACCCGGTGAAACCTCGTCTCTACTAAAAAATACAAAAAAACTAGCCGGGCAAGGTGGCGGGTGCCTGTAGTCCCAGCTACTCGGGAGGCTGAGGCAGGAGAATGGCATGAACCCGAAAGGCGGAGCTTGCAGTGAGCTGAGATCCAGCCACTGCACTCCAGTTTGGGCGACAGAGCCAGACTCGGTCTCAAAAAAAAAAAAAATTATATAAAAAAAAATACAAAAAAAAAAAAAAAACCCTAGCCAGGCGAGGTAGCAGGCGCCTGTAGTCCCAGCTACTTGGGAGGCTGAGGCAGGAGAATGGCATAAACCCGGGAGGCGGAGCTTGCAGTGAGCCGAGATCGTGCCACTGCGCTCCAGCCTGGGCGATAGAGCAAGACTCCGTCTCAAAAAAAATAATAATAAAATAAAATAAATTAATATTTCTAAATCTTTTGACCATTGTTGAAGTTGTTGACACCTCTTTTTTTTGGGCTTAAACTGTTTCAACTGAACCAAACTCTGTGAATGATCCAGGCTCTAGCCAGAAAATAAATAATAGGATACTGGTCTTTGATTATGACGTGGAATTTTAACTAGCCAATGTTGTCGGTAGCCTTTTAGGCAACCGATAGCCAGCCCTATGCAAAGAAGGGGCAATTGATAACCTATGGACACATTTATTAACATTTTTTTCTCTTTTGTGTGAGAGGGCCTATGAGTATCTGTAGGCTTAGACATCCAAACACTATCATTAACATAAACCTCAAATGGGGGTTCCAACTGAGTGATAGGCCTAATTAAAGGCAGAAATGCGACATATGCCCAATAGGTATAATTTTGGTCTGTTGTAGCCACATGTTTGTCAGGTGAGGAGGTCACTGCTCTTATTTCAGCTTTGCATCCTAGAATTAGTAAATAACAGAAGACAAACATGAGCATAATTAGCAACATTTTTTTCCAGTCAAAAAGTGACCTGTAGAGTTACTTGGCATCTTAGTTTACTATATGTTATTAATGAGGAACCCCATTGGGGGTATGTTAATTTATTTTAGCCAAGCAGTTATGTTATTAGAGTCTGAGAAGGGGGTGTTTGTTAAAGTAACAGGGCAGAAGAAAGGCAGATTTAAGGTATGAGCTTAATAGAGTGTAGCAGGTGTAGGTAGTAGGCAAAATGAGAAAATTAAAAATGAATAAATTATTTGGCTTAGTCTTCCGTTTTTTCAGCATAATGTCTGGGGCTTGTGTTGTTTGCAGAAGCCACATTGTTGAGGCTGTAATTTCTGTAGGGTCTTTTTTAGGCTGGCTCGAATTTTTTCTCCTCTTTTCATCCTTTGATGAGGACATAGTTTTTAGGCTGGTACTGGAAGTTTTAGGGGTGGTGCTTGTGCTAACAGACTTTTTACAATCTTTAAAGAGCAGGTTAGTGTTTTAAGAAAAACTTGTGGGCCAGGCGCATTGGCTCAAGCCTGTAATCCCAGCACTTTGGGAGGCCGAGGTGGGCGGATCACGAGGTCAGGAAATTGAGACCATCCTGGCTAATATGGTGAAACCCCGTCTCTACTAAAAATACAAAAAAAATTAGCCAGGCATGGTGGCAGGCAGCTGTAGTCCCTGCTACTCGGGAGACTGAGGCAGGGGAATGGTGTGAACCCGGGAGGCGGAGCTCATGGTGAGCCAAGACCGCGCCACTGCACTCCAGCCTGGGCAAGGGAGCGTGACTCCGTCTCAAAAAAAAAAAAAAAGAAAGACTTGTGTTTTATTTTAATGTTTAGTTTATAGAAAAACTGGATGATACCTTTTTAACTTTAGCAAATGTGTTTACATACAGAATTTTTTACAATTATCAGTTTAAAACTTGCTTAGACCTTTATTTTTATTTTTTTTTATTATTTTTTTTGAGATGGAATCTTGCTCTGTCACCCAGATTGGAGGTGCAGTGGCGCGATCTTGGCTCACTGTAAGCTGCGCCTCCCGGGTTCATGCCATTCCCCTGCCTCAGCCTCCCAAGTAGCTGGGACTACAGGTGACCGCCACCACACCTGGCTAATATTTTTTTTTTATTTTTAGTAGTGATGGGGTTTCACCATGTTAGCCGGGATGGTCTTGATCTCCTGACCTCGTGATCTGCCCGCCTCGGCCTCCCAAAGTGTTGGGATTACAGGCATGAGCCACTGCATACAGCCTGCTTAGACCTATGAAACAAAAATTACACAACCTTTTTTGTATACATTTTTTAACAACATTTTTCACGATTTTCACAGACAACTTTTAACATCTTAAATTTTGTGTTTTATAACTTTTTTTTTTTTTAACTAAAGGTACATTTTTATAACTTCCTTATTTATTTATTTATTTATTTATTTTTTGAGATGGAGTCTCACTCTGTCACCCAGTCTGGAGTGCAGTGGCACGATACTGGCTCACTGCAACCTCTGCCTCCTGGGTTCACACCATTCTCCTGCCTCAGCCTCCTGAGTTGCTGGGACTACAGGCGCCCACCACCGTGCCTGGCTGATTTTTTGTGTTTTTGGTAGAGATGGGGTTTCACCATGTTAGCCAGGATGGTCTCAATTTTCTGACCTCACGGTCTGCCCGCCTCAGCCTCCCAAAGTGCTGTGATTACAGGCATGAGCCACCGCACCCAGCCAATTATTTTTTTCTTTTCTCTACTTAATTTTTTTAATGGTCTTTTTTTTTGCATCTTGTTTTGATCTTTGTCTCTTTTAGTCTTTTTTCTTTACTTTTTTCTTTTTTTTAATGGGCAATAATTAGATGAGTGTTGGTAACAATGGCTATATGTACATATTTTAGTTTCCAAAATTTAGGGATGTGTTTAACATCTGTTTGCCACAATGGATTAGGTTCTAATCCTCTAGGGTTAACACCTGTTGAAGGAGGGGATGTGCCTGTGAGCTGGTACTCTGGGCATTATACGATAATTTGCTTAGCCAACCTCTGTGTAAGTTGAAATTATTTAGATACGTTTTTCAGTTTTGGTGGAAAAATTGATGTGATTGGGTGACTTGGTCAAGCAGTGATGTCATAACCTGAAAGTCTGCTTGATTATTGCCATAAGCCAATGGGCCAGGCAGAGAGCTGTGGGCTCGAATGTGTGTAATGAAAATAGGATGTATACCTTGGTCTAGCAATTGCTGAAGTTGAAGAAAAAGAGCACACACAGTGGGCTCCAGAGCGAACTTAAGGCTGTAAAAGTTCTTTAATAAATAAACAGAATAACCTTAGCTTTTTGAATGTTAGTAAGTTCAGATCTAGTGATTGGATTATGTGGTCTCCACCAGACTGTCCCTTTTTTGTGTTTACTAGACCCAACAGTAAAAACAGTCATGGCTCCTTCCAAGGGAGCATCACAAGTAATTTTTGGAAGAACCCATGCAGTTAATTTTAAGAACTGGGAAATTTTATTTTTAGGATAATGATTATCAATACGTCCAACAAATTCTGTTAAATTAATTTGCCATGTAACTGAGTTAATAAATGCCTGTTTAACCTGATTTTTATTTAATAGAACTATAATCTTACTGGGCTCAGTGCCACAAAGTTTAACAATGTGTATACAAGCTTCTCCAATTAGAATTACCATTTGATCTAAATATACTCTAAGTGTTTTTATAGTATTATGTGGCAAAAAAGACCATTTAACTAAATCATTATTTTGAACAGTAACCCCCATTGGGGAATGTGAAGTAGGGAACACAATGAATTGTAAAGGCAAGTCTGAGTCAATCCTACTGACCTGGGCTTGTTGAACTTTTTTCTTCAATTACTTTTAACTCTTTCATGGCCTCGGGTGTTAGTTCTCTTTTACTGTGTAAGTTGGAATCTCCCCTGAATATTGAGAAGAGATTAGACATAGCATAAGTAGGAATTCCTAACATGGGCCGAATACAATTAATATCTCCTAACAATTTTTGAAAATCATTTAAGGTTTTTAAATAATCTTTTTAAATTTGAACCTTTGAGGCTTAATGATTCTATCCTTTACTTGCATCCCCAAATACTGAAAAGGAGTGGTTGTTTGAATTTTGTCAGGTGCTATAAGCAATTCAGTGTTTGTAACTGCCTTTTGTAAAGATGAATAACATTGAATAAGTTGGTTTGTATTTTTTTTGCTGCACACATCTGGAAATTGATCTCTCAATTCCAGAACTGGATAATTCTGCCTACAAAAGTTTGACAAATTGTGGGACTATTTAACATACCCTGGAGTAGAACCTTCTAATGATATCTGGCTGCAGGTTCTTTGTTATTAATGGCAGGGATGGTAAAGGCAAATTTTTCGAAATCTGCCTCTGCTAAAGGAATTGTAAAAAAAGCAGTCTTTTAAATCTGTAATAATGAGCAGTGAGTCTTTAGGGAGCGTAGTGGGGGATGGGAGCCCATAGTGGGGGATGTAAGGCTCTCATCAGTTGAATTACAGCATTGACCACTCACAAGTTGGTCAGCATGTGCCATCTACCACACTTTTTCTTTTCTTTTCTTTTCTTTTCTTTTTTTTTTTTTTTTTTGAGACGGAGTTTCTCTGTGTCGCCCAGGCTGGAATGCAGTGGCGCGATCTCGGCTCACTGCAAGCTCCGCCTCCCGGGTTCCCGCCATTCTCCCGCCCCAGACTCCGAGTAGCTGGGACTACAGGCGCCCGCCACCTCGCCCGGCTAGTTTTTTGTATTTTTAGTAGAGACGGGGTTTCACCGTGTTAGCCAGGAGGGTCTCGATTTCCTGACCTCGTGATCCACCCGCCTCGGTCTCCCAAAGTGCTGGTATTACAGGCTTGAGCCACCGCGCCCGGCCTCAGACTTTTTCTTAATTACAAATACTGGGGCATTCCAAGGAGAGAAAGTGTGTGAAATACATCCTTTTTCTAGTAGTTCTTTAACTATTTCATAAAGCACCCCTAATTTTTCCTTAGGGAGAGGTCACTGTTCGACCCAGACAGGGTGCTGGGTCATCCATTTTAAGGGAAATTGCTCTTTCACTGTAATGAACTACAGGGCGAACCTGAATTGCCCCCTCTCCATAATGAACTGTGGGTCAGGCAATAATGGGCATGGCGAGCTGAGTCTCGGTAAGCCGAGTCTCGGGCTCCCTCTCCCAGTACTCACTCAGCTGAGGAGAAGGTGGCCATTCCGGACATTCCTCTAGAGGAATCGTGGGCTGAATGAATTGCTGAATAGGTTTAGGAAGACTGTGGGGATTGGCATAAATTACTTCTGGACACTCCTTTTGGCTAGTACTTGGTAGAGGCGTTTCAGAATCCTGATAATCAAACTCCTCTCTCTCTTCCTCTAACTCAGCCTCATCATTTTTCTGAAAAGGCTCCAGTGCTGCATGCAGCAATGACAAAACTGACCAAACAGGCAAAGGAATTTCCTTTCCTTCTCTATGTGCGTTTTAAAAGTCCTTTACAACTCTTTCCCAATCTTTTAATTTCAAAGTTCCCTGTTCAGGGAACCAAGGGCAAAATTGTTCCACAACATGAAATAAATTCATAAGATTTTTTGTACCAACTTTTACCCCACCGTGCTTCAAGAGCCGCCCTAGCAAGCTCATATACGTGGTGTACTTACTTTCAGTTTTCCCCATTGTGTTCCTGGCTTTCTCCAAGTGCCCTGCTTACCCGCAGAGCTTAAAAACTTTTTTTGTCCTCGGGAGTCCGTTGTTCATCAGCCCTCCGTTTCACGTGCTCAAGCATTCCTTCACCAGAGGCTTTCGAGCCCCATGTTGGGCACCAGAATGTTGGGGACCTGCCTCAATACCACCCGTAGGGTACCTAAAGTCTGGTGGCGACAAAGGAATGAGAAGAGACAGGTAAAGAGTGGGGGCCAGGGGACCAATTGCAAAATGGAGGCCGCAAAAGGCACCAGGCTCTGGTCTCCACACTTATTTATTGAGTACAATCACTTAGATCTAAAAAAACAGACATTTAGGGTGAAATGGTGAAAGGGAGGCAGTGTGTTATAGGAGTAACCTATAGCAATAGTGGTTTAAATGAATCTCCTTTGTGCTCAAACAGCATATCTTTAACTTATCAGAGAGTAGCTAGTGGGAGCAGGCTTAACTAGGAGCCTACAAGTCTGTCTACATTCCAGTGCTTCAAAGGAGTGTCTTTCTCCTTCAACACAGTGTTTATAGATAAGAGAGCAGGTTGCGCTCAGAGCATGGGAACTTAATGGTGATAGGAAGGCTTTCCTCTTCAGAGGCCTCTTGTGACTTTCCACAACTTATTGTCCCATATTTTTATTGCCAGTTTATGCAGGTACCCCATAAGTTTTTTCCCAGCAGACCTTCAAGAGATTGTCCAGCAACCCAAACAGCTGACACTCTGGTGGGTAAGCAGAGCTCGATCTCTCAGGGTTTAGAAAGCTGGAGGAGGGTCAGTAAAGCACAAAGAAAAGAGAAGGTACTACTGAGAAGTACTGTAGTAAAAAATAATAATTTTGGTTTTACCACTCACCTTCCATCAAATTTCTACTAGTCAACAAAGCAAATAAAGACAACTACTATTTCACATGGTAGATGCAGAAACAAAGTTAATGAAGTGTGCTAAAGGTAAGAAACATGATCTTGTGACTGTCTTTCTGTTTTTGTTTTTGTTTGTTTGTTTGAGATGGAGTCTTGCTCTGTTGCCCAGGCTGGAATGCAGTGGTGCCATCTCAGTTCACTGCAACCTTTGCTTCTCAGGTTCACACTGTTCTCCTGCCTCAGCCTCCTGAGTACCTGGGACTATGGGTGCGTGCCACCACGCTTGGCTAATTTTTTGTTTGTATTTTAGTAGAGACAGGGTTTCACCATGTTGGCCAAGATGGTCTCAATCTCCTGACCTCGTGATCAGCCTGCCGCAGACTCCCAAAGTGCTGGGATTACAGGCGTGAGCCACTGCGCCCAGTCAATCTTGTGCCTATCCTTAAATTAAAAACAACATTTACAAGTTACATAACAAAAATAAGTAAATAGTTGACCTGGCTCATCGAAAGATGTAGCTCTCCTGTCTCAAAAACAAAACAAAAAAGGGGAAAAAATATCCTTCAAGTCTGAGATACATATGTGTATATACAGAGAGAGAGAGAGGGAGAGTAAATGAGTCAATAACTTCAGATGAATCAAGGGAGTAGAAAAGTAGAAAAGAAATGGGAGAGTTGTAGGGTCCACAAGACAGCAGCCACAGGGTGACTCAGGGGCTCTACTGGCCCCTCTCTGGGTTTACCACTGTGGGCGAGTGGATCAGGCCCTGGCCTGAGGAGAACCCTTGCAAGGTCAGATATTTACCACCTCCTCCCTATCATTGGAAACAAGTGCTTATTGTAGCCCAAAGAAACCCACGCTTAGACAGAAAATTCCTTAGCAAGGCATCTTTACTTCTGTAGAAGGGTGCTGCTTGTGCCTGTTACAATCACAAGAGCACACTGAACAAGGGAGGGAAGGAGTTTGTAATGCTAATGCAGTTTCTGTTTCTGTGTCCTTCCCCTATTGGCTGGGGTTGGACTGCACAATCAAAGCTTATCCTGATTGGCTAAAATTTAAACTTTTCCAAATAGGGTAAACCCGCAATTTGTGAAAAGAAGAGATTGGGGGGTGGGCGGGGGGGCGGGGGGTGGCAGTGGGTAGGACTGATTTACAACTTTAACAACTTATGACCAGAAAGTTGAGTCTTTGAAGAGGAACTTGTTTGTCCCAACCATTTCCCCTCTTCTGTTTTACAGTTCTTCCTCTTCAAATTTATTCAGCAGGATTTGGTTTTTTTGTTCTTCTTGATTATCTAGGAGCAAGAGCTTATCTGAATACAGAGAGGGAGAGGTGGGGGAGGTTTTTGTGAGAGCTGCTTCTATGAGCCTTTGGGTTAACCCATGAATACAAGGTATGATACAGCAGTCCACAAGGATGAGTACATGTGTAACAATTGCGAGGAAGGTAAAGATTGAGGTCATGAGTCCCTTCCATTTTCCAAACCACCTTTCCATCAGGCCCATAAAGGGGTCATCTATTCCAGAGTTTTCTGCTAATTCACTTGCTAGGGTGGTAAGGCCTTGTAAGGTTTTTGTGATTGTCCCGTCGGGGGCTGTATTATTAGGAATAAAAGTACAACACTGGACCCCGATCATGACACAGACTCTGCCCTTTTCAGCTAACATCATGTCAAGGGCTATTCTGGTTTCCCAGGCCATCTGGCTGGTAGGGCCTAACTGTTCAGCTATTCCTTTTGTGGCATCTCTGGTATAATTGACAAATTGCTGTTGATTGTAGTATATATAATTTATCCAGTATACATTTTTGTTAATAGTGGACCACCAGAATAAGATAGACTCAAACCCGGTGGCTATTTGGTTTTAAGCTTTTAATTCATTTGGTACCCCCTGTGGGACCCCGATACTGTCTATGTAACGTGCAGGTCAAAGAAGAAAAAGGGGCTGCTCTTTTTCTTTGGGTTACTTGCTTCCTGTCTGGTTGATGAAATGCCAAGGTGAAAGGGATGACTAATTGGATCAGAGCGCAAGTGCTGCCCCAGTTGCTTGGCAGTGTAGCCAATGTTGGTCCCCCACAATACTGCTCAGGGATAAACTAGGTCCCACACATCTGCTCAGGGATAGACTGGGGCTGACTGAGTGGTTAGTTCTTGAAAAAGTTTAGGCCCACTGCATCCCATCAGGTTTCCAAGGAATGTCAAATGTTTCCCTTGCCGTGAGAGACACAAGGTAAAATTGGCATTGAGAGCTGGAGATTGAAGGGCCCTTCGGGGCTGTTCCACAGGGCTCTTCACCTTTGGGAAAAGTAGTGAAAGATGATGCATGACTTGTTTCCCCAGGCTGTGGGGTGCTGGAAGAGACCTACCATACAATCCATTCCTGGTTGGTTGGCCCATCCAAGTGGGAAGGGAACAATTTGGGTTTCATGGCCTGCCTGTTACACAAGCATAACAATCACTTTTATTTAGAATGCAAATGGAATATTTAATCCATTCCAGCCAGGCATTTATATCTTGATACCTGGTTTCTATGGCTAGGGTTTGCTTCAAGTCCTTGATGTCTACTATAGCTACTTTGGTTTTGTCGTTAGGCATGAAGCGAGAAATGGTTCGATTGTGTGGGAGGGGTAATGGTGGAAGATGGAGAAGGAGGAGCAAAGCACATTTCAAAGAAGCCTATAGGGTCCTTTCCAATGACATCTGCTCCTAGGCCGTAAAAGCGCTCTAAAGTGGGTGTAGGGTTGGTGGAAGTAGGGGTCTTAATAGAGATAAGTACTGGGTTGCAATGGTGAGATTGGCAATTAGAGGGGGTGGTTCTTTTGGTGAAGTGGAGGTAGGGTTTTAGGGTGATGCAACCCTCTGAGGAGGTCCAGCCCTGACACTTGGTAGTCCATATAACATCTCCCCAAGTATAGCAAAACCACTAATACCAGGTTTATGCCCATTCATGCAAGCGCCAGTTTTGTAGGCAGTACAGTCTATCCTGGAGGGACAAAGGTACTTTTCTGAAGAGGCTAGCTGTCTTTTACTTTGGAGATCCCTGCCAGGCATGACAAGACAGGCATCAAATGTAATCGTTTCAGGGGAGGATAATTGGGTTATATTGCTGGTAAGACGTCCTTGGGTAGCTAAAGGAAGAAGAAAAAGACAGATTAAACTCTTTTGAATGTTAGTTTGGGGGCTGTCGACCGACAGTCCATGACTTTGCAAGGGGTGGGGTCTTTTTTACTTGAGTGTGGTGGGTCCATCCTTTTTCGGCCATTCAGATTGCTGTTTCAGTCATTAGGAGTACTAGATAAGGTCCCTCCCAGGTTGGTTCGAGCTTTCCCTCTTTCCAACTTTTGATAAGGTTGGTGTTGGTGAACTGGGAATTCGAGGGGTGGAGTTTATGCTAGGAGGCCTTGAGTCCTGAGGGAGGAAAGGGTGGAAGACAGACCAAATATATAGTTTTTGAGAAACTGATCTTTTGTTTCAAATGTAGTCAGTAGTGGAATTTAGATAAGGCAGCCCATAGACCATTTCATAAGGGGACAGGCCAACATCTTTTCGAGGGGCAGTTCAGATTCTTAGTAAGGCAATGGAAAGGCATTTTGTCCATGGTAACTAGGTTTCGAAGATTAATTTGGTTAGGTGATTTTTTAGAGTTTGATTCTTTCTTTCAACCCTCCCTGATGAGGGCGGGTGCCAGGGAGTATGATATTCCCATTTTATTCCGAGTGCTTGGGTTAGTCCCTTAATGATGTGTGCAGTGAAGTGGGTCCCATTGTCCAGATCAGTGTTCTTTATTAGTCCAAACCTGGGTATGATATGTTCCAACAGGGCTTTGACTGCATTACTGGTTGTTGTGCTTGGGAACAGTGGGTGAGATAGTCAACTATTACTAGTAAATACTTAAGATAGCCTATTGGGAGCATTTCCGTGTAGTCAGCTTGGATGCTTTGGAACGGCCTCATTCCTGGGTTTCTTCCCCCAGGAGGTTGCCTCTTTAGGGTTTGCTTATTAGTTTTTCTGCACCATCCACCACTTGCAACCATTCGCCACTTGCCTAGTGAGGGTATATGTCCCTACACATCCATAGACTCTAAGGACTGCATTGCACACAGCTTGAGGATCCCATTGAGTTCCTTTTTGAAGCTGTGACAATACTTCCCTCGTGAGGGGTTTAGACAGCATTTCCCTTCCATCTTTTCATACCCACTTCCCCTTTGGGCTTTCCTTAGCTCCTATTTTCTTAAGTTTTTCTTGGTCTGTGGGGGAGAAGATGGAGATCACAACTGGAGGGGGAAGACAAGGGGTTAGATGGAAAATGTGTGCCTCTTGGGAAGAGGCAGCTTGCTTAGCTACTTAATCTGCAAGGTTATTTCCCCGGCTTTCAAAAGATGGGTTATTTTGGTGTCCTGGGACATGGACAACTGCAATCTCTTCCAGCAGCTGAAGATTTTCTAGTACTTGCATAATTAATTCCTTGTGGACCAAACCTTGGCCCTTGCTATTGATGAGGCCTCGTTCAGTCCAGATCTTTTCTAAAGGTATGGACTACTCCTAAGGAATACTTGGAATACGTGTAAATAGTTTCTTCCTGATTCTGCGGGGATTTTAAGGCTTGGTTTAATGCAAAGAGTTCACACGTTTGGGCAGACCACTTATTTAGCAGTCTTTCTGACTCTACCACTGCGAGGGTTTCCCTATAAACTACGGAGTACCCATTGTGCCTTTTTCCTTCAACGACCCGGGAGGTCTATAAAGAGGTGACACCCTGTTTGGAAGGGGGTTTTGCACCTGGATGTGGTCTGACTGTAGTTTGAAAACTGATTAGATCTAAGCAGTTATGCTCATGTTCCTCCTGGTTTGGATTTCCTGTTAGGAAAGCAGTGGGATTGAGTGAATTGTCAGTGGTTAGTGTTAGGTTATCTCCCTCTAATAAGATAGCTTCATATTTCAAAATCCTTGAAACAGTGAGCCATCTCCCTGACTTAAGAATGGTTCTGACTTGATGAGGGGCACTTACGATGAGGTTTCTCCCAAAGGTTATTTTCCTGCTTTCTTCTGTTAGCAAGGCAGTTGCTGCTATGAGTTAGACACATTCAGGCCATCCCCGGGTTACTAGGTCAAGGATTTTTGACAGAAGGACTGCGGGCTGCCGGTGGCCTCCGTGTCTTTGGGTGAGTACCCCTAAGGCCACTCCTTTGCTTACATTAACGAAAAGGTGGAATGGCTGTTCTAAAGAGGGCAAGGTTAGAACAGGGGCAGTTACAAGTAGGTGTTTTAATTCTTTTACTTGTTGGATCTCTGATGGGGTCCAAAGGAGGGGGTCTGGTCCTTCTTGAGTGAGTTTTTGATACAGGGGCTTTGTTTTTAAGGCATAAGAGTCAATCCACAGATGACATCCAACCAATCCTAAGAATTTCCTAAGTTCCTGCTTTATTTCAGGTAAAGGCAAAGATACGATACCTTCAATTCATTCGGGTCCTATCTTTCGTTCACCTTTACTGATTAGGTGTACTAGATATTTTGCCTCAGGTTCTATGAATTGGAGTTTGTTCTTTGAGACCCATAATCCTTGTCCCCTTAGGAAATTTAGGAAGTTAACTGAAATTCCTGTTACTTTATCCTTGTTGTCTCCTGAAATGAGCAGGACATCTACGTATTTGAGTAGGCATATGGATGAAGGCCGGGAGAAGTTTTCTAGGACTTGCTCTAAAATTTGACCAAATAGATTTGGGGACTCTGTAAACCCTTGGGGCAAGACTGTCCATCGGTACTGCTGTTTTCGACCAGAGTGAGGGTCCTCCCACTCAGAGGCAAATATGTCCCAGCTGTCCTCTGCTAAAGGGCAAGCCCAAAAGGCATCTTTTAAATCTATCACCGTGAATCATTGGTGGTTGTGTGGGATTCTACTGAAAATGGTGTAAGGATTGGGAACAACAGGATTGGTGGTCTGAACTATTTGGTAAATAGCCCAGAGGTCTTGCACCAGCTGGTATGACCCGTCTCACTTCCTTTTTTTTTTTTTTTTTTTTTTTGAGACGGAGTTTTGCTCTGTCACCCAGGCTGGAGTGCAGTGGCCGGATCTCAGCTCACTGCAAGCTCCGCCTCCCGGGTTCACGCCATTCTCCCGCCTCAGCCTCCGGAGTAGCTGGGACTACAGGCGCCCGCCACCTCGCCCGGCTAGTTTTTTTTTTTGTATTTTAGTAAGACGGGGTTTCACCGTGTTAGCCAGATGGTCTCGATCTCCTGACCTCGTGATCCACCCGTCTCGGCCTCCCAAGTGCTGGGATTACAGGCTTGAGCCACCGCGCCCGTCTCACTTCCTTACAGGCAATATTGGAATGTTATAAGGGGGCATACAGGGTTCAAGGAGCCCATAGTGGACAAGGCTTTCAATTACAGGTTTTAAACCTATTCTGGCTTCCAAGGGAATAGGGTATCATTTTCTTTTCACTACTTCCCCAGGAGTTTTTAATTTGACATGAATTGGAGGAACCCATAGCTTTTCTCGATTCCCTTCCTTCGACCATATGTTGGGATGGATGCGGCTTTCTTCTGAAGTGGTGAGTAGGTTTAAGGAAGTAAGGAGTTTTCCTTGATTAACATATAGGCCTATGCCTAACCTTAACATTAAGTCCCTTCCTAATAAATTAGTTCCTGCTTCAGGAATTAACAAGAACTTAGTAGCAACCAACTTATTCTTATATTTGACTTTGGTTTCCTCTAGAAGTTTTGCTCTGAATCCTTCCCCTTTAACTTCTGAGACAGTAAGGTATTCTGCTGAACAGGATAAACCTGATGGGAGAAAACATAGGCAGGAGCCAGCTGCTCCCTAATTGACTAGAAAACTGACTATTTCCAATTTGGGTCCCACTGTTAAATTTATCAAGGGCTCTTGGTGGGACTCAAGATGGAAGATGTAGAGCCCCTGAGCCCACTGTTCTTCAAATGTCATGAGTGAAAGGACTTTCTTTTCCCTCTCCCATTCAGGACATTCCCTCTTAAAATGTCCTGGCTTTCCACACCTGAAACATCTGTTTTTCCTTCTCTCCCTCCCGGTTCCCTGATTCTCAAGTTTCATCCCTTTGCTTCCTTTATAGGGTCTGGCAGCCTGGTACTCAGAAGGTTTACAAGTTCTATTTCCCTGGGATGCCTGTTGAAAAGTTCCCTGTTGTAGGGTGGACAGTATAATTTTTGCCTTTTGCTTCTGCCTTTCCTCACCCCTCTGTACATATACCTTTTGGATCTCTCTTAAAAGTTCCTCTATGGGACCGTCTTTCCAATTTTCTGTCTTTTGTCATTTCTTTATAGTGTCCGGCCAACTATTGGTGACAAAGTGGAGCTTTAACATCCTTTGTCCTAGTGGGTCCTCTATGTCCAAACCTGCGTATTTTCTTATCTGTTCCTTAAGTCTGTTTAAGAATTCCATGGGCCCTTCATCTTTCTCTTGCTGTACATTAAATGGTCGGGAAATATTTTGGGTTCAAAGAACTGATTCCTGAATCCCTTAATTATCATATCCCTGACATCTCTCTTGTTTTCCCTGTGAGCTGCATTGTTGTTATCCCATTGAGGGTTCTGGGCCAGGAATTTATGCTCTGCTGCAAGGACATTCTGACCAGGGGGTGCTTGCACTCCCAGACTATCATAGCGGCCTTGCAGATCATGGTTCTTTCCTCTTCTGAGAAGAGAATACCTAGAATAGACATTAATTCAGCCCAGGTATACAGTTGTGGCCCCAGAAATTGGTAAATTTGATCTGAGACTCCAAAAGGGTCATCTAACAGTGGTTTGAATTCCCTTTTTAGATTTCTAACCTCTGAACCAGATAAGGGGGCATTTTCGAAGCCAATATCCACTCCTCCTAGTGGTACTTCCCTTAAGGGAAAAAAGGTTGGAACAGACTTCTTTGAAGAAGAGAGAAAAGGAAAGTTTTGAATATCCCTTTGGTATTGTTCTATTTCCCGTCAGAGCTTTCCTAAGGGAGGGGCATGTTCAAGTGGCTGTCCAGCATGGTTGTGGGGTGTCAAGGCCCATGGGGCAGGGTTATATGGGGTAGGGACCGAGTTTTCAGCTTGGGGCAGAGGGGTAGGTCGGGGAAGGGCTGATGTTCAGTTTTGGGGGGAGGGGTAGGTGGGGCAAGGTGGCCCAGAGGATCCCATGTATCTTTGGATATAGAATATGACTTAGCTAGGTCGTCTTTGGGGGGTTTTGAGTTTGGCTTTGCTTTTTCGTCCTTTAGAGGGTAGAGAAGGACAGGTCCTGTCTCCAACATAGAGCATAATCTATCTCCTCTTGAGAAACTGGGCTTTTATCATTGACACACTGGATCAGGAGTTGGCGTGTCCAGTCCTCCTCCGACCCAAACTTTGGCCAAAAGACTGAAGGTCTGAGGATGGGTTCCTTAGTCCAAATAAAACAGCAATACTTTATCATTTGCTGTCTTTTCTCGGGTTTGGCCCTTTCATTATCCTTCCAGTATTTTAACATAATGCCTAGGGGACTGTCAGGGGAATTTTATTGTCTGCTTGGCCTTCTAGAGTCTCTGTCTTACTTGGGGTATTTCCCATCCTGGAGGTTGGTGAGGCTTAATCCATAATATTAGAGTAGAGATCTCTTGCACTCCAGTGTCTTAGAGGCTCAACCTCCCCGTTTCCCACTGGAGGTTTCTCTCCTCAGCACTCACTTCGTCATTATTGGCTGCTTCCCTTGTGGGAATTTTAGGCCCCTCTTGGCGGGTAGGTAGAATCCCCTGATTGGAAAACCGCTCTAATCCGTATGAGGTGACCACGGAACCAAATCTGGACTCCGCACTCGCCTCGCGCCCAGTGGTGCGTCTCACTCACACACTTTCAACTTCCAGAGACCCCGACCACTAAGGAATACTTTGCCGCCCCAATAGCGACTTTTCTTACCTTGGTCTGTGCACAGTGTTACCTGTGGTTGCCATGGAATCCTTTTGATTTTATTTTATTTATTTATTTATTTTTTGAGACGGAGTCTCGCTCTGTCGCCTAGATTGGAGTGCAGTGGCGTGATCTCGGCTCACTGCAACCTCTACCTCCCGGGTTCAAGTGATTTTCCTGCCTCAGCCTCCCAAGTAGCTGGGACTACGGTCGCGCACCACCACGCCTGGCTAATTTTTGTATTTTCAGTAAAGATAGGGTTTCACCATATTGGCCAGACTGGTCTCACAGAATTCTTAAGGATCCTCCCTACTGCCCGCGTTGCTAAGAGTCTGGATTTATTCGTCACTTCGGGCGGGACTCGTTCCTCCGCTCCTGGGGCCACCACAACGAGTCAGTGGGACACGTCTTCCCATGAAAGATAATCGCTAGCCCCTCTTGAAGGAGAGTGGGATCCCGGACGAGTCCCTAAGATCTGCTGGAAACAAGTGCTCGGTGTAGCCAAAAGAAACCCGCACTTAGACGGAAGATTCCTCAGCAAGGCACCTTTACTTCTACAGAAGGGTGCTCCTTGCCTGTTACAATTGCAAGAGCACACCAAACAAAGGAGGGAAGGAGTTTTTAATCTTAACGCAGTTCCCGTTTCTGTGTCCTTCCGCTGTTGGCTGGGGTTGGACCACACAATCTAAGCTGATCCCAACTGGCTAAGACTTAAACTTTTGCAAATAGGGTAAAAGCTGGATTTGCGAAAAAAAAAAAAAAAGAAGGTGTGTGTGTGGGGGGCAGGGAGGGGGTAGGACTGATGTACAACATTTACAATTTATGACCAGAAAGTTGAGTCATTGAAAAGGAACTTAGTTGTGCCAACACGCTGAGTTGCCTGACCCAGTCCTGGGCTCAATTCCTCCCAGATACCGGCGTTTATCATTGGTGTAGATAATGGTGACTTCCCTTGTCTTAGAATTGGGGGCCTTGGTCTTCCCGGGACGTAAGGAGTCAGAGACTCTTGAAAAGAGCCGTCCCGCTGGTCTTTTCATTTACGCGGATCCCAGCCCGGCACTCACCAAGTGTCCGGCGCCCGGGAATGCAGGGCCAGGTCTGATTTTATGGTTTGTGGAGCTTCAAGCTTAGGACGCATAGCTGTGAATTTCGGGTCCTGGTGACTGCGGAACCATAGCGAGGCCAGGAGGCGAGAGTGCACTTTCCTAGGTTCCGAGGCCGAAGAGCCCACCTGGCTGGATTGGTATCTCAAGGAGCAGAGAGGAATCAGCACCCTCCGAGTCCTCCGAACCTGCGGCGGCTCAGCGGTCGGTTCCGTGAGGAACTGGCAGCGATCGCAAGCTTGGAGTTGCTTTTTGGTTTGTTCTGAGTCCTTCACCTGGTGAGGGGAAGGAAGCCCTGCTTGGGGTCGTTGAATCTGAGTTTTCTCCAGTCAAAATCAGTGGTTTGAGATTGTTTTCCCTGAGAAAGCATAGTTTACCTGTGCCTACAGGGAGGAGTTCTCCTTTTCTTAAAAAAATATATTTTATTAATGAAAGGGAAAGTAACATTTCTGCTACAAAGAAAAACATCAAAGGACATGGATCGGATATGATTTAAATAAATATAAGAAGAAGCTCTCCCACGAAGGTGGCCGGTTAGCTCAGTTGGTTAGAGCGTGGTGCTAATAACGCCAAGGTCGCGGGTTCAACCCCCGTACGGGCCACGTAGTCGTTTTTTTTTCCCCCTCCCTTCCTTTTTCGTTTTTACTTTAAACTGACCACACCTCGCTTGTAAAGTTGGCTTTTACATCAAACTCCGGAGCCTCGCCTCTCCGTTTATAAATGTAGTTGCACTAGCTAGACAGGAATTTTTTCTTTACTTCACCATTTTTTTTTTTTTTTTTTAAATCGACCCCACCTAGCTTGTATACTATGGTCTTACATCCAACTCCGGAGTTCTGCCTATCCATTTGTAAATATGGTTGCAATAGCTAGACAAGCATTAGATTTGTACGTTTTCTGCTCTTTTGAAGAAATAATATACCAGTTAGGATGAAGAGGTTTTTGTTTGTTTGTTTGTTTTGTTTGTTTTTGAGACAGATTCTTGCTCTGACGCCCAGACTGGAGTGCAGTGGCATGATCTTGGCTCACTGCAACCTCCACCTCCCAGGTTCAAGCAATTCTCCTGCCTCAGCCTCCCAAATACCTGGGATTACAGGAGTGTGCCACCACGCCTGGTTAATTTTTGTATTTTTAGTAGAGACGGGATTTCGTCGTGTTGACCAGGCTGGTCTTGAACTCCTGACCTCAGGTGATCCTCCTGCCTTGGCCTCCCAAAGTACTGAGATTACAGGCGTGAGCCACTGCGCCAGGCCAGGATGGAGAGTTTTTAAAGGAAATTCAGTGAGGTGTGTGGGTGATTTTAGGAATGGGAAAAATAAGAATTCGATAATATCTTGCATTATTTTGCGAAAAAAACTTTCTGAGATGACACTATTTTGACATATTTTAAGCTTTTGAAAGAGATCATATTGATTTTTCCCCTAATTGATCGCTCAGTTGGTTAAATTGTTGTGTTTGTAGCTTTGAGGGCAAGGGTTCAGTCTATGTGGGAAAAAGCCAGACTTGTGAAGTTGCTTTCTGCCAAGCTCCAGGCTTGCAACCACAACTGCTCGGCGTTAAAATGGATCCGTGGTTAGCCTTTGGCTTATGTTTGACAGCCGTTCTCGATGTGGCCCATACCAAGCCATTTATGATGAGGCCCTTACCAAGTCATTTACAATTCATTAAACAATTTTTGAACATATATCATAAAAGCGATAGGCTTGAAATTTGATGAAAATGGAGTGCGTGGTGGGAGATAGGAGGGCCAGAGCCTCTGGGGCCACTCTAAGGCTTAACACCTCGCTTTTCCTGTCCTGTGCTTTTCTTGGAGTCTTGTCACTGGGTCCCCATGTGCCTGGCATGTGTCTCATTTACATTTCTTCCTTCACTCCTCATCCTCCCAACATATCTTCACCCCTCTCTTATTTTAAAATATGAGTTGCTATGAAAATGACATTTACAATATTGATAAATAATGAGGTAAATAATGGCTCAAAAAGAGCGCCAAGGACATAGTGGGCGAACCACAAAGGGAAGGGGTTCCCTCTGTTTTGCTCAGTGCTGCATTTTTCACGTCAAGAATAGTAAGTAGCTCAAAGTCAGCGACTGAAAAAGATTTCTTTAGAATGAATTAATAAAGAGTACCTACTACTTAGTCCATTGTATATTAGATGATATACACAGATTTAAGTATAAGAAGGATTCCACGGGCAGCTGCTGACTTTGAAAACGAAGGGAGCCACCAGCCAGAGAACTCAGGCATCTGCTAGAAACTGCGAGCAACCTTTAAACCGATATCTCAGTCCTACAGCTGCAGGGAACTGAATGCTGCTGACGACCTGAGTGAGTTTGAAAATGAATTCTCCCCTAGAGCCTCCGTAAGGGACATGGCGGGGCCTGCTGACATTTTGGTACTAGTTTGATGACACCCTGCCAGACTTATAATGCACAGAACTGTATGATAATGAATGGATGTTGTTTTAAGCTATTGAATTTGTGGTAGTTTGTTAAAGAAGTAATAGAAAAACTAACAAAACAAGAAATTGTTAACCCACCCACACTTCCTACTGTCTATCCTGGGTTATCTTCCTCTCTTCAGTGCAATGTAAGATGAAATATGGTTTTAAAATGAGGGACAATAATTTTCAACATCAACACAGTAAGAATGAAAAGGAAAAAAAGCTTCTTTGGATCTTAAAAATTAAGGATATATATACATATATATGATAAGTTAATACATTCACATAAACAGTAACTAAAAGTGAATATTTTCTTCTTCCTCATAGCCCATATCTGCCCAGTTCTTGGCATTCTCAGTACTACCTCCCATATATGATGACAATTCTTCTTAGTTTCCTATGTATTCTCCTCAGTGTTCTTCATGCAATAGGTGCAAATATACATAATACATTTTACTTTTCCTTTTTAGTTATGTAAAATGTAACATTATACATACTATTTTACATTGTGCTTTTTTCACTTGATATGCCTTGGAGATGTCTAATTTAGCAACACTTGTGATGCTTTCAAACAGCATTATATACTGTACAGAAATAAAACTTCTTTCTTTTTTTTTTTTTTTTTTTTGAGACAGAGTTTCCATCTTGTTGCCCAGTCTGGAGTACAGTGGTGTGATCTCGGCTCACTGCATCTTCTACCTTCTGGCTCAAGTGATTCTCCTGCCTCACCCTTCCGAATAGCTGGAATTACAGGTGTCCACCACCATGCCCTACTAATTTTTGTATTTTTAGTAGACACGGGGTTTTGCCATGTTGGCCAGGCTGGTCTCGAGCTCCTGACTCCGGGTGATACCTGTTGTGGGAAGTCAGGAACCCCAAACGGAGGGACCGGCCAAAGTCATGGCAGAAGAACATAAATTGTGAAGATTTCATGGACATTTATTAGTTCCTTAAATTAATACTTTTATGATTTCTTACTCCTGTCTTTACTGCAATCTCTGAACATAAATTGTGAAGATTTCATGGACATTTATCACTTCCCCAATCAATACTCTTGTGATTTCCTATGCCTGTCTTTACTTTAATCTCTTAATCCTGTCATCTTTGTAAGCTGAGGATGAATGTCACCTCAGGACCCTGTGATGATTGCGTTAACTGCACAAATTGTTTGTAGAGCACGTGTGTTTGAACAATATGAAATCTGGGCACCTTAAGAACAGGATAACAGCGATTTGCAGGGAACAAGGGAGATAACCTTAAAGTCTGGCTGCCTGTGGGCCGGGCAGGACAGAGCCATATTTCTCTTATTACCGAAAATGGGCAAGAGAAATATCGCTGAATTCCTTCCCCAGTAAGGAATATTAACAATTAACAGCCCTGGGAAAAGAATGCATTCCCAGGGGAGGCCTCTGAAACGGCTGCCCTAGGAGTGTCTGCCTTTATGCAGATGTAGATAGGGATGAAACACACCTAGTCTCCTGCAGTGTCCCCAGGCTTGCTAGGATTAGGAAATTCCAGCCTGGCAAATTCTAGTCAGACCAGTTCTCTGCTCTTGAACCCTGTTAAAATGTTTGTTAATGACAATGTGTACACAGCGGGAAATGGAAGTTCATTAGTGATTCTAGTTTCACCCTGTCCTTATGATCTCGCCCTGACCTCCTGCCTTGTGATCTTTTGTTGCCCTTGAAGCATGTGATCTCTGTGACCCACACCCTATTCGTACACTCTGCCCCTTTTGAAAATTGCTAATAAAAACTTGCTGGTTTTGCGGCTTGTGGGGCATTATGAAACCTGCTGACATGTGATGTCTTCCCCGGACACCCAGCTTTAAAATTTCTCTCTTTTGTACTTTTTCCCTTTATTTCTCAGATCAGCCGACACTTAGGGAAAATAGAAAATGACTCACATAGAATTATTGGGGGTGGGTTCCCCTGATAGATACCCCACAACCTCAGCCTCCCAAAGTGCTGGGATTACAGGTGTGAGCCACTGAGCCTGGCTGAATCTAGACTCTTTAAGTGCTTTCCACCACTGAGGATTGGAAGTATACAAGCAGGATTGGAGAGAGAGAGAAGATTACACCTATACTTTAATAATACAAATAAAACTCTGTATGAAGTCATGTGATATTCCAAAGAGTCTTCAAGTAGGGGATCCATAACACTCTGTTGATCAAAGGAAATTACATATTAATTTGTTAAAAGATGGCTTTCAGAAAAAGCTAAATCTGTGGCTCTCAGACAGATATAAAAATAAGCATATGATCAAAAAGAATAAAATGCTTCAGAATAAATTTAACCAAGGAGATGCAAGAATTGTACTCTGGAAAATACAAAACATTGCTGAAAGAAATTAAAGAAGATGTTAGAGTGCTCGTGCAATTAAAACAAACACCAACAAGGAGGCACTAAGCCTACTCTGACACTGCTGGTCTGTAGTGCCAGAAGTCTTATTGATGCAAAGTGTAAGTTAATTATATTTTAATGAAAAAGGTAGATAAAACATTGTACAACAGTATTCTAGGCCACTGACAAAACTATGACAGAAATCTGGGCACGGTGGCTCAGGTCTGTATTCCCAGCACTTTGGGAGGCTGAGGTGGGTGGATCACTTGAGGTCAGGAGTTTGAGACCAGCCATGGACAACATGGCCAAAACCCATCTCTACTAAAAATACAAACAAACAAAAAAAAAGCCAAGCATACTGGTGTGTCCCCATACAGCTACTCAGGAGGCTGAGGCATGAGAATCTCTTGAACCCAGGAAGCAGAAGCTGCAGTGAGCCGAGATTGCACCACTACACTCCAGCCTGGGTGACAGATATGAGACCCTGCCTTAAAAAAAAAAAAAAAAGAAAAAAGAAAAAAAAAGAAAAAGAAAAAGAAAAGGAAACTGTAACAGACACACTAAAAGCCCTCCAACTTTAACTTGTAACATAGCTTCATTCTCAAAGCTGACTCCTTTTTTCTTTTTCCTGAGTGTAGAACAGTTTAAATTTCAAACAGCTCCTTGACACTGCTTTTCATGTCCAAACCAGACATTTTGTTGTAATTTGATAAAAGGCCTCTTCCCCTCCTCCCTTACACAAACACACCCCCACCACACAGACTGAATCTTGCCCTGATACCCCAAGGTAATGAGTGAGTTATGCTTAGGTCCTTGTAAAGAAAATCTTAGGATGGCAAAGGGGCTAGGCAGCAAGAAACAAAAACAAAATAAAACAAAATTTTGTATATGACTTTTTTTTTTTTTTTTAGATGGAGTCTCACTCTGTTGCCCAGGATGGGGTGCAGTGGTGTGATCTCAACTCACTGCAACCTCTGCCTCCCACGGTCAAGCGATTCTCCTGCCTCAGCCTCCTGAGTAGCTGGAATTACAGGCACGTGCCACCACACCCTGCTAATTTTTGTATTTCTAGTAGAGACAAGGTTTCACCATGTTGGTCAGGCTGGTCTCAATCTCCTGACCTCAGATGATCCGCCGCCTCGGCCTCCCAAAGTGCTGGGATTTACAGGCGTGAGCCATCATGCCCGGCCTGTATATGACTTTTAAAACAAGAGGACGACACAATATTTTTCAAAATTGTGTATAGCGACTATGCATGGACAAAGCAAGTGTGGCATGTATTTGCATAATGTTTAATTTTTTAAAAATGTTCTTTAAAAATCTTCAGGATTATGTCTATTTTGCTGTGCATTTTGTTTTGCTTTGCTTTATCTTTCCAGGGTCGCGGTTGGGTTAAAAGGTGTGTTGGTTTAGTAACTCTGTAAGCCCTAACTAGAGTTCTTTCACTTTTCCAAGGTAAGAACATTCCTAATTAGAATTAGGAAGAAACTTTTACTTTTTTAAAATAGGAAATTAAAGAAGATGTAAATAAAAGAAAAGGCATGTGTATTAGTGAAGGTTCTCCCCAGGAACAGAGCCAATAGGGTGTGTGTGTGTGTGTGTGTGTGTGTGTATGTGTGAGTGTGTGTGTATGTATGTATGCATATAGGAGGGGGGATTTATTTTCAGAAATTGATTTCTGCAACTGTGGAAACAAGTTTAAAATCTTCTTGGTAGGGCAGCAGGCTGGGGACCCAGGGAAGGATTGATGATACAGCTGGAGTCTGAAGGCATTCTGCTGACAGAATTCTTTTTTCCTTAGGAAACATCAGTTTTTTTTTCTCTTCAGCTGATTGAATGAGGCCCATTCACATTATGGAGAGCAATCTGTTTGACTCAAAGTCTACAGATATAAATGCTAGGCCGGACGCGGTGGCTCAAGCCTGTAATCCCAGCACTTTGAGAGGCCGAGACGGGCGGATCACGAGGTCAGGAGATTGAGACCATCCTGGCTAACACGGTGAAACCTCGTCTCTACTAAAAAATACAAAAAACTAGCCGGGCGAGGTGGCGGGTGCCTGTAATTCCAGCTACTTGGGAGGCTGAGGCAGGAGAATGGCGTAAACCTGGGAGGCGGAGCTTGCAGTGAGCTGAGATCCGGCCACTGCACTCCAGTCCGGGCAACAGAACGAGACTCTGCCTCAAAAAATAAATAAATAAATAAATAAATAAATAAATAAATGCTTATCCCACCCAAAAAATACCGCTACAGGAATATCTAGAATAGTATTTAACTAAATATTTGGGTACTGTGGTCTAGCCAAGTTGACACATAAAATTAACCATCACAATATCCCATGTTCAAAGATCGGAAGACTTAGTATTATTAAAATGGCATTTCTGTCCCAAAGCTATCTGAAGGTTTAATGCAATCCCTATTAATATCCTAATAACTTTTTCTTTCTTTTTTTTGCAGAAATGGAAAGGCTGATTCTAAAATTCATATGTTTTTGTAGTCAAAAGAAAAACAGGCTGGGCGTGGTGGCTCACGTCTGTAATCCTAGCATTGAGGCCGAGGTGGGCAGATCACTTGAGGTCAGGAGTTCAAGACCAACCTGGCCAACGTGGTGAAACCCTGTCTTTACTAAAAAAACAAAAATTAGCCAGGCATGGTGGTGTGTACCTGTAGTCCCAGCTACTTGGGAGGTTGAGGGAGGAGAATCACTTGAACCTGGGAGGTGGAGGTTGCAGTGAGCCAAGACCATGCCACTGTACTCCAGCCTGGGCGACCGAGTGAGACTCCATCTCAAAAGAAAAAAAAGAAAAGAAAAGAAAAACAAAGTTGGAGAACTTGTACTTTCTGATTTCTAAAGATACCACAAAACTACAATAATAAAAATGGTGCAGTGCTAGCATAAAGATAGACATATAGATCAATGAGAGTTCAGGAATAAAGCCATATACCTATGACCAATTAATTTTTGACAAGGGCCAGCAAGACAGTTCAATGAGAGAAAGAATAATCTCTTCAACAAATGGGGGTGGGATAACTGAAAATTCACATGAAAAACTTTGAAAATGGATCCCTACCTTATACCATATAGAAAATCTAAATCAAAATGGATCAAAGACTTAAATGGAAGAGCTAGAACTACAAAATTCCTAGAAGAAAAAATAGGAATAAATCTTCATGACCTTCAATGTGACAATGGCTTCATAGATATGACACTAAAAGCGCCTGCAACAAAAAGAAAAATGGACACATTGGACTTCTTGAAATTAGAAACTTTTGTGGATCAGAGGACATATCAGAAGAGTGAAAAGGCAACCTGAAGAATAATAGAAAGGCCAGGTGTGGTGGCTCACACCTATAATCCCAGCACTTTGGGAGGATGAGGTGGGCAGATCACAAGGTCAGGAGTTCAAGACCAGCCTGGCCAACGTAGTGAAACCCCATCACTACTAAAAATACAAAAAATTAGCTGGGAGGCAGGAGAATCGCTTGAACCTGGGAGGTGGAGGTTGCAGTTAGAGGAGATCATGCCACTGTACTCCAGCCTGGGCGACAGTGTGGGACTCTGTCTCAAAAAAAAAAAAAAAAGAATGACAGAAAATATTTATAAATCATATATTTGGTAAGAGTCTAGTGTCCAGAGTATATTTTTAAAAACTCTTACAACTCAACAACAAAAAGAAAACAAAGCAATTAAAAATTGGGCAAAAGACTTGACTAGGAATTCCTTCAAAGAAGATATACAAATGACCAACAAGCACATGAAAAGATGATCAACATTATTAATTATTAGGGAAATGCAAATTAGTGAGATATCACTCCTTATCTACTTGGATGACTAGACTTAAAAATTCAGGTAATAGCAAAGTGGTGGTGAGGATATGGAGCAACTGGAATCCTCATACGTCACTAACGGGAATGTAAAATGGTGCAGCCATTGTGGAAAAGTTTAGTATTTCCTTAAAAAGTTAAACATAGAATTACCACATGAACTCACAATTCCACCCTTATGCATATAATCAATAGATTTAAAAGTAGGTTTTCAAGCAAATACTTGTACATGAATATTTATAGTATTGCTGTCACAATAGCCAAAAGGTAGAAGCAACACAAATATCCATCAACTGACAAAGGCACAAGGAAAATATGGTACAGGCCGGGCGCGGTGGCTCAAGCCTGTAATCCCAGCACTTTGGGAGGCCGAGACGGGCGGATCACGAGGTCAGGAGATCGAGACCATCCTGGCTAATACGGTGAAACCCCGTCTCTACTAAAAAATACAAAAAACTAGCGGGCGACGAGGCGGGCGCTGTAGTCCCAGTACTCGGGAGGCTGAGACAGGAGAATGGTGTGAACCCGGGAGGCGGAGCTTGCAGTGAGCTGAGAGCGGCCACTGCACTCCAGCCTGGGTGGCAGAGCAAGACTCCGTCTCAAAAAAAAAAAAAAAAAAAAAAAAAAAAAAAAGGAAAATATGGTACATCTATACAGTGGAATATGTTCAGCATAAAAAGTAATGAAGTACTCATATATACACAACACGGATGAACCTCAAACATTATACTAAGCAATAGAAGGCTGACAGTGCATGATTCCATTTAATGAAATATCCAGAATAGGTAAATTCATACACACAGAACTTACATTAATGACTGCCAGGATCTGGGGAAAAGAACAATGGGGAGTGACTGCTTAATGAGTACACAGTTTGTTTTTGAGGTGATTAAAATGTTTGGAAGTGGATAGACATGATGATTGCACATCATTGTAACCATACTAAATGCCACTGAATTGTATAATTTACAATGATTAATTTTATATTATGTAAATTTTTTCTCAATAAACTTAATGAATACAGATTAAATATCTTATTTTGCTGATTCAGTGATGGAATCAGACAGATGTAACCAGTTTAAAGGAAAAGTCAAAAAACACAAATTTATATGGGATAGAAGAATTAGATTGGTGATGGAGAGAAAACTAGTTTTTCCACTGCGGGAGGAAAGTTGTTAGTCCATTTTGCGTTGCTATCAAGGAATATCTGAGGCTGGATAATTTATAAAGAAGAGAAGTTTATTTGGCTCATGGTTCTGCAGGCTGTATAAGCATGGCACTGGCATCTGCTCGGTTTCTGGTGAGGCCGAAAAGAGCTTTAACTCTTGGGGAAGGTGAAGCAGGAGCAGGCGCCTCATGGTGAGAGAGGGAACAAGAGAGAGAGAAGAAAAGTCCTAGTCTCTTTTTAAAGTCCAATCTGAGATTCCTTGTGAGAACGCTCAGGTTTAACAACCAGATCTCTCACATGAACTCATTACTGTGGAGAGTGCACCAAGTCATTTATGAAGGATTTGCCCTCATGATTCAATATAGTAAGCCACCATGCCCGCAAGTCTTTTTTTTTTTTTTTTTTTTTTTTTTTTGAGGTGGAGTCTCGCTCTGTCGCCCGAACTGGAGTGCAGTGGCCGGATCTCAGCTCACTGCAAGCTCCGCCTCCCGGGTTTACGCCATTCTCCTGCCTCAGCCTCCCGAGTAGCTGGGACTACAGGCGCCCGCCGCCTCGCCCGGCTAGTTTTTGTATTTTTAGTAGAGACGGGGTTTCACCGTGTTCGCCAGGATGGTCTCGATCTCCTGACCTCGTGATCCGCCCGTCTCAGCCTCCCAAAGTGCTGGGATTACAGGCTTGAGCCACCGCGCCCGGCCCGGCAAGTCTTTTGTTTATTTATTTTGGTTTGTCTATCTTGCTTCCTTGAATTCGTTTTAATCATTGTCTTTCTAAGAATATTTCATGTCACTCCTCTCTAAAAATTCTTCACTGAATCTCTGTTATTTTGCAAAGCTTTAAATAAGATTGACACCATATATTCTGTGTCATCTTCTGTCATTCCTCTTAATTTACTTCTCCCTTCTTTCCTAAATATAACGGGGGAAGGGAGAATTCTACTTCCTCATCTTTCAAAACCAGGCTGTGAGACAGTCTGCAAATATGTTAATAATGGAGGAAGCTTCCTTTCTTTTTTCTTTTTCTTTTTCTTTTTCTTTTCTCTCTCTCTCTCTCTTTTTTTTTGAGATGGAGTCTGGCTCTGTTGCCCAGACTGGTGTGCAGTGGCGTGATCTTGGCTCACTGCAACCTCTGCCCCCTGGGTTCAAGTGATTCTCCTGTCTCAGCCTCCTGAGTAGCTGGGATTACAGGCACGTGCCACCATGCCTGGCTAATTTTTGTATTTTTAGTAGAGACGGGATTTCACCATGTTGGTCAGACTGGTCTTGAACTCCTGACCTCGTGATCCACCTGCCTCGGCCTCCCAAAGTGCTGAGATTACAGGTGTGAGCCACTGCACCTGACCTGAGGCTTCCTTTTAATGTGTAGGTTGAATCTGGAGTAACTGACAGGTGTAAGGTAGTGAGAGTTTGATAGCTGATTTGTGTGTTCCACTTAATATTTCAGACAGAGACTTTGGGAGGCCGAGACGGGCGGATCACGAGGTCAGGAGATCGAGACCATCCTGGCTAACATGGTGAAACCCCGTCTCTACTAAAAATACAAAAAACTAGCCGGGCGAGGTGGCGGGCGCCTGTAGTCCCAGCTACTTGGGAGCTGAGGCAGGAGAATGGCGTGAACCGGGAGGCGGAGCTTGCAGTGAGCCGAGATCCGGCCACTGCACTCCAGCCCGGGCGACAGAGCGAGACTCCGCCTCAAAAAAAAAAAAAAAAAAAAAAAAAAAAAAAAAAAAATTTCAGACAGAGGTTGTTAGAGCCACTTAACTGAAATGTACCTGAGAACATATTTGTTCCTCTCTGCGCTTTTAGTAAACATAGAGCAAGAATAACACTATAACATGTAATATATAAATCTTCAGATATTTTCAGCCTTCATTGAATTTAGTTTGCAAGAAGGAGAGAATACTGTAGTATTCAAGTTTGTATTTTTAGATACTTAAACTTTGAAGACATAGCTTAATCAATTGTTTACAAATTTTTCAATAGCAGCAATCCAATTTGCAGGATCCTTTAAATATCAGTCTTCTGAGAAGTGAAGCAGAGGCTTGTGACAATCTTTTTTGCTCACATTCCTTTGAAAGTAGGTGGGAGAGATCTGCTATGAATAAAATGAGAAAGCAGAATCAGATTTACTCTGAAGTATAAACGATTTCAGGCACAGTGCAGGACTACTTTTACAGCAGTGAAAAGACAATGACTCTGGTGGAACTCTGATAATAACCTTTGAAATCTCTTTAGATAAAACTGAGAAACCAAATGAGTCAGCCAGCGCTACAGAGGGTACACTTTAGTTTATGAACTGCAATGCCACTTAAGATTCAGGAAAGTCATTCGTTTGTGATTTATTTCCTCAATATATAATTGAGTCCCTAGATCCTAGATGTACAAATAAGATAATTCTTAGAGTCATACAAAACCGAAATGGTGAGAAAATAAATTTCACCATTACTCTCTTATTTTCAAAAATCAAAGTGAATCAGACTCCAAGCAAAATGCCATGGCTTATTAATTATTTGCCTGACACTGATAATCAAAATCTATCATGTGCTGAAAATGATGGCTATCAAGGTTAAGAGGCTGGAGACTGAATGTCTATGACAGAATTTGAAATATCGCTCTCTACTATGTATTACAAGACTTTTTTTTGTACAACTTATACATCCCCAGTCTTATCTGTCATCAGCAAACCCATTGCTTTTTACCAACAGAAACTTTATTCATTTTTTCCTTCATCCCAACCCTTTCATATTGTGATGCAGTTACCTGGCAAAGGACTCTTCATAATTGTGCTAATCGCTCAGTACAGATTTCACAACCTATAAATTCCTTAATGCATTTTCAACTTATGTATTTGCAACATACTATTGAAAATATAAAATTGAAGAACTAAGGCCCCGCTGGGATTCGAACCCAGGATCTCCTGTTTACTAGACAGGCGCTTTGACCAGCTAAGCCACAGGGCCCCTCTTGGGCATATGTTCAGATATATCATATTTATAACATTTTTGTCAAATTATCAGTTTGCCAAAAGTGTACTTAATTTTGTGACAAAGAAAGCACATCTGTGTTTCTGAACCAGCAACAAAGCAGAAATTCCAACACTTAAAAAAACACTTTTCTTCAATGCAGGGTTTTAGAATTTATTTCAAATTGAAATGAGTGAAATTTCTATTTCGTGGTGACTATCTCCCCCTACAGGAAATATTGGATATCACAACATATTTTAAATTTATTTCTCTGTTCGTGCATTCATTTTGTCCACAAATGTTGAGTATTGCATTTCAGGTAATTTTCCAGGTATTGGAGATTTTATTCACTGAAAACAGCGAATGAAACAGCAAAATTTTCTTCCATTATTGAATTTATGTTCTACAGGGAGATAAAAAAGCAAAATTTTAAAATTGGCCGAAAGCAACAACAAAAAACACCCCAAAACAAACAAACCAACTAAAAAAATCCAACAACAAACAAAAATACAAGGGATATGAAAACCAGTCTCTTTATTGCTGGGTTATAGCACCCACCACACTACCTTCTGAGCTAATTCACTGCAATTGAGAAAAACCATTATGCTTCCTTCTATTTTATCTAATCTGGCACAAGAAAGTGAGCCTAGACGAGGACACAGTGATGCACTGGAGATCTGTGGTCACCCTGATTCCCACTCATCCAAACTAGGCACTTTGAGACCCTCTGTTTCAAAGAGAGCTTTGGTCTCAACAGGAGATCTGCTGTTAGAAACAATAAGTTAGATGTAAACAGGGAGTTCTGCTGGATGGATATCTTTGCTTCTGTCATAGTCTTGTTCTGCTCATTTGCCTGCTGGGTTAAAACAGACTCAATTTCTAGACCCACATAGATTGTAAAACTGCGTGGATGATACAGAGAATTAGAGAACAAAGTAGAGTATGATGTGATAGCCCTCACAGGATGCTGTGGGAACCTCTAACTTGGGCCTCACAAAGTTGCGTGACCTTTTATCTCAGGTTCTATGTCGGTTTGATGAATGTAGAAGGAGTCATGGAATGTTTAGCTGAATGCAGCTTAGCATAGGGAAAAGCAGATGAAACCAATATCCTGAAATATTTAAATAACTGCCTGGTGCTTTGCATATGCATTTATTAAGCATCCACAAAATGCAAGACCCTGGAAAGATGAAAAATTACTTAGGTTGAGGTTGAGTTTTTATTTTTTAACCAAGCCTGGTGTTGCTTCTGATTTATTTCCTGTGGGTCATGAGCTTCTACTCACTACCTAGCTAATCACAAGGCCAGGATATACAAATTTTTTGGCTTTCTTGGCTGAGGTTTTTTGTTAAGTTTAGTTATTTATTCCCTGACTTCTGTTTCTCACTGACACATGTTTCATAAATCTTGCTATGGTGTAAAGCCCTGGAAGAAAAACGCTTTGTTTCTCCTTTTGGAAATCTTTCCAAGATATGAGCAGACATTTCAACATAAAGTAGGTGCTGGAGTGGTGTGGCTACAGATAGATTGCTGCACCCTTGAGAGAAATTAGCACTACCAAACCGCTGTTTAAAGTGTTTCATCTGGATTTCTGCTGACATTAGATGGAAAGTTCTTTTCCTGATTCCCTGACTTTTGGGGCTATCCTTTCTAGAACCTACCTTTTCCCACAGCATCTGTGTTTTCCCTAAACTTATGGCCTATCATAGCAAACATTTTGGCCAACATCTGCCTTATAAAAAGCCTTGCTCAAATCTTCAAATAAGCCTCAATCCTGAGAACAGACAAAACCCTTCTTGTTATTGTTAGAACTACCTTATGGGCATCAAAGAAGCAGAGGATTGTGGTCAAGTTAAATAGATGCTGAGTCTGGTAAAAGTCTTTGCAATATTACTACTGTATGAAGGCCTTCCACCACTTAAGTAGCAATGATATTTATTTATTTAAATCCAAAAATGGCTTATTTTATCATTTTTTTTGTTTGTTTGTTTGTACATTACTGAGATAGTGCTATCATGCATTTAACACCCTTAAATCTTTAGAACAATTTTAGAAGGTGGTAACTTTCATTAACTTCCATTGAGAGATGAGAATGATAAGACATAGAAATGTTAAAAAGTAATTTCAAGACCATGGATGCCATAGGTAGAGTAAGACAATTTTCTTTCTGAAAATGTGGTTGGCAGATTGTGTAAGATACTTCCATACCAATATTAGTGCATTCATAAAATGCAAGCTTTTAATCTCACAATTCCCCTGTTTACTTAATACCAGATTTCTAGCAACGCTCACTCAAAGCTGGAAAACAATATTGTGAACCAGAGAACTTTACACCTCTAAGATAAACATGTGCTTTGCACTGAGTATCATATGGTACACGCCAAGCAAGCTCTCTACTTTTCGAGCAAATCATACAGCATGGGTTTTATTGATCCCTATTACTCACCTGTCACTACAATTTTATTCTGTGATAGATCTAGGACCCTAGCTCTCTCACTAAGAGGTAGCCTCTGAGTCAGAGTCCATAGATTTCTGCTACTCAGGCCAGTAAGATCTGAGGAAATGTGTTCTGGAGAATTGCAAGATCAAGATGTTTATTGCTTTAGCAGTTTTATCATTCACTTGTGGCAAGTAATTGACAAGAACTGATCCTTTGGGGTCAATACATGCTTGGTCCCTGTCTTCACTCTTATAAGACTGAGTCAAGATAAAATAGACTAAAAAGAAAATTGAAGTAGAGTGTGATACAAGTGAACATGAATAACCACTGTAAATGCTATTAAATTACTGAGAAGAGGCCTAGAACCTGACCTGTTGGAGAGATGATATCTGACATTATATGGCAGCTCAGCTTAATTACAATATCTCTGAGTTTCAGAATCCATGTCAGTGGACAGTTGGAGAATAAACGGGGGCTATTTTAGCCCCAAGAAGGAAAGAACAAATCTCTTTTGCTGAAATTTTTGATAAGTTGCTAAAAGTATGACAATGCTTTTTCTTTCTTTCTTTCTTTCTTTCTTTCTTTCTTTCTTTTTCTTTCTTTCTTTCTTTCTTTCTTTTTTTTTGACAGAGTCTCACCCTGTCACTCAGGCTGGAGTGCAGTGGTATGATCTTGGCTTACTGCAACCTCTATCGCCTGGGTTCAGGCAATTCTCATGCCTCAGCCTTCCGAGTAGCTGGGACTACAGGCCTATGCCACTAGGCCCAGCTAATTTTTGTGTTTTTAGTAGAGACGGGGTTTCACCATGTTGGCCAGGCTGGTCTCGAACTCCTGACCTCAGGTGATCTGCCCACCTCAGCCTCCCACAGTGCTGGGATTATAGGCAAGAGCCACCACACCTGTTTGAATACTAGCCATCCACCAGGGCCAGGAGGGACGAAGTGCCATTAATGTGTTCTCAGAGTGCTGTGCTACTAACTAGAACTGGGCTCATGGAAGCTCCTCTGGGGATCTGCCTGCCTCTAGCCATCTCCTATTGGTCCCAGGTAGCACCAAATACTTCTTTCCAGCCACCTCCCTATCTCAGATCAACTCTCCTCCATTCCCACCCGACAGTGTACTTGCCCTTTAGAACTCATTCTAGAAACTGAACGGGCTAGAAATGGGGGCTATTCTTCTGGGCCATTATTTCCCCTCCTCAAATTCCTTCAGTTACTCAAATTTCTTTAATTTTCTCCAGACGATCAAAGGTTACAGTTTCTCAGCATTGGCCCAGCTAGGATACTTAGAAACGCGTGATTAATAATTTGTCTTTTGTGTTTTAAGAAAGATCTCCACAACAAACCTGGATCCCCTTTTGAACAGTCCTTTCCTCATGCCTACCAGTGTTTGAAAATAAAAGTTTTCTATTAAAAAAAAAAAAATCACCTCAGTTTCTTTACATACAGCCAATGCCAACAAAACTGTAGGGCTTGGGTAGGGTTGGGAAGAGAAACTTTGGAGAGGGAAAAAAAGAAAGACAAGGCAACAACCACAGACACTCTCTGCTTGGCTGACTGGTTGGGGCACCATGATGAAATTAGCATTTTTTGTGTACAGATTAGATCATGAGTCAATTCAATTTTGCATGCGTTTTTCTGAGACTGTCTCTACTCCAACACGTTGCAAAAGTGAGCACACATGACGTCAAGATACCGCTGTGACTCGGATTCGAGCCGAAGTTGCTGCGGCAACACAGAGTACTAACCACTATACCATCACAGCACGCCACCAGAGGCCGCTGCCTGGAGGGTTCTTCCTTTGCTCATTTCTCAGGAACGGTCTATTTTTGTCATCTAAAGAATGGTGCACTGTCTTCCGTCCTTATTTACACACCTACCCAGTTTACTTCCTTATCCACTCCCTGTCCCCAGTATTTTGCTTATGGCAAACAAGCCAAAGGTAACACAACTTGTTTCATTATACAGATTTTTCCCAGCGTGGTGGTTCTTTTTTGGGATTGGTAATACTGTGCTTGTAAACTTATTACTCTCACTTCTATGTCCAACCCACGCATGTCTCTTGCTTAGTTTAGCAGTGTGGTCCTCAGATCTTTGGCAACAAAAGGAAGAGGGCGCTGCTTTGAAGTGGACCTGGCGGATCCCATTTTTTGCCAAACTAGTAAGAATCTTTGGGGGCTTGGCATGGAATCTGGCATCCCGACAGGTGCCAGAAGTGAGTTTCTCGTCACGAAGAACTATGTAGCTTCGTCCTGACCCAGGCACCTATGAGAAGCCCCTGAGGCGCTCCCGCACTCAGCCTGCCCACCTGAGCAGTCAGGAAATGTCTGGCGGCGCTCGCACCTCAGAGTGAAACTTCTTTCTCCCTCTCATACCTAGTTTGCCAGAAGGGGGAGATAAGAGAGTGCCTCTCCTGTGGCTCCAAAGCTCTATGGGACTTCCCTCCTGCCTCGCTTGCTGTTTTAGGAACGCAGCCTCTAGAGTCAAGGTCCTGGTCGTGTTTTCCCCTTGATACTAAATGATGTTTTTTCTGTAAAATCATTCTGGTCTTAAACTCCTGAACTCAACTGATCCGTTCCCCTCGGCCTCCCAAAGTGCTGGGATTACAGGAGTGAGCCACCGCGCCCGGCCTCTTCTCTTTAACTGGTTAAATTTGTTTAATGCTTCAGCTTCAACTCAAGGAATCTTTTCAAATCAAGGAAGCTTTTCTTGACCTCCTGTCTCCATGCAACATATGGTTCCTTGATTTTTTTTTTCCTTCCTTCCTTCCTTCCTTCCTTCCTTCCTTCTCTCTCTCTTTCTCCCCTTCTCTCCTTCTTTCTTTCTCTCTCTCTCTTTCTCTCTTTCTTTTCTTTCTCTCTTTCTTCCTCTTTCTTCTTCTTTTTTTTTTTCTCAGAGTCTCGCTCTGTCACCCAGGCTGGAGTGCAATGGCACAATCTCGACTCATTGCAACCACCACCTCCCGGGTTCAGGCCATTCTCTTGTCTCAGCCTCCCAAGTAGCTGGGTTTACAGGTGTAAGCCACCACGCCGGGCTAATTTTTGTATTTTTAGTAGAGACGGGGTTTCACCATGTTGGCCAGGTTGGTCTCCAACTCCTGACCTCAAGTGATCCACCCGCTTCGGGCTCCCAAAGTGCTGGGATTACAGGCGTGAGCCACCATGCCCGGCCACTTGATTATTTTTCACTTTTCCTTTAGTGCTCTTATATCAGTTTGTAATGTATAATTCCAGAGTTATTTGATTAATGTCAGCCTCCCTCCTCCTTCTCCAATATGCCCCAAGAGGAGGTTTCTATTTTGTTCAATAGTCTATCACTAGGGCTCCCCATTTGGTAGGTTCCTTATCAATATAATTTGACTGCAGAATGAATGAATGGATGGGCAGAGATTACAATCCAAAGCTATATGAAAGCAACTTCATCCAGCAGCGTCTGGCCCAGTTCAGCAGGCTTGCCTTTTGACCTTTGATGGGAAAACATTGGTAATAATTTAAAGAAAGGTTGGGAGGTCAAGAGAGGAGTATTGCTTGAGGCCATTAATTTGAATCAAGTTTGGGCAACATAGTGAGATCCTGTCTCTATAAAAAAATAAAAAAAATTTAGCCAGGCACAGAGGTGCATGCCTGTAGTCCCCATTACAAGGGAGGCTGAAGCAGGAGGATCACGTGAACCCAGGAGTTTGAGGTTGCAGTGAGCTATGATTGTGCCTCTGCACTGTAGCCTGGGCCACAGAGCAAGATCCTGCCTCTAAAATAATAATAAGAAATTTAAAAACGAAGGGAGTTCAAAACCACCGCTGCAGCTATCCATAATAAAGCTCAGCAGAGCCAAAATAATGTGCTTAATTTCCTAAAAATTTCTTTATCTCCTTTCCTCTGTCTGGATTACACAAAACTATTCTAATTACTAATAGCTTTACTGAATGAAGAATTACCTGTTTCCTAACTTTTTTTTTGAGACGGAGTCTAGTCACCCAGGCTCGAGGGCAGTGGTGCAATCTTGGCTCACTGCAACCTCCACCTCCCGGGTTCAAGTGATTCTCCTGCCTCAGCCTCTCGAGCAGCTAGGACTACACGTGCATGCCACCATGCCTGGCTAATTTTTTGTGTTTTTAGTAGAGACAGGTTTTCACTGTTTTAGACAGGATGATCTCGATCTCCTGAGCTCGTGATCCACCTGCCTCGGCCTCCCAAAGTGTTGGGATTACAGGCGTGAGCCACTGTGCCTGACCCTAACATTCATTTTTTTTTGATCAGGGAAGAGACCTAAGGGCTTTCTCAGTATCAAAGACATGAGCTTCATCAAAGAAAATGCAGCCAGTAAGGAGGAGAATGCAAGCTGCCTCTGTCTCAAGTCTCCTTGAATTGGATCTCTCTTTTTCCTTTGCTTAGGGCCTTCCTCAACCCCATTCAGAAAGCTGCTGTGAATGAAAGTGCTTTTCAGCATTTTCTGCTGGGATGTTTTTGGAAATTGGGTTGATCTGCATGTGCTTCTCCATAAAAAGAGAGAAAAGCTGTATCTTTGATGTCACAGGCCTAGAAAAAGGCCTCTTTCCTTGTGCTTATTTTGAAAGGACACTTTGAATATTTAATCTGACACATTCACTACAGTGATTCTGAGAAGAATAAGAGACAGGCTGGCACAGTTGAACCTACCAGTTCTACCTTTACCAATGGCATGCAGTCTTCTACGTCTGAATTTCTAAACTTTCTGTAATAAATAATTAAAAACCCTCTTTCTTTCAAGGGAATAGTTCAGCAATATTTTCCTTCTTCTCCTGTATTATTAAAAAAATATTCTATTTGATCTCTATAGGATCTTTCATTTCAGCATTCAAAGCTTTTATTTCTTTCATCTGAAAGAAATGTTCTCTTGCTTTCACTTTTCCTTTCAGCTATTGATAGTGCTGTCTTTCAGTTTATAGCCATATTTCCTCAAAGTGTCATCAAACCCCTATTTTATTTCTTTCATCTCATTTCTTTATTACACTCCTTCATTTTGCTTTCTTCTCCAACATTCCACTTAAACTGATCTATTACATTTCACAAGTTGAAATGGCTATGTTAGTCCTCAACTTATATGATTTCTCAACACTATTTGATACATTGGATTTCTCCCGCCTCTTAGAAACTGCTATGGTCTGAATGTGTTCCCCAAAATTCTTTTTTTTTTTTTTTTTTTTTTTTTTTGAGACGGAGTCTGGCTCTGCCGCCCAGGCTGGAGTGCAGTGGCCGGATCTCAGCTCACGGCAAGCTCCGCCTCCCGGGTTCACGCCATTCTCCTGCCTCAGCCTCCCGAGTAGCTGGGACTACAGGCGCCCGCCACCTCGCCCGGCTAATTTTTTTGTATTTTTTTTTAGTAGAGACGGGGTTTCACCGTGTTAGCCAGGATGGTCTCGATCTCCTGACCTCGTGATCCGCCCGTCTCGGCCTCCCAAAGTGCTGGGATTACAGGCTTGAGCCACCGCGCCCGGCCCCAAAATTCTTATGTTGATAGTTAATTGCCAATGTGATAGTATTAATAAGTATCAAAACAGTGGCCAATATGTAGAGCCATCTCTCTATATCCAGAATGCACATGTCTAGGAGTCAAGAGGTAGAGGTGTGAGTGCCACTTCTCATTATTACTC
The DNA here is from genome assembly GCF_009764315.1 of Trachypithecus francoisi. Classification (NCBI taxonomy): domain Eukaryota; kingdom Metazoa; phylum Chordata; class Mammalia; order Primates; family Cercopithecidae; genus Trachypithecus; species Trachypithecus francoisi. The sequence goes on along the minus strand of NW_022681455.1, from coordinate 27,320,815 downwards.
AGTGATCCATTTGGACAATTTTTTTTTTTTTTTTTTTTTTTGTTGAGACGGAGTCTCGCTCTGTCGCCCAGGCTGGAGTGCAGTGGCCGGATCTCAGCTCACTGCAAGCTCCGCCTCCCGGGTTTACGCCATTCTCCTGCCTCAGCCTCCCGAGAAGCTGGGACTACAGGCGCCCGCCACCTCGCCCGGCTAGTTTTTTGTATTTTTAGTAGAGACGGGGTTTCACTGTGTTCGCCAGGATGGTCTCGATCTCCTGACCTCGTGATCCGCCCATCTCGGCCTCCCAAAGTGCTGGGATTACAGGCTTGAGCCACCGCGCCCGGCCCATTTGGACAATTTTTATCCTATCCCTGTGACCTTGATTGAGCTCTGAGGGAATGGGTGTCTTTGTGCCCAGTGGATAAATGTTTCCACTAGAGAGCATTGTCACTTTTCAGATCAATTGAAACCTGAAAACTGCTTCTGGCCATTTTAGTCTTTTCATATCACTGAACCGATATGCAGGGCAAAGTGTCCCTCTACTTGGAGTGATTGCTCCCAATTTCTAGGAGGTAGTTTGGTGTCTGCTGTACAACGGAGGTTAGAGAATACAAAAAACAAAAAACAAACAAAGAAGTCTCTAAATGTTTTTTGCCCACAAGCTATGGTCAATTAAAAATTGTGACAATGAGATAAAGACCACAAGGACACAGATCCCACAGGAATAAAGGCATATTTTATACTACTGGGTAAAGAATTCAGCCAATGTGCTGACGGAAGTCAGGATAACAAGAAATGAATTTTATTTTTATTTATTTATTTTTGAGATAGGGTCTCATTTCATTGCCCAGGCTGGTGCCCAGGCTGGAGTGTAGTGGCATGATCATGGCTCACTGTAGTCTCAACCTCCTGGGCTCAGGTGATTCTCCCACCTCAGCCTCCCCAATAGTTGGGAGTACAGGCATGCGCCACTATGCCTGGCTAATTTTTTGTATTTTCTGTAGAGTCAGAATCTTGCCATTTTGCCCAGTCTCATGTTGAACTCCTGGGCTCAAGTGATCTGCTCCCCTCGGCCTACCAAAGTGCTGGGATTACAGGCACGAGCCACCACACCTGGCCTAAGAAATGAATTTTAGAAGAAAGCTGTGATTACTAACCTAAGCCTCATGATCAGCTACAGAAGCAAGGTTCGTAACAGCTTGTATTATGTTAACTAAGTACTTCTCACTTTTTACCCCAGTACATTCTAGGAAGGTGACAACTAACATTTTAGTTTTAAAGTAGGATTATGAACAAACTGGCATCACCCCCATGAGCTGACTGTGATTTCACAAATTCCATGTTGGAATGCAATGCAGACTTTTCACCTGAGAAAAGGATAGTACATGCCAAAGGACAGAAGGGATGGACCGTGCTAGATATTTACTTTTGCCAGCCTAGATTCACTGTCCCCTTATTTCATCCTGTGTTCCTAGGAGGTTGATCTATACATGAATTTGATCCCTGCCTTTTGGCTTCTGGTCGAATTTGGCTGATGAAAAGTAAAAATATGTCAGAGAGAGGAAGGAGTTCTTTCTGTTTCCAGATTTTCTTTCCTCCCATTGCCCCTTGGGCCTAGGTGTGGTAATTACTTATATACGGTATTAGCTTCAAAATACTGCACTATCTCTTGTGGCTTCCTAACACCTTGCTCACTTCTTTGTCAATATTCAAAGCACCCAGTTGGTTTTTTTCGTTGTTGTTGTTGTTTGTTTTTTGGGACAGAGTCTCGCTCTGTCACCCAGGCTGGAGTGCAGTGGTGCAATCTCAGCTCACTGCAACCTCCGCCTCGCGGGTTCAAGATCCTGCCTCAGCCTCCTGAGTAGCTGGGATTACAGGTGCCCACCACCACACCTGGCTAATTATTTTGTATTTTTAGTAGAGACGGGGTTTCACCTTGTTGGCCAAGCTGGCCTCAAACTCTGGACCTCAAGTGATCTGCCTGCCTCGGCCTCCCAAAGTGTTGGGGTTACAGGCATGAGTCACTGCATCCAGCCCAAAGTACCCAATTTGAGTGACTCATCTTTTTCCTGATGGCTGACATATTGACCTCTTTTAGCTTATATGCTGCTGTGTTTACAGATATTAAATGAAAATACAAATAAGATATTTACTTTCAAAATATAGTCATTGATATAGAGTTTAAGCCGATAAGAATGATGATCTTAGCCAAAAGGCTGAAAACACTTGCTCTTAGTCAAAAAGCTGAGAAGCGATGATGATACGGAGTTTAAAAACCTGATCTGGGCTGGGCGCGGAGGATCACGCCTGTAATCTCAGCACTTTGGGAGGCTGAGGCAGGCAGGTCACCAGGTCAGGAGATTGAGACTGTCCTGGCTAACATGGTGAAACCCCATCTGTACAAAAAATACAAAAAAATTAGCAGGGCATGGTGGCACATGCCTGTAATCCCAGCTACTTGGGAGACTGAGGTAGGAGAATCACTCGAACCCAGGAAGCAGAGGAGGCAGTGAGCCAAGATCGCACCACTGCACTCCAGCCTGGACTACTGAGCAAGACTCCATCTCAAAAACAAACAAACAAAAAAAACAAAAAAAAAACCTGATCTGGTAAACCCAGAAGGCATAATGTGAACTAGGAGTAAGAGAATACCTCATTGAGGAGGTGCCATATTATGAAAATTGAAGAATGAATAGGAGTTACCCAAGGAGAGGTTGGTAGGACAAACACTCTGGGCCTAGGAAATAGCAAGTACAAAGCTACAGGAGTACCAGATAAAATCAGACAGGCCAATCCCTGAATATACTTTCTAATTCTAGTCTGACAATTTTATAAAATCTTATAGCTTCAAGCAAATTACAAAATGCACTGGTTTCTTCAAAAATAGCAATTTTGCTGTAAATAGAAAAAAGTGTAGCAATTCTGTTGTGAATAAAGTTAGCCTTCAATAAGTCAAGCAATATCAATGTACACCAGCAATTTTATCTCCTTTTTTTTTTTTTCTGGTATTTTCCTTTGTGTGATTCCAAGGAATATTTGCGATCTCAAGTTGATTTACTGATGGCCAGTTCTGAGTCCAGGTATCAGTCAGCCTTGTAAACAATCAATATTCCTCCCAGGTGTTTACTATTTCACACAGAATCTAGCTTCCCAGGTAAGTGAAGCCATGTCAATAGTTAGCCTGATATAAAGTTACATTATTTTGTCCTTAGTTAAGCACCCTTCATTATCCATAATCACATGTATTTCTCAGATTTTGTCATTGTTAATTATTTAAATCATGCAGCTCCTCTGGGGTATAAAACTTCACATATTTTTAGATGTGACTTTACTATTTTGATTTTATCAGAATTATTCCTTACAAGGAATGCATGACGACGACTCCATCTGTAATAGGTATGAAGATGAAGGGGAATGGTGGAACTGAGGAAAAGCATGTATGTATGCATTTTTTAAATTGTATGTGTCTTAAAAATATATTTTTAAAAAGTATATAAGTGTGATTCCCATTTTCAGGAATCTTTAGCTATTCACTTTAAACTATTGTAAACACTGTGTGAATAATTAAGTCTAGCTTTATTCTTTCTCATTTGGTATCTATTAATTCAAATACGATCATGATACTCTTCTGACAGACCTTTCAACATCTCCCTTTAACAATTCTTACCCGGCCGGGCGCGGTGGCTCAAGCCTGTAATCCCAGCTCTTTGGGAGGCCGAGACGGGCGGATCACAAGGTCAGGAGATCGAGACCATCCTGGCGAACACAGTGAAACCCCGTCTCTACTAAAAATACAAAAAACTAGCTGGGCGAGGTGGCGGGCGCCTGTAGTCCCAGCTACTTGGGAGGCTGAGGCAGGAGAATGGCGGGAACCCGGGAGGCGGAGCTTGCAGTGAGCTGAGATCCGGCCACTGCACTCCAGCCTGGGTGACAGAGCAAGACTCCACCCCCCCCCAGAAAAAAACAATTCTTACCCAAGTTTTTATATACCTTAGACTAAAGCACATGAGACCAGATAGTTAAGAAAAGGCAGTTATGTGTGTGTTCCATGTTGAGTAGATAATATTCTGATATATAGCTTTCTCTCCTACTAATTGAGAATCTGATTGGATAAGTAACACTACACTTTCTTTTCCAATTTAGAGTCCAAACAATACCCACCTCAAAAGGTTGTGAGAATTAAGTAAGCACATTCATATTGCATATGTAGCCCATAAGTTGTTGGCACCAAATATCTCTTCTATGTGATTTTTTGTTGTTGTTGTTTTTGAGATTGGAGTCTCACTCTGTCGCCCAGGCTGGAGTGCAGTGGCACAATCTCAGCTCACTGCAACCTCCGTCTCCTGGGCTCAAGCGATTCTCCTGCCTCAGCCTTCCAAGTAGCTGGGACTACAGGCAGCTGCCACCACACCCGGCTAAGTTTTTGTGCTGGGATTACAGGCATGAACTACTGCGCCTGGTAAATGTGTTTCCACCTGGTTTCAAACCAGGGACTTTTCACGTGTAAGGCAAACGTGGTAACCACCATACTACAGAAACTCATTCCATGTTTTTTTTTTAAAGGTTCCCTCTCCTCTCCTTTGAGCCTCAAGTATTCATTCTGAAGTTTCTTCAGTATGGGGTTAAACTGGATTATTTCTCAGAATGGGAAAAGTGAAGAGATTTGCTGAATCTGGAGTAGGAAAAGTCAGTAGAAAAATCTCCCATTTCCTTTGTAATTGTTTTCTATCACCTTCCATGTGCAATGATTGAGGCATTTAAAACTCTTGCAGGAGTATACCAAACTAATAAAGATTTTTAGAAAGTCTGCACATTTTCTTATTTCTCTAAAAAGAAAAGAGCACCCCTTCACATTCCCTGATGAAAGTAATTACAGGCTCATGCCTGTAATCCCGGCACTTTGGGAGGCCAAGGCGGGCAGATCATCTGAGGTTAGGAGTTCCAGACCAGCCTGACCAACATGGTGAAACCCTGTCTCTACTAAAATTACAAAATTAGCCGGGAGTGGTGGCACACGCCTGTAATCCCAGCTACTTGGGAGGCTGAAGCAGGAGAATTGCTTGAATCTGGGAGGTGGAGGTTGCAGTGAGCCGAGATCAGCCCATTGCACTCCAGCCTGGGCAAAAAGAGCAAAACTCCATCTCAAAAACAAGAAAAAAGAAAAAGAAAAAACGTCAAAGAGCAATACCAGCTATGCACTTATACATGCTGAAGTCAGTCTCACAGATACTATCATCGACCTTAACATTGATATTTATAGTCATGTTAATGTATGTCATAGACATGGAAATACACTGCCCAGATCCTCCTTCAAGGAAGGGCTTGCAGCCCAACTGCAGAGAGCACAGTTAGCAGATAGACACCAGCTGTGAGCTTCTTTAGTATTTGCCTCAGCTGCAGAGCTCCTCCCCACTCAAGGCTGCATCCTTCCCCAGGGCAGTCCTCACTCAGTGACCCACAAAGGAGTTAAAAAAGATGGTCTAGGGCCCCTTTGGCCCAGTGTGGGGGGCAACTTGACAGGCATACTGGCTGAGTATACATAGCTTTTTCTCTTACTAATTGAGAATCTGATTAGATAAGTAACACAACACTTTCTTTTCCAAATTAGAGTCCAAACAATACTCACCTCAAAAGGTTGTGATAATTAAATAAGCACATTCATATTGCATATGTAGCCATAAGTGGTTGGCACCAAATATCTCTTCTGTGTGGTTTTTTTGTGTTGTTGTTTTTGAGATGGAGTCTCACTCTGTGAGACCTACATAGATTGAAAAAAAGTGAGAAAGGTAGCTATCAGGGAAGAGGGAATTTAAAGCGCAAAGGCCTTAAGACAGAAAATGTGTTTGGCATTTTGTGAAAATAGCCAGAAAGCCTTGAGGCTATGAAGTAAAAGCAGGCAAGTAATATCAAGTTGGGGGTCGGTGGGGAGGAAGGAAACTCATAGGGCTTCCTAGGGTAGGTAAATTAATGTGGACAAGCAATCAAAAGCAATAGCAATCCTGATCTAATAAATTTGATAATACAAATTAACGAGACAGAAAAAGCCATGTTGTATCCTGAGTTACTAAAAGAGTGCATTAATACACCTGCTCCAAAGAAATGGGACTAAGGATTTACAAATATGGGATTCAGGAAATTCTGCATACCATATTCTCCTCCCATCGGAATCAAATTGTAATGCAAATGAGTCACTAGACTTTCATCACCTGGGTAAAGTTACTCTTAAGAGTTAGACCACTTAAGAATCAGGCTGACCTTTCTTGCTTTTCAAGAATACTTAGAATTGCAAAATTTGCCTTTAAAGAGTGGCGAGTATATCCCATTTTTATGGCTGTTTGACAACACTATTAATGTAATATAATTATTACACTGGAGGCTGGGCGTGGTGGCTCACGCCTGTAATCCCAGCAGTTTGGGAGGCCGAGACGGGCGGATCACCTGAGGTCAGGAGTTCGAGAGCAGCCAGGCCAGCATGGTGGAATCCCGTCTCTACTAAAAACACAAAAATTAGCTGGGTATGGTGGTGCATGCCTATGATCCCAGCTACTCGGGAGGCTCAGGCAGGAGAATCGCTTGAACCTGGGAGGTGGAGGTTGCAGTGAGCCGAGATCGCACCACTGCACTCCAGACTGGGCAACAGGGAAAGACTCCATCTCAAAAACAAACATAAACTCTGGAATTAGTAAATAGACTTCAGGGATTTGCAGATTTGATTTCACTTACTACCCCTGCTGAATAAGCTTCTCCGGTGTATCCTACACTAACTTGTGGGTCTTCATTGCCTTCCAGTGGATTGTTACATCTAGAAACATTGTAAAGAGTTGCTCCAGCCCAACCGGGAAAGAAACGCTTTACAATGTGATTTAATGAAACAAACATGAAGTAAAACAAACATGACTGTGTCCAGCTTTCTCTAGGACAATGTAGAGTGGCTCTAAAAAGAGCCTTTGTTTTTCAGTTTTCACAACCTCGCTCCTTATTTGGCCTTATGGTGGCTCTCAGTCTTCTTAGGCAGCAGCACGGCCTGGATATTGGGCAAAACACCACCCTGCGCGATGGTGACTTTGCCCAGCAGCTTGTTGAGCTCTTCATCGTTGCGGATAGCCAGCTGGAGGTGACGCGGGATGATGCGGGTCTTCTTGTTGTCGCGGGCCGCATTGCCAGCCAGCTCCAGGATCTCAGCAGTCAGGTACTCCAGCACCGCAGCCAGGTACACCGGCGCGCCGGCCCCAACCCGCTCTGCATAATTGCCCTTGCGTAGTAGGCGGTGCACTCGGCCGACAGGGAACTGAAGCCCAGCCCGAGAAGAACGGGTCTTGGCCTTAGCGCGAGCTTTACCGCCTTGCTTGCCACGTCCAGACATACTGGTCACAACTTACTTAAAGTAGCCAGCAAAACGGAAGTAGAAAGGCAGCGCCTTTTATAAACACCATTGGGCGCGAAAAAGAAGATATGTCATTGGTTAGAGTTGCAGCTTAATTTTAACCAATGGAAGTACGTCTTTTGGATTTGCTGATTGGGTTGATTAGGTATAACTAACCTCTGACGTCACCCTGAATAACCACCAATCAGATACAGGACTTTAACTCTTCCCCTTATTTGCATGAGAGGTTCTATATAAATGCGACTCCTGGTGCCTTGCTCCCATTACTTCCCGTTTTCTCGATCTGCTATTAGTCCGCTTCGACTCGTAGTTCGCCCTCAACATGCCGGAGCCAGCGAAATCCGCTCCTGCGCCCAAGAAGGGCTCGAAGAAGGCAGTGACTAAGGCCCAGAAGAAAGACGGCAAGAAGCGCAAGCGCAGCCGCAAGGAGAGCTACTCCGTGTATGTGTACAAGGTGCTGAAGCAGGTCCACCCCGACACCGGCATCTCCTCTAAGGCCATGGGAATCATGAACTCCTTCGTCAACGACATCTTCGAGCGCATTGCGGGTGAGGCTTCCCGCCTGGCGCATTACAACAAGCGCTCGACCATCACCTCCAGAGAGATCCAGACAGCCGTGCGCCTGCTGCTGCCCGGGGAGTTGGCCAAGCACGCCGTGTCCGAGGGCACCAAGGCCGTCACCAAGTACACCAGCGCTAAGTAAACCTGCCAAGTAAGCGTCTTAAAGCCCAACCCCAAAGGCTCTTTTAAGAGCCACTTAAATTGTCGATATTAGAGCTGCAAACACGTGTTCCTCATCCAGGTTTAAATAATGGTGATCTCTTTAAAGGGGTTATTATGATCTTATTACACTGAGTAATGCGTACAGTGCTTGTAATCGAGTACAGGCTAAAGGGAAGCCACATGCACTTTGTTAGTACTGAGTAAGGAATATGGCGCCTAAAAAATTAAGGATATGCAGGAAACTTGCGTTAACAGAAAGTGCTTCCTGGCTCTTGGCGCGAAAATGGATACTTCCGTTGTGTCGAGTGCTGTGACTTCCTGTTAGAACTTGCTGAAAGCCTATTGTGTCACGTGTACTTTCCACCATTTAAAGGAGTTCTAACTTGAGTTTATGTATTTGTAAATTTGGTTCCCGATGGCCTACCAACCAGTACGTATGGCTTTCGCTCGAGCAGTTACCTTTTTTAACCCCTTCTAGGCTGTACCCAGCTCTGCCTTGCTTGCTTCCGTCTCACCCCCCGTTTCCACCTCTCCAGCCCACAAGACATCGGGAAGATGCCAGATCACCAGGCAGGATAGTCTGCAAGGGTAAGGGGAGGAGCACAGCTTTTCTCATGAGTGAAGAAACGGAACGTGAGATCATCGCGGAGATTTTTGAATAGTTTACTAGTTTTTAAGGCATGTTCAGCGTCAATTGGTTCAATCAGTAATTTTTCCTTTTGACAAAGCTTATAGAAAAGGAAAAGGAAAAGCAACTGGATCCAGAGGGGGAAACAACAGACAGACTAGAGACAGTCCGCCCCGAAGCAAGAAGTTGGAGTAGAGGAGAAGACCCAGCAGCACAGGGTCTGAGCAGAGTTAGGTGGGTTTTATTGTGTAACTGGAGGCTAGAATGGCTATGCCGGTGATAAGCAGTGTGGAACTTTTTTGGAAGAACCAAGTGAAAGAAAGGGTCCACGAATTTTAAGCTAGGTTGTTACCCGGCTAAATTTGTGATTTAGAAATGCAGGCCAGTTTCACAGGGAAATTTTTAATGTATATGTGTCTGTATATATATTTAAAACATATTTGGCCATGCATTGTTCTAGTCTTTGGGGATATATTGCCCGCCCTTGAGCATTTGGAGATTAGCAAGGTCGTATTGGAAAACTTTAAATACATGCAAAGCATATGTTCACTGTTCATCTAAGTCTTATTTATCCTATCAGCAATTTTGGGGTTACATTAATATTCTAAGAAATGTATCAACAAATATATTTATTGTTTACCTATATAGAAGGCACTGATCTATATCTATACCTATATAGGAGGCAATCACTTGAAGTCAGGAATTCGAAAGCAGCATAGCTAACATAGTGAAACCCCGTCTCTACTAACAATACAAAAATTAGCTGGGCGTGGTGGCATGTGCCTGTAGTCCCAGCTACTGGGGAAGCTGGGGCAGGAGAATTGCTGGAACCCAGGAGGCAAAGGTTGCAGTGAGCCGCGATCACCTGACTGCACTCCAGCCTGGGCAACAGAGCGAGACTCTGTCGCAAATAAAATTTAAAAACAAACTAAGATACACTATGCCAATGAATTCTACCTTCAGGTATACCTGACTACTCTTTATAGACTAAAATTTTTACTCTGAAGTTATCTGCTGTTATTACCTTTAGAGTTGCAAAAACTGTTTTTGCAAATGGACATATCATCTTGATTTTATAAAATTTACTTTCAGTCCTTTTTGCTTTTTACAAAATTCTGGAAGTGCATTTGTGTTTTAATAGAAATACTGGGTGGAAGTGGCCATAACTTTCTCCTGCTTTCACCCTCACCCCTTTTCTCACTCCCTTCAACATGATCTCATTTTATTTCTCTCGATAGCACAGATTCCCCCCCTGCCCCCCCGCCCCTGGAGACGGAGTCTAGCTCTGTTGCCCAGGCTGCAGTCCAATGGCGAGATCTTGGCTCACTGCAACCCTCCGCCTCCCAGGTTCAAGCGATTCTCTTGCCTCAGTTTCCCAAATGGCTGGTATTACAGGCGCCTGCCACCACGCCTGGCTAAATTTTGTATTTTTAGTAGAGATGGGGGTTTCAACATGTTGGCCAGGCTGGTCTCGAACTCCCGACCTCAGGCTATCCATACCCTCCTCAGCCTCCCAAAATGCTAGGATTACAGGCGTGAGCAACCACGCCCGGTTGATAGCACAGAGTTGAACAGCTGGAAGGAATCAAAAAGTTGAGATCAATGTTATTTCACAAATAGCTAAATGGATGCAAAGCTTAATTTGCTCAGATCGTTAGAATCAGAACAAGATTCCATTATGCTCGTTTGTTCCCATTATACCGTATATCTCTTTGTCATTTATTTTCTCATTAGTCATGTGTATTAATTTGACTTAATTTGAAACAAAAATAGGGCTCTTTTATTCATTTGTATATTTCATAGTCTCTTAGATTGTTATAAAGTTGAATGTGCTAAATTGTCTCCTGTCTCATAAAAATTTTTTTTTTTTAAAGAGTAGTTCAGTGCTTTACAATAATTGCTGTGTGATTCTGGACCACAGCAATTTAATCTAGTAATTGTTACAGCCTCCTGAAGAACACTTGCACAGAATAATTGCCTGCTTCAGATTTTCCCATCCTTTGGGAAACTGAGAGTAGCTCTGGGATTGAAAAGTGGAGGTTTATTTAACTGTGGTTAGGGACTTGGCAATCATATGTTTGGTCTGTGTTGTTATCTAGTATCTGAACCTAGAAGTTGGAAGTAAAGAGGTCAATGGACCTAAGAAAATGGCATGGCTTTCTACCTTAGATGAGCTGGAAAAACTTAGTAATTCTTCAAGTCCTTAATACAAAGGAGTAAATGTCACAACTCTATGCCCATGAAGTGTAATATATCATGTCACTGCTTTCTTGATATTACCTGAGGTATAAGTACAGCTGGGAGAAGACCTTATCTCTGTCTTCAGGAATATACGTGAAGGAAAGGAAAAAAAATTTTTTTTTTTTTTGAGACAGTCTCACTGTCACCGAGGCTGGAGTGCAGTGGCACTGTGTCGGCTCAATGCAACCTCTGTCTCCTGGGTTCAAGCAATTCTCCTGCCTCAGCCTCCTGAATAGCTGGGATTACAGGCGCCCGTGACCACGCTCGGCTAGTTTTTATATTTTTAGTAGAGACGTGGTTTCACCATGTTGGCCAGGCTGGTCTTGAACTCCTGACGTCAGGTGATCCACCCACCTTGGCCTCCCAAAGTGCTGGCGTGAACCGGGTGGGTGAGCCACCGTGCCCGGCCTGGGAAATTTGTTGTTCATTTGGTTTCTCCTACTTTCTCATTCTTTCTTGAACTAGGATTTTTCTGTCCTATTATAAATGTCTGAAAGCCAGTTTGTTACTCTTAAGGCACTACTCAAATAGAAATATAATACGGCCAGGTGCGATGGCTCATGCCTGTAATCCCAGCACTTTGGGAGGCTGAGGTGGGTGGATCACAAGGTCAGGAGTTTGAGACCCGCCTGGCCAGTATGGTGAAACCCCGTCTCTACTAAAAATACAAAAATTAGTTGGGCATGGTTTCGACTAATGGGACACCTGTAGTCCCAGCTGCTTGGAAGGCTGAGGCAGGAGAATGACTTGAACCTGGGAGGCAGAGGTTGCAGTGAGCCGAGATCATGGCACTGCACTCGAACCTGGGCAACAGAGCGAGATTCCATCTCAAAAAAAAAAGGGGGGGGGAGGGAATATAATACACGTCATACATGTACATCTTATCTTTCCAGTAACCATTTTTAAAAGTTAAAAATAATCAGGCGCAGTGGATCATGCCTGTAATCCCAGCACTTTGGGAGGCCGAGGTGGGTGGATCACCTGAGGTCAGGAGTTCAAGACCAGCCTGGTCAACATGGTGAAACCCCGTCTCTACTTAAAATACAAAAAATTAGCCGGGCGGGTATGCATCTGTATTCCCAGCTACTCGGGAGGCTGAGGCAGGAGAATCTCTTGAACCCGGGAGGCAGAGGTTGCAGTGAGCTGTGATGGCGCCATTGCACTCCAACCTGGGGGACAAGAGGGTCGAGACTTTGTTTCCAAAAAAAAAAAAAAGTTACAATTAATTTTAATAATGTATCCTATTTGACAGAATGTATCAAAAATACAGTTTCAGCATATAGTCAATATAGAATGTATTAAATATCTTGCATTCTTTTTTCATTTCAAATCTTCAAAATCTGGTGGGTATTTTACACTTTTACAGTATATCAAAATAAATTTTCATGGGGAATTCTTCATCTGTAATTAGAATAAGAAGATTCTGATTCATGTCCCTAAGGTGTTTCAAGCATACTTGGATGTTATCTAATTGAATCCAGCACCAGTTTTTAAATGTAAACTAATTAAAATATAATTAAACACTCCCTCAGTCACATGCCATATTGTAAGTGCTCAAACTCCATGCGTGGCTAGTGCTATACCATAAGACACTCAATGAGCAGAACTTGACCTAAAACCCACTAGGGCACTATGCAAAGGATTACAATTCCTTCTGGCGACACCACTTACTACAGTTTTTCCTAAGGGAGTGTTTAATCCATTGGGCTTGGAACATGAAAAATGACAGGGAAGGACATGTTACATTGCTGCAGATTTCTTTAACAATAACATAACTATATAGACACAAAATGAAAATGACTTTCTCAGGTAGGCCCACAAACTGACACATGAAAATAATTCATTCCTATTGGGATAAGTGACAGGCAGGTTTTGTACCTGTCCTGACACATTTCCCCAAATTCTCCATTATAGGACTAGCACCACGACTACTCTCTGTGATGGCTTCTCTATCTACTAAGAGAGTGTGATTAAGAATATTACAGGTTTGAGTGAGTGTATGTTCAGGGCAATTTGAATTTATACTCCTGGAAGAATAAAAATTTAAAAATTACAAGTTTGGGTCACAGACTAACATTTGTGAATTGGTTATTTGATTTGGCCTCTATTTTGCCATTTTAAAATAAGAGTAGTAAAATCTATCATAAAAATATGAGATATGAGATAATCCATGTAAAGCATTTAACACACTTTTCAACAAACTTTCATTGTATCTTAGGAATTACTTTCCTCTTTCACCCTTTGTTTTGTCCCTTTTGTAATACTTTGAAAATTTTAGGTATTGTTAATCATTGCTTATTTAGAGAGTAATGTCAATCTTTTGTGAGGTCTTCCCTTAGCTCGCTCTTAAAGCTACTCTTAGAGCTATTTCAGAAAAGCTTTACTATCCATTTCAAGCCAAATCAGGAGATAAGCAGCCTAAATACTTTTTTTTTTTCTCCCCTGATTGATGCCTGCAGCTCCTGGGGAAAGTGGAAGGCAGATAACTCCTTTATGAAAAGGCAGCATTCAAAAACTATAAAAAATATAAATCCAACATTATTAAAATTCTATACATCCAAAGATATCACGAACAGTTAAAAACGAACCCACAAGGTGACAGAATATATTTGTCACATACTGACAAAGTTTAAACTCAAATATATAAATATTTACAAATCAAAACTCATAAAATAAAAACTGTAGAGAATCTGAATAGACTATTCCCAGAAAAGTGGGAAAATCTCCAAATAGCCAAAAATCTCATTGAAAAAACTCCAATCTGACATTAGGAAATGCTGATAAACAGTAATTCTGAAGCACTGCTGGTGGAATATGGGAGTGTAAATTTTAAAATACTATCCTGGAAAGCAAATTGTTCATTTTTACTCATGTTGAATATGCACATACTTTTACCAAATAATTCCACTTTCATGGAACCAGAAAATGCACAGGTGTGTACAGTGCTGTTTTGTAATGAGAAAAAAAAACAACAGAAATGAATATTTACTGACACATTAGAAAACTAGATTAATGGTGAAAATAACGTAGAACTGTACATTTCAACACGGATATATTTCAAGAGCAAATGTAAAAATTAATGACGTTTAAAATAGATTAGGGATATGTGCATCTAAAGTTAAAAATAAAACGCGTAGGAACAGTAAACACCAAATTCAGAGTATCAGTTTATCCTAGAATATTAGTTAATTCTAGGATAGGAAAAAGGGAGGGCTGTGCTACTGAGAAGGGACATGAGGATTTTAACTGCACTTGTTGAATAAGTGGTGTGGTCACCAGCGCATTTTGTATACTTGATATATTTCAGTATTTAAAAATCGTATCAGAAGGCAAACATATAAAGGAATATTATTATTAAGACTCTTAAGACTACCCAGCTGTCTTCTACAGTAGTAAAAGTATGGTCTGCTCCCCACATGCAGAGCTCTGTGCCACCCACGTCTTCTTAAACCAGCCACCACTAAGCTGTCCTGGAGGCTCCAGCATTTAATGGAGCCCCATCAAACCCCTCATCTCTCCCCAGATGTATTTGAAGGGCCAAAGGGAAGTTCTAGCCCGCCCCTTTTTAGGCCCCAGACCCCTTGGCTTTCTAAACTAATCCGAGCGGTAAACCGGTGCAGGCAATTTCCAAGCAGCCGCCAGAAGTTACTGGCCAGCAGAGGCTCTTCTGGCCTTGGGAAATCACGGCTCAGGGCCATCTGTAGTCATCAGCCCACTTTCGACATCCCGAGTTAATCTTTTAAAACAGGATAAGAGAACTCACTGACAAGGACCCTATTAAGAGACTCACTTTGCTGTCATTTCAACTCTTTTGTTGAAAGCTTAGGGGCCCTAAAAAGGGCCTTTTTAGAGGACAGGGCTTCAAAATGCAGTTTAGCCGCCGAAGCCATAAAGGGTGCGGCCCTGGCGCTTCAGTGCATAGACTACGTCCATGGCAGTGACCGTCTTGCGCTTGGCGTGCTCCGTGTAGGTCACGGCGTCCCGGATCACGTTCTCCAGGAACACCTTCAGCACCCCGCGGGTCTCCTCATAGATGAGGCCAGAGATGCGCTTCACGCCACCGCGGCGAGCAAGGCGCCGGATGGCTGGCTTGGTGATTCCCTGGATGTTGTCGCGCAGCACTTTGCGGTGGCGCTTGGCACCCCCTTTCCCCAGACCCTTACCTCCTTTGCCGCGTCCTGACATTATCAAGTGATCAGAGAACAAAGATCTGCTGCCTGTGATGGCAGCTTTCTTTTATGGGTAAACCCTGCGGACCAGACTGAAAACCGGAAGAGCTTTGGCGGGAAGTCCCTCCGCGTCGGGGGAGGGGACCTAAAAGGGAAACAGGCCTGCTGTGCACTACTCCCTTTTGTTCTCCTTCAGTCCTTTTTAATCCTCAAGAGCTAGGCTGTTTTTCTTCCTTTTTTCATTTAACATGATTCCTGCCTCATAACAAAAATGTTAACATTATAGAAGATACATAAAGCAAAAAGGATAAAATATTATCTCTACATATATACATGTTTTCTTTAACATTATTTGTGTGGAACTATGCTATTTTGTGGCATTTTTCTCCTTGATATACCATGGAAATATACTCCATATGCTAAATTCCTAGCAATACAAGATAGACTCATATAGAATTTAAAGATCGTTCAGGTATATTGCTAAGTTATTTTCTACTTATTTTCATTTCCAGTGTTTGGGGTGGAGAATTATCCCCCCAGATATCGAGCTTGGTAATCCTGGGTGCTTTTGAAAATTGAAGATTCTCAGAAACAAGTCTAAGAATCAAGGTCCCTCTAACTTTGTCTTGTTTCTCTTCCAGGGAGGGACTTTCTCTGGAATTTCCTGATATGACCAAGAAAGCTTCTTACCAAAAGAAGCACAATTGCCTTCGGTTACCTCATTATCTACTGCAGAAAAGAACACTGAAGAATGCAACCATACCTAGATGGACTTTCCCACAAGATAAAGCTGGCCTCTTGATCTCATTCAGATTCCAAAGAGAATCATTTACGAGTTAATTTCTTTCTCCTTGGTCCATTCCTTCTCCCTAATAATCATTTACTGTTCCTCAAAGAATTGTCTACATTACCCATCTCCTCTTTTGCCTCTGAGAAAGGGTATATAAGCTTCTGTACCCCACTAGGGGGTTGAGGTAATTATTCTGTGGTCCCCAGCCCTGTACCTTAATAAATTTGTATGCCTTTTCTCTTATTAATATTCTCTTATCAGTTGATTTTCAGTAAACTTTCAGAGGGCAAAAGGGAGGTTTTCTCTTGGCCCCTACACCAGTAGCAGTTTCTGATATGCCTACAACCTTAACTAATGCTGGGTAGAACCATTTTAAATAATCTAACTGTACTAATAAGGATTTGATTTCTTGTATATAGAAATAACTTTTCAAAAAGTTAATCAGCTGGTTAGTCAGTACAATACATGACCTATTTCCTCCACTGATTTGAGGAACTTATCATATACTGAATATATGAGCCACTGCACCCAGCCTATTTGGTGATTTTCTTGCTACTCTTTATTTCCATGAGTTCCTTACAGCAATGCTTGAAGTATTTTCAAAGTACTCCACTTAAATGTCATAAAGTAAATGAAGATAAACTTTTCACTAAAATACTTTAAAAATTTTTGCATTTACATTGCAATAAAAGAAAACTTGCCATACATCTTTGGAAAACAAAACAAAATTGATATGACTCGCTGTAACTTGCTGTAGCTGAATTCAGTATATGTTGTAAAGAGGGTAAGGTAGCATAGATTAATTGAATACTTAATCTAAGGGTAAATACAAATTAAAAATAACAGGCTTAATTATCTGTTGTAAATAAGAGACTTCCTTTCCTATCGCTTTCAAGATGTCTTTCTCTGTCCTTTTAAAATGTAAGCAAATCCTTTTAATGACTAAATAGGCTTTATAACAGAATATTTTCTCAATGCCTGGAGAGCCATCTCTTTGAAATGTTCATCATTTAAAAAGATAATGCTCTGTCTCCCAGTTTCCAGCGAGAAAATAGGCCAAACTTTAGCTGTCACCTAACTTCGAATTGCAAAACCTATCCAACGTGGCTATACATAATAAGAAAGCAAGATTTCTTTCTGGTTTTGCAATCTCTTCGTAAGATTGCCTGTGATAAGCAACTCTCTGGTTTAATGCTTATTCAATAATAAAATTATTTCCTTTCTATTCTTTGGGAGATTTCAAAATTGTATTTCCCCAACATTAGTTAACAAATATATTTCTCTACTTGAGCTTCTCACCAATCAGAAGCCATTTTCTGTATCTGATTTCATGAGTTTTCACATAGCAATTAGTGACAATAAGGATAGCAATGAATGGTAAAACGTGGCAGAATATGCCATCCCAAAATATGCCATTTTGGAATAAGATTTTGAGATAAAGGCAATTTACAAGAGTAGGTACAAGAAAGGCAGAAAGGCACTCTCACTGTTCCCTTTTTCCTCCCTAAAAGCAGAAATTAAAATTCCCATGTCTGTGTGAAGAGACCACCAAACAGGTTTTGTGTGAGCAACAAGGCTGTTTATTTCACCTGGGTGCAGGCGGGCTGAGTCCGAAAAGAGAGTCAGCGAAGGGTGGTGGGATTATCATTAGTTTGTACAGGTTTTGGGATAGGCGGTGGAGTTAAGAGCAATGTTTTGGGGGTAGGGGATGGATCTCACAAAGTACATTCTCAAGGGTGGGGAGAATTATAAAGTACATTGATCAGTTAGGGTGGGGCAGAAACAAATCACAATGGTGGAATGTCATCAGTTAAGGCTGTTTTCACTTCTGTGGATCTTCAGTTGCTTCAGGCCATCTGGATGTATATGTGCATGTCACAGGCTTAGCTTGGGCTCGGAGGCCGGATGTGGAAGATGTCCTCCCTGTACCAAAAGGAAAAGAACATTTTCATCAAGGACAGGAAGTTGAAACCAAGAGAATTCTGTAAAAGCAAATCTCCTTAAAATAATTGTTTTCCTTTAGCCTTCCTACATAGTTATATTTTCACAATTTACTCTGTTCAACCTACTATAAAAGCATTTAGGTTTTGCTACTTCTTTGGGGTCTGTAATTAGAGCTCCCATGTCCCATGCCACATAAAATTTATATTAAATAAATTTATATGCTTTTCTCCTCTTAATCTGTCTTATGTCAGTTTAATTATCAGCCCCAGCCATAAAAACTCTTAAGAGGATAGAGGTAAAATATTGCCTCCCCTACAAGGATGTTTGAGTTTGTCAGACTCTTTAGTTTCTGAAATTGACGGTAAATTTAGTTCTGAAATTGATAGTAAACATACACACAGTATAACATTTTTAAAAATGTGATGCTAGTTAGTCTCTTTTCTAATAGGATAACTGACTATCAAGATAAACTTAGTTCAAACAGAGTAACTCTGAGTACTCAACATTCTTTCACATTACAAAACAAATCTAGCAGCAAACTTTATTATGTCAAAGGCGTTTAAATCAGAGCAACTCCATCTTGAATAGGAGCTGGGTAAAATAAGGCTGAGGCCTACTGGGCTGCATTCCCAGAAGCTTAAGGCATTTGTATTCACAGAATGAGTCACGGAAGAGGTTGGCACAAGGTACAGGTCACAAAGACTTTCCTAATGAAAGCATGAGGTAAAGAAGCCAGCCAAAACCTACCAAAATCAAGATGGCGAGGAAATTGACCTCTGGTTATCCTCACTGCTCATTTTACACACTTATAATGCATCAGCATGCTAAAAGACACTCCCACCAGTGCCATGATCATTTACAGAAGCCATGGCAACGTCGGAAAGCTACCCTATATGGTCTAAAAGGAGGAGGAACTCTCAGTTGGGGAATTGCCCACCCCTTTCCCAGAAAACTCATGAAGAATCCATCACTTGTTTAGCATGTAATCAAGAAATAACTATAAATATCCTTAGAATAGAACAAAAGAACAATTTTCTTTACTTCTCTAATAAACTTGCTTTCACTGTACTCTATGGATTTGCCTCGAATTCTTTCTTGAGAGAGACCCAAGAACCCTCTCTTGGTGTCTGGATTGGGACCCCTTTCCAATAACAGTTACACTTGCAAAATACATCCTGTGTCCAACCACTGTGCATTTAATTGTGAAATTTATTAAATATTAATTTAAATAAGTTGAAAGACCTTTAAAGACGAACAATTAAAAAATGAGTAAAATTATCATTTGGGCTACACAGTATAAAAATCCATCAAAAAGCCAAATATTTTACTATTTTGGGGGCGTCTCAAGTACCTATTTTTGCTAATTGTCAGCACTTGTTTCTGTTCCAGAACATCATATTTATACTAGGATTGGAAGTAGTTATATTTTAACAAAAAGAAACAGAAACAATAAAATGTTACAAGATGTCAATAGACTAAGTGCTAAAGAAATTCCAGATAAGAAGAGGCGGTATCTAGAGAAAAGGAGCTGAAAAGAAATGGAGTAGGTTGACCAAATTTTAGAGCAAGAGTTTTTAACCTGAGGTCCATACTTATATGTCACAACGCCCCTAAGGATAAAATTCAGCAATTCGCTGAAGGGGAAGTCTGTGAGTTTGGGTAGTAAAATATCTATTTTTAAAAGGTTAATCCTTGACTGAACTTGAACATTTCACTTTATTATGAATTTAGGCCACAAATCTCAGTACCTGTTACTTTGTACCAAAAGACATTAGATATTTCATTTCTCATTACAATTGCTGAGTTATCTTGAAATATTTATACTCCTCTAATTAGTAAACAGCAATTAGGCTCACCAAATCATATAATGTGTTAACTATATTAACAACATAACTATATAGGGCCATTTATCACTATCAAGTTTTAAAAATACTCTGATAACTGTAATTTAACTTCGGCATTTTATATACTTAAAACATCATTGAGATTTTCCATGTTACCAGAAAGCCAAAAGTGTCTACAATACGCAAGAAAAATGAGTTAATGTCTTTTTCTCAAGAATACATCAGAGTGGGCCAGGCGCTGTGGCTTACGCCTGTAATCCCAGCACATTGGGAGGCCAAGGTGGGCGGATCACGAGGTCAGGAGATTGAGACCATCCTGGCTAACACGGTGAAACCCCGTCTCTACTAAAAATACAAAAAATTAGCCGGGCGTGGTGGCGGGTGCCTGCAGTCCCAGCTACTCGGGAGGCTGAGGCAGGAGAATGGTGTGAACCCGGGAGGCGGAGCTTGCAGTGAGCCGAAATCACGCCACTGCACTTCAGCCTGGGCCACAGAGCAAGACCACGTCTCAAAAAAATAAAATAAAATAAAAATAAATAAATAAATTACATCAGAGTTCAGTGAACAGAGGTAGGAGGCAAGATTGTGCAATCTTGGCATGAGTATTCCTTATTTAGCTACAACACCAAAAGTTATTTGCACTATCGTACTAAATAACCCTCCTCCACAGAAATCTGCCAGTCTTGCTAGGAGGCCTGTTTGTGACAGGAACGCCCAACACTGTACTTTTCTAATACTCATAAACATTTCTAATACTCATTTCTAAAGTACATTTCTAATACTCATCATGTGTTGAACCATATTATAATCCTCTATGTATTTTCCCCCGTATCTGTGAGGAAGACGTTTTAACAGTCTGTGTGCTAACACTTTACCTCAAATTTCCTGAAAGGGTTTTAAGGTTTATTAGAAATAACTATCCTGCCAAGTTCTTCTGGGTAAGCAACTTAGGACATTAGGCCTTTCCAAATGAGAAATCTTTCTTGGGCTCCAGATAACGTCATCCCAGTATTTTAGTCACTTCATTTTAAAGGAATACTTTGAAACATGCAGTGGGGTGGGTAAGAGAATGCTTCACAGCTATCCATCAGGAAAGATGTGTCTCTGAGAGCCTTTGCAGGGAGGTGGACGATCGTGTCACAAAGTCCTGCAGCCTCGCTCTCCTACAGCGGCGTCACCGCCGAGCTCTCGCAGCAGGCAGCTTGCTGATCCGCAGCTCGGAGTTCTGGTAGCGCCGTACGTCGCGCGCAGGGTCACCGTGCCGGGCACGTAGCGGCGGGACATCTTGCCGCCCTTGGCCCGGGTGGAATAGCTGTCTGCTTAATTCTAGCCAGGGCAATAACCCTTGTGCCAAAGTGCTTCAAAAACTCACTTAGCCACTGGCACTCTGTGGACACCTACTAAGTTTAAAATTAAGTAGTGGCCTAATACATCTGTTCGCATCCTAACTTTTAAACGTGGTAGAATCTGGACCATCTCCCCTGTAGTTTTTCTTTTAAATCTGCGGTGTTCGCTACACACTGTCTTCAAAAGGTATAAGGTTGGGTAACTTATGACTGAAGTTTTCCCCCCATGTCTCATTTTCTTTCACATGGAAGAAATGTTAGTTCTTTTAGAGAAGACGTGGGTGGCCCTTAAAAGAGCCGTTGGTTTGGACTCGTTTTACTTCAGTTGCCACAAACTAGTCCAGGTAGTTACTTGCCCTTCGCCTTGTGGTGGCTCTCAGTCTTTTTGGGCAGCAGCACTGCCTGGATGTTGGGCAGGACACCGCCCTGTGCGATGGTGACTTTGCCCAGCAGCTTGTTGAGTTCCTCGTCGTTGCGGATGGCCAGTTGGAGGTGACGCGGGATGATGCGGGTCTTCTTGTTGTCGCGGGCCGCATTGCCCGCCAGTTCCAGGATCTCGGCGGTGAGGTACTCCAGCACCGCTGCCAGATACACCGGCGCGCCGGCCCCAACCCTCTCGGCATAATTGCCCTTGCGGAGCAGGCGGTGCACTCGGCCCACGGGGAACTGGAGCCCGGCCCTAGAGGAGCGGGTCTTGGCCTTTGCGCGAGCCTTGCCTCCCTGCTTTCCACGTCCAGACATCGCGAGCACAACTAACTCACCTCAACTAACTACGAAACAAACACGCCAGGCGGCGCTTTTTATCAACATTTTTGGGCGCGAAAAAGAAGACGTGTTGTTGGTTCGGACTGCAGTTTAATTTCAACCAATGGTAGTACGTCTTCTGGATTTGCGAATCCTGATTGGGCAGAACTGACCGCTGACGTTACCCTGAATAACTACCAGTCAGACACAAGACTTCAACTCTTCACCTTATTTGCATAAGCGATTCTATATAAAAGCGCCTTGTCCTACCTTACTCATTCTGTTTTTCTTTTTCCTTGGAGCATTGTAGTAACTGTTCGCTATGCCAGAGCCAGCGAAGTCCGCTCCCGCCCCGAAAAAGGGCTCCAAGAAGGCGGTGACTAAGGCGCAGAAGAAGGACGGCAAGAAGCGCAAGCGCAGCCGCAAGGAGAGTTATTCCATCTATGTGTACAAGGTGCTGAAGCAGGTCCACCCTGACACCGGCATTTCGTCCAAGGCTATGGGCATCATGAATTCGTTTGTGAACGACATTTTCGAGCGCATTGCTGGTGAGGCTTCCCGCCTGGCGCATTACAACAAGCGCTCGACCATCACCTCCAGGGAGATCCAGACGGCTGTGCGCCTGCTGCTGCCGGGGGAGCTGGCCAAGCACGCCGTGTCCGAGGGCACCAAGGCCGTCACCAAGTACACCAGCGCTAAGTAAACAGTGAGTTGGTTGCAAACTCTCAACCCTAACGGCTCTTTTAAGAGCCACCCATCTTCTCAAAGAGAGAGCTGGTGCTTGTATTCCTCCTGTGCTGGCCATTGATAAGTACTTGTAACTCGCTACTGTGTTTTTTAGTCTGAACTAATCCTGGATGACTTTTTTTTTAGATCTGCCATTCTGATCCCCTTTAGAGTTAAGTAAGGAGATGGGGAGACTTTCTATTATACGTTCGAAACCAATTAAAATACTCGTCGGTCCCCCAGCGGATAGTGAGTTGGAACAGTGCCAAATTCCAGCGGTTATCAGTTTGAATTTGTCGGGCAGCGCCCGCCCTTCCTCTCTGCATCCTGATTAGTTGCTGTATCCAGGAATTCCACGGTCGGTTTGGGTGCGCCAAAGGAATTCAAACCCCGCCTTTATTTGGCCTTCCTTAACAAATTCAGTAAACTGTCAGTTTGTCAGTTTCTCATTCTTGAGTATTTTATCGCTTTCGGGAAGGAGATTTATTTCTCAGTTTTCATTGGATAGAGCGATTTTTTAAAAAAGGGACCCTTTATGGCAACATAATCAGTTTGTGTGTTTTTTTTTTTTTTTTTTGAGAGGGAGACTTCCTCTGTCACCCAGACTGGAGTGCAGTGGTGCGATCTCAGCTCACTGCAACCTCCGCCTCCTGGGTTCCGGTGATTCTCCTGCCTCAGCCTTCCGGGTAGCTGGGATTAGAGGCATGCGCCACCATGCCCGCATAATTTTTGTATTTTTAGTAGGGACGGGATTTCACCATGTTGGCCAGGCTGGTCTCGAACTCCTGACTTTAGGTGATCCACCAGCCTCAGCCTCCCAAAGTGCTAGGATTACAGGCGTGAGCCATCCAGTCCAGCTGCAATGGAATTTGAAGGCCGTAGTTTTCAGCCTGATCAATGCTTTATTTCTAATTAGGATACCATTTTCCCTTTATGGTATATCTGTATAAGCAAAGGCATTAGAAGCCTAAACAGGACAATTCGGGGTGTTAGGGCAGAAAACTTGAGGACATTTATCCCAGACTCTTTTCTGAAATAAGTCAATTTCAATTTTAAAACTCCTTTCTTTAGTATTTTAAATACTGTTTTTGACTTTGCCTAGAAGTGAGGAAAAACAAGTTCCCCCTTACTCAGGTTGTCACAAATGAGAACCAGTCATCCAACAAACCATGTTGCTCTAGGTTGTAACTATTCAGTCATGTGTCTCTTAGGTAAAAATCTAAGGTCTATAAAGCATTTGGAAGCTCCCACTATGACTGGCTTTAGGTTTCAAAGGTAGTAATTGTATATAAACTTGAGTTACTATCTAGTTTATTTAAAATGGATCTAAATTTAGCAGAGTAATAGCATCTAAAGCAATTAGTATTTTTGTTAAATCCACTATCAAATACACACTTTTGTTGACTCAAGTCCTACCTATTTTTTTTCAAAGCCCAGTTTAATATTGTCTGCTTTATGAAATTTCTTTTTTGAGCTTTTTCTCGGACACTTGTCCAGCCTTTGAAAACTGTCTCTGTAGAGTTTCTAAAATACATATCTCTTTGAATTGCTATCTGGTTTGTTGTATATATTTCTATATAGAAAATATACACTCAAGTTCTTTTCCTTCACCGTAATCCCATACTAATGATAACTGAACTGTTATCAATTCTGTGAATAAATAGAACTTAAGTTACTTTTATGACATTATTGTTATGTTACAGGGGCCTCTGACCCTCTCTATTAATCCAAATAGTCAGATGGTAATTTCCAAGCTAAATAACTTGCTTCTTTGTCTTACAAGATATAGAAATCAGAATAAAAAGCAGAGTTTGTAAGAAAAGGAGGATTGCGACTGACTCATGGGCATATTGTCCAGCCACAGGTGAAAATTTGTAAAGGCTAGGTTTTCGAAAACTACACAAAGTTAAGTTGAAATGAACCCAGCTAATTCTGTTACTCAGAAGACTAACTTGCCTAAGGGGTAATGAAACAAATGATCACCTTACGGGTTATTTTCATCCTGCTAGTGTCCCCTTAAGAATAAGCACAAAAAAATACTTTGCTTGAAAAACTGAATGGGACTGGGTGGGGTGGCTCATGCCTGTAATCCCAGCACTTTGGGAGGCCGAGGCTGGTGGATCAGTTGAGGTCAGGAGTTCGAGATCAGCCTGGCCAACATGGTGAAACCCCATCCCTACTAAAAATACAAAAATTAGCCCGATGTGCTGGCGGGACCCTGTAATCTCAGCTACTAGGGAGACTCAGGCAGGAGAATCACTTGACCCCAGGAGGCGGAGGTTGCAGTGAGCCGAGATCCTGTCACTGCACTCCAGCCTGGGCAACAGAGGGGTTTCCGTCTCAAAAAAAAAAAAAGAAAAGAAAAGAAAAACTGAATGCTACAAGTTCAACCCATTACTAACCAGTTCCTGAAGAATTGGCTTTTTTCTCTTTTTTTTTCCTCTGGCTTTTCCCTTCATTTTAAAAAGGGGGATGTAATAGTACCTCTTGAGCAAATAGTTTTGGTATACTTACAACAATGTCCTGTACATAGTAAGCATTCAATATAAGCTGGCTAATACTACTGATGCCAGTTGTAACAGTAGCATTAGAAGCCATAACTCAAGTATGTCCATAAATGGCAATAGGAAAAAGAATTGCTGTCACTCAGCACAATTTGGAGTACTGAATGCCATTGTTTACTTTTTCTAGAAGGAGAGTGACCTAAGACACTGATCTAAACTGAATGTACACGGTTAATGGTTTGGATAGACAGAGATTTTAAGTAGGCAAAAGTGGAGGCTGTGTTGACAAGAAGCTTTGGGGAACGGTGATATGGACGAATTTCCCAGAATGGTCCCCGAGTATGAGAATAATGTCCCATATGAATGCTAACCTAAATTCTCACTCTTAAGAGGAGGCTATCAACAGTCAGGTACACATCAACCATGTGGCTGTTATGTAGTCTCTTTTCCTATCACCCCACTGCTTGCCCAAGTGATTTATTTGTAAACAATGTGACCAGGATGGCAGGCAATGGTGGAGGTGATACTTGAGCTCTGTAGTATAGACTTAGCTCACCAAGGCTGACCTCTGGATACTGATGCTGCTAAGTGCCCCATATGTCAGGGGAAGTATTCTTGTATTCTTGCAAGTATTTTGTCATGGATAAGGCAGGGATTTGTCTTCACTGAGATAAACACTCTAAATTTGGATATGCTTCACTTTGCTGTTGCTAGCAGGACCGCCTATGAACTTACTGAACACTTTATACCTCATATCTCAACATTTTTTGGACCCATTTCTATACATTATACAGAAAGGGTAAGGTAATGAATGGATGACCATGGGACTCAGTAGTCCTAATGTGTACCACATTCCTTGTAAGCAGAAGTCTCAGTTTTTGGAAGACTCAGTTAAAGTGGCATGTAGTCATTTAGCACCCTCTTGGAGTACTGTTCAATTTTGGATGTTGTAGATGTGCTGAATAGTGACTAAGAAAAGGCATAATTTCTTCTGTAGCCAAAATGCATTGGTTAAAGAAAAGAGATGTAGGAATGGAGTGGTCCGTCTCATATTACACTTAATAATAGCCAACTCAAAAAAGTTATGCTTTTCATGTTTCCAACTCAGGGCTCTCTGCTGTTTTTTTGTTTTAGAAAAGGAGGAGTACATACTCCCACCAGTAGTCATGGAGATGCCTCTTTGTTTATTGATTTACCAAAAATGATTTATTTTTATATGAAGTTTAAAGCAGTTTAAATTACATTCATTTGCTGTCTTAAAGAACTGTGGGAAGTCTTGACTTAATGGGAGTTGGGCTTTTGGACTCCTCCTCTGTTTGTCAGTTTTCTTTTTATTTCTGTTTCCACCCCCGCTTCCCCCACTCCTCCCCTCTCTTTTTAGGGGTATAGGCAAGGAACCGTGACAGATAATTTGAGTATTTTTAAAATACTCTAATAAAAAGTACACCTTTGGCCGGGCGCGGTGGCTCACGCCTGTAATCCCAGCATTTTGGGAGGCTGAGGCGGGCGGATCACGTAAGGTCAGGAAGGAGATCAGCCTGGCCAACATGGTGAAACCCGGTCTTTACTAAAAATACAAAAATAAGCCAGGCGTAGTGGTGCGTGCCTGTAGTCCCAGCTACTTGGGAGGCTGAGGCAGGAGAATCGCCTGAACCCGGGAGGCAAAGATTGCAATGAGCCGAGATCGTGCCACTGCACTTCAGCCTGCGCGACAGATCTCAAAAAAAAAAAAGAAAGAAAACCATTTTTTCCACAACACTTTTCAAAGAATGTTTTAAAAGCAATGACAATCCATAATCAGTGAGAATTCCCACCCAGATTATGGTCTCAATTCCTTTTTCAAAGAGCAGTCAGGCTACTTGGAGACTTGGGGTAAATTTATGGATTTTAATACATTCAAGAGGAACAGCAACCAAATGCCGTATTTGGATCTGGTGGGATCTCAGTCAGACAAAATCAGTATAAAAAATACTTGAGACAATTCAGGATTTTCTTTCTTTAAGAGCTAGATATTGGATAATGTTACACATCATTTTTTAAATTTTCTTAGGTGTAAAATCTTAGTGTATTTTCTTTATATCCGTATCTGTTAGGGTATTTGTGAAAATATTCATGATTAAAATCACATATTTGGGATTTCATGTTTTGGATATTTTTTAGACTCCCTCATCTGTCAGTGTGGGCGCGGATAATGAAACAAAATGGACAAGATGTTGGTAACTGTTAAAGCCTCCGCGACGAGCCTTGGGAAGTGCAGGATTCTCTGTATTTTTGTGTCCATGACCACTCCCTTTCCCTTCCAAAAAAAAAGTTAAAAAAAAAAAAGCTGACCAAATCAGTGAACGTATTTCTTTTTTGGTCAACAAAGGGCTACCCTGAGAGAAATCTACATGCAGAGGAGTTCAGGCGACTGAACTAACGAAACGCTGCTGTTGGCACAGGGAGGAGTTCTCGGGGCCGCACCCTCGTCTGTCCCGCAGGCGAATTGAGAAGCGCTATCGCCATCTTGTGGCGATAATGGATAGGATAATGTAGCTAAAACTGTTTCGTTTTGTGATTTCGATTAGGTATTTCATTGCTACGGTTTAATAATTGAATATGCAAAAAATACTATAAACCATCCCATCCCCAAAAGCCCCCAGCCGCCCAGTTCCCTCATCTACTTGGCAACGATTCTCTTTTTGACCAAACTCTAGGCGGCTTCTCCTGAGCCCCCTTCTGGACTAGGTGGCCACTTTGGCCTGTAAAGACCTGAACAAGCCCGAACGTAGTTTCTAATAGCCCCGGTCTCCTCAAGTGCCTGCCTGAGAAAACTCAATTGATGCCGCCAAAGGAATTTACCGTTTGTTTCAGTCAACGTCTGAAGATAGGGCCCTCGTCTCCCAGGCTCTGTGGAGCCTGATTTTGATATGTGCCAGTTATGAAACCCAGATGGTTTCCCACTGTCAGTGATTACTAAATAAAATCTATTTTTGTCATTTAAACTAAGGCCTGGCTGTGTTTTATCTTTGATATACTACAGTGAACCACTTTTCGTTTCCTGTGTACCTGTCTGGAATACCGTTATACAAACACAAATAAACAAATGTGTCCTCTTTCATTCAAGTTTGCCCCCTTTCATTCAAATGATTGATGGTCACATGTTCTTCACAGGTTCTGTCTCTTGCTTTTCTCATTAACTATCTGTCTTTCTTATTGCAGGTGGAGTGGCTGAAACTTCTCAGCAGGTGCACCTACACTAGTGACCTGAGGAGAGAAACCCTAACCTCACAATGGCTGCATCTTCTCTGAAGACGACACTGATGCTCATCTTTGAAATGAAGGGCAGTGTGTGCATTTCTCCATGAAGGTATCCAGAAACAGCGCTGCCACAGCTGCTGTGGGGCGGCTGAACTGCTATTCCTTTTCTAGGGTGGGATCCCCACCCTTTGTAAGGAAGGATATTGGGGTCCTAACACTGGGAACTTATCTTGTCAGTGAGGCCTTCTTTAACTGCCATCTTGTAATTGAGCACCCCATCTGTGTTTCCTGTTCCAATTTAGGCCTTTTTTTTTTTTTTTTGTCATAATATACAGATCTGAAATGCCGTGTTTTACTTATTTATTGGCTTATTATCTTTACTGTGCGACCCTCCACACTAAAAGTTTTTTGGAGCTGGATTTGAGAGTTGTGGAGTAGGTTATATTTTGATCACTTGCATTTCCCATCTTCTAGAACAGTGCCCAGCGAAGTACTTCTCTGAATAAATGAATAAAGTAATATTCCTCTGCTCCGCTGTTGCCAACTGGAATATCCTGAGGGAACTTTCTTTGCTTTCCTCAGGGGATGATCCAGAAGATGAAAAACAAATTGTCATTCCATATAGTCCTCTTCTGAGTGTTTTTCAGTTTTGTTAAAACTCAGATTTCTTCTTTTTACCTGTTTTTTTGTTAATGATTATTAGCATATACAGTATTTTCTTTTATCTACCAAAAAAGGCAACTGATACAGTGCATGACTTGAAAATATACCTGCCTTCTCTGAGGCTCAAACTCAGGACTGTATTATTTGGAAAGCCTTGTAGCCTGGTTGGGTTGTGGCTCCCAAGAAATCATACCTAATTTCCCTTTGAGAACACTGATTTCTGAGTTTCCATTTCTCCCAGAAGAGAAACACTGTCTTGTAAGAATTTATGTGTCGTGAAGGCTTCCTTTTTCATCCTGCACTTAGAAGGACCCAAGACTTGAGGGCTGCGCTGTCAACACTATTCCTTGTTCACCCTCCCTTTTGTTCTAATTATTTATGTCTTCCTGGCTTCAGAAATATCAGTTGCTCTTTCACCAGCCATTGTTTCCTCTCTGGCCCTAGTACAGAGTAGGTGACATAGTACAGCTGAAAGGCTGAATGCTGGCAAACTTGTCTCCAGCCTAGATTTCTCCTTATTTTAAATCTGCACTTGCAACCACATGGCCTGAGATACTCCTCTTGAAAATGCCACCAAAAGGACCTTATCATAAAAAATCGCCACCGTCTATTCAGGGCTATATATTAGGGGACAATAAAATGTGAGTCATGGCCAGGCGTGGTGACTTATGCCTGTAATCGCAGCACTCTGGGAGGCCGAGGTGGGCGAATCACGAGGTCAGGGGATCTAGACCATCTTGGCTAACACGGTGAAACCCCATCTCTACTAAAAATACA
This sequence comes from Trachypithecus francoisi, assembly GCF_009764315.1. Lineage (NCBI taxonomy): Eukaryota > Metazoa > Chordata > Mammalia > Primates > Cercopithecidae > Trachypithecus > Trachypithecus francoisi. The sequence continues at coordinate 27,291,113 of NW_022681455.1, read as the reverse complement.
AAAAATTAGCCTGGCGTCGTGGCTAGAGCCTGTAGTCCCAGCTTATTGGGAGGCCAAGGCAGGAGAATGGCGTGAACCCAGGAGGCGGAGTTTGCAGTGAGCCGAGATGGTGCCACTGTACTCCAGCCTGGGTAACAGAGCAAGACTGTCTCAAAAAAAAAAAAAAAAAGAGTCATTTACATTGTTTTATTTTATCCTTAATTTTTTTCACAAACATGTATCATTATCCTCATTTTAGAGATAAAGCTGAGACTTAGAGTAGAAAACATCCTTAAGTCACAAGATTGATAAGTGGCAAAGCCAGTACTAGAAAGCAGAATAATTTTGATTCTGAAATGTGCTCCTTCTCACGTATCAGCTCATGTTCCCTCCACATTCCTTGTCCGCATGTACCCAACGGTTCACTTGACACATATTTACAGATTTGTGCATTCCCACCCATTAGACATACATCTCCACCTCCAATGACTTGCCAACTCATATAGATTATTCCCGCACGTTTGCTTTCTTTTCATTCATTCCTTCATGGATTCGTGGCACATAGCATAGTGGAGGAAATGCTGTGTCACATGTATTCACTGCTGACTTCAGAGGCTGAAGGAACATGGTCTAGCATCTGGGGCCCTTATTTGAAAAGTTTCTGGTTTCTCCACTTCTAAGCTTCCCATCTTCCAACCTTCCTGACAGATAAGAAATACATTTCAAAGGTTAGTTTGAGAAAGCAACTTCTCAGAAAGTTTTTCAAAAGAGCTTCTATCCTTTTAGTCTGGGTTTTAAACCATTACTTGTCGCTATATACATTTTTCTAGCCAAGTTTTGAAAAATTATTTCTACCGGGCCGGGCGTGGTGGCTCATGCCTATAATCCCAGCACTTTGGGAGGCTGCGGCAGGTGGATCATGAGGTCAGGAGTTCAAGACCAGCCTGGCCAGGACAGTGAAACCCCATCTCTACTAAAAATACAAAAATTAGCTAGGCGTGGTGGCAGGTGCCTGTAATCCCAGCTACTCAGAGACTGAGGCAGGCGAATCGCTTGCATCTGGGAGGCGGAGGTTGCAGTGAACCAAGATTGTGCCACTGAACTCCAGCTTGGGTGACTGAGCTAGATGCCGTCTCAAGAAAAAAAAAATTATTTCTACCTAGAATGTATGTTTCATGCCCAACTAAACAGGTTCTTCTCTTTTCCTCATAGAGAATGTCCTGTTTCCATGCCTGGAACCTACTCCCTATTCTGTCTTCAGTTTCATCTTCTAATGCCCATTCTTGATCCCTTTGATCTATTGCTTTTTTCTAAACTCTCATGGTTCTTTAAGCCTGTTTTGCATTTTTGCTCTTCTGCCATGTACTTTGTGTGGCTTCTTTTCTGAATATTTCCATCTCCTCAAGAACAGTATCACATTGTAACCTCACATACTGTCAACACGAGTTAACTTTAGTCTGTTGATTTGTTCTGAAAACAGTGGAAATAACTAGTTCTCTTCTCTTCTCTTTTCTCTTGTCTTCTCTTGTCTTCTTTTCTCTTCTCTTCTGTGTTGCTCTGTCACCCAGGCTGGAGGGCAGTGGCACAATCTTGACTCACTGCAACCTCCACCTCCCTGATTCAAGCAATTCTGCCTCAGCCTCCTGAGAGCTGGGACTATAGGCGAGCACCACCACACCCCACTAGTTTTTGTATTTGTAGTAGAGACAGGGTTTCACCATGTTGGCCAGGTTTGGTCTCAAACTCCTGACCTCAAGTGATCCACCTGCCCGGCGTCCCAAAGTGCTGGAATTACAGGTGTGAGCTACCATGCCTGGCCAGAGCTGGTTCTTTTTCTTTAGAGCAACTTTTTATAGATGTCAAGGTAGAAAACAGAGAATTTCTTTGTAACTTGCAATTTCTACAGTTGGCAGCCTGCTCTGCTCAGGCCTTGTCAATGTCTGGTTTTCCCACCCTCCCAGAAATGGGGTCTTGATCTGTCACCTAGGCTGGAGTGCAGTGGCGAGATCATGGTTCACTGCAGCCTCATACTCCTAGGCTCAAGTTGTCCTCCTAACTCAGCCTCCCAGGTAGCTAGAACTACAGGTGTGTGCTACTACAATGACTAATTTATTTTCTTAGAGACAAGGTCTCGTTATGTTGTCTAGGCTAATCTCAAATTCCTGGCCTAAAGTGGTCCTCCTGCTTGGGCCTCCTGAGTCACTGGGATTACAATAATGTCTTGTATGAAGTAAGTTTGTCTTGATATGTTTCCTGCTCAAAACAAAATGCGACTTGTCATTTTCAAACTCTAAAATTCTTCTGGTGTGTTTTTAAATGTCTAACTATAATATCAAATAAATTAACTTTTATGACAGGGAATTGTTGCTTTGTCATTCAGCTTACTTGTCTGGTAAGCAAAATGCCTTGGGTTCAAGTCCACACAGAATTTTGTTTTTGCATTGTGTAGCCTTCCCTGATACTCATTTCTTTCCACAAAACTGTCACCCCTAGATAAAGCCTCATTTTCTTCATCTTGTAGGTTTCACACCTGACCCACAAGCATTTGGATAGTTGGGAGAAGCTATAATGGCATAGCATTTGTTTTATAATAGTATGTAAGATTGGTAATAGGCAAGTCAATAGCTTTCACATTGTGTTTAGGCTTTCCAGCAAAATTGGATTTAAATAACATATTTAAATATTTATATTTATAAACTTTAAAAAGTCAATTTTATGTAAAAAAGTTATATTGGAGTTTATCAAACTAATATACATATATATTTTCTTTTTAAGACAGGGTCTGGCACTGTTCAGGCTGGAGTGCAGTGACGCATTCTTGGCTCACTGAAACCTCTGCCTCCAGGCTCAAGCGATCCTCCCACCTCAGCCTCCCAAGTACCTGGGACTATACCTGGCCAATTTTTTTTTTCTTTCTTTTTTTGGTAAAGACAGGGTTTTTCCATGTTGAGGCTGGTTTCGACAAACCCGTGATCTGCCCACCTCAGCCTCCCAAATGCTGGGAATACAGATGTGAGCCACCATGCCAGGCACAAACTCATATATTTTAATTTACTTTTAAATTAATCATATTACAAAGTCAATACTTTAAAGTTTATAGATTTGAATTCTAAAATTTCTTTGTTTTATTGAGATTTATACATACATGGTAAAATATTTGGTTAACTCACCATGTTCTGTAAATGATGTTCAAGTAGCAGATATCACCCTTAAGCAAGCTGGTGGAGGACTGTCACACTATAAGGCAGAAAAAGCATTTGACATAATTCAACATTCATTATTGATGAAAACTCTCAGTAAACTAGAAATAGAGGAGAACTTCCTTATGTGATAAAGGGTATTTACAAAATATCTACAACTAACATTATACTTAAAGACTGAATGTTTTCCCCCTACGGTCGTAAACAAGATAGTCATGTTCGCTTTCACCACTTCTATTCAATGTTGTATTGGAAATTCTAGCTAGTGAAATTAGGGGCAAAAAGAAGGAGGAAAGAAAAGAAGGAAGGAAAATTGGAAGGAAAGAAGTAAGAATCATCCAAATTGTAAAGATAGCACTTAACCGTTATTCTCAAATGACATAGCCATGTCATGTAGGAAATCAGACAGAATGTACAAAAAGCTACTAGAGTGAATGCTTGAGGTCAGAAAGTCTGTGGGATGCAAGATCAATATAAAAAAACTGAACTGCATTTGTATATACTAGCAACAATCAGAAATAAAATGTTTAAAAATGTTATAATAAAATTAAAATATGAAATACTTAGGGATAAGTTTGAGACAAGATGTGAAATATCTATACACTGAAAACTACAAAATATTTCTGAGAGAAATCGAAGAAGATGTTAATACTTGGAGAGATAAAACTTGCTTTTAGACCAGAAAATTCAGTATTGTTATGATAACAATTATTCCCAAACTAATATACAAATTCAACACTAACCCAGTCAAAACCCAGGAGGTTTATTTGCAGAAATTGATAATCCGATTTCAAAATTAATATGGAACTGAAAAGGATCTACAGTTGCCAAAACAACTCTGAAAAAGAAGAACAAAGCTGGATGGCTATCAACTACTCATTTCACAGAATTATTATAAAGCTTCAGAAAGCCAGACAGCATGGTATAGTTGTAAGATAGGCAAGTAGGTCAGTGGAGCACAATAGAGAATCCAGAAGCAAACCAACATGTATATAAACAATGGATGTTTGAAAGAGGCCCAAAGGCATCCTGGTGGAAAAAGGATAGTCTTTTCAACAAATAGTGTTAGAAAAATTGAATATCCACATGCAAAATATAGATATATAATATGTAATATATATATATAAGAACTTGTGTCTATACCTTGTGAAAATTAAAATGGTTCATACATTTAAGCATAAAACCTAAAACTACAAGACGTCTACAAGAAAATATGAGAAATTTTTGTGACACTGGATCAGGCAAAGATTTCTTAGATATGACACCAGAATCCATAAAAGAACAAACTGATGCATTGGATTTCTTCAAAATTAAAAATAGCTCTTTGAAAGTCAGTGTTAAGAAAACAAAAAATGAGGCCACAAACTCGGGGAAATACTTGTAAATGCACTTACCTGATAAAAGACTAATATCCAGAATGAACAATGCTTAATATAGTACTCTCAACACTAAGAGGATAAACAACCCAGTTAAATAAGTGGGCAACAGATATGAACAGACACTTCAAAGAAACTGTACTGTTAGCAAATAAGCACAGGAAAATACTTTATCATTAGTCATTTGGGAAATGTAAACCAAAATCACAATCAAATACCACTACACACCTATTAGAATGCCTAAAATTTAAAAGACTGAGGGTCAAGTATTGGAAAGGACATGGAGGAACTGGAACGCTCATAAATTTGTCCTATGCATGTAAAAACTGTTATGGAAAACATTTTTATAGGTTCTTAAAAAGTTAATCATATAACTAACTACCATATGATTCAGCCATGGCACTTCTAGGTATCTACTCAAGAGAAAAGGAAATATGTGTCCATATAAAGATTTGTACAAAAATACTCATAATAGCTTTATTTGTATTAGCTAAATCTGGAAATAATACAAATGTTTATCAATAGATGAATGGCTAAAATATTGTGGTATATCCCTGCAAAGAAATACTACTAAGCAACAAAAGAAACAAACTGTTGATTCAAAATGTCACTCTTCTTTTTCTTTTTGTTTGAGATGGAGTCTCACTTTGTCACCCAGGCTGGGGCACAGTGGTGCAATCATAGCTCACTGTAGCCTCGAACTCCTGGGTTCAAACCATCCTCCTACCTCAGCCTCCTGAGTAGCTGGGACTATAAGTGTGTGCCACCACACCAAACTAATTTTTAAAATTTTTTTTTGTGGAGACAAAGGGTTGGAGGGGTGGGTGCGGTTTCTCACTGTATTACCCAGGCTGGTCTTGAACTCCTGGTCTCAACTGATCCTCCTACCTAGGGCTCCCAAAGCACTGGGATTACAGTGTTAGCCACTGTACCCAGCCTAAAATATGCTAGTTTTTTATTGCTGCAAAATACATTAGCACAAACTTCAGGGTCTCAAAACAACACACATTTATTATCTCAGGATAATAAATGATCAGGAGTCTGGGCATGACTTAGCTAGGTCCTTTGCTTAGGGTCTCACAAGACTAATCAAAGTGTCCCACCAGGATGCATTCTCACCTAGACACTTGACTGGGGAAGAATCCATGTCCAAGCTCACTCAGGTTGTTGGAAGAATTCATTTCCTCGCAGGTTTAGGTATGAGGACACCAGCTTCTTGCTGGTTGCTGACTGGAAGATGCCTTTAACTCTGAGAGGCTGCCCACACTTCCTAGAGAAGCTTGAAGCTCCTGGCCATGTGGACTTTCCCCACACGACCACTTAAGTCATGAAACCAGCAAGGATTGCTGAGTAAATAATTTTGCTGAGTAAAAGAAACTGATTAAAATACAGTACATACTGGATTCTATTTTTACAAAACTGTAGAAAATATAAACTAATCTACAGTGACAAAGGTTAGATCAGTGATTCCTTTGAGATAGGGGATAAAGTGAAACAGGAGAAAGGTATTACAAAAGGAGACAAGTCCATTTTAGAGGTGATGGATAAGTTCACTGTCTTTTTTTTTTTGAGATGGAGTGTTGCTCTGTTGTCCAGGCTAAAGTGCAATGGCGTGATCTCGGCTCCCTGCAATCTCTGCCTCTCAGGTTCAAGTGGTTCTCCTGCTTCAGCCTCCCGAGTTGTTGGGATTACAGGCATGTGCCACCATGCCTGGCTAATTTTTGTATTTTTAGTAGAGACAGGGTTTCACCATGTTGGCCAGGCTGGTCTCGAACTCCTGATGTCAGGTGATTCGCCCACCATGGCCTCCTAAAGTGCTGGGATTACAGGCGTGAGCCACCACGTCCAGCAAGTTCAGTGTCTTGACTGGGGTAATGGGTTCATATGAATACTTATGTCACACTCGTTAACATGTATACTTTATGTGCAGTTTATCATATGCCAATTAGACTTTAGCAAAACTATTTTTATTTTTTTTATTTTTATTTTTTTTTTTGAGACGGAGTCTCACTCTGTCGCCTAGGCTGGAGTGCAGTGGCCGGATCTCAGCTCACTGCAAGCTCCGCCTCCCGGGTTTACGCCATTCTCTCACCTCAGCCTCCCGAGTAGCTGGGACTACAGGCGCCCGCCACCTCGCCCGGCTAGTTTTTTGTAGTTTTTAGTAGAGACGGGGTTTCACTGTGTTAGCCAGGATGGTCTCGATCTCCTGACCTCGTGATCCGCCCGTCTCGGCCTCCCAAAGTGCTGGGATTACAGGCTTGAGCCACCGCGCCCGGCCACTATTTTTAAAAGCAAAAATGTAAAAAAAAAGTAGTATTTCAAAAAAAAAAAAGATAAAACAAAATTATGCCCACTGCCCATTCTGTTGTTCCTTCTACTTCTGTTAGAATAGTAGCAGCCAGAGGGGAAGCAGGAGGACCCCAGATCACAAGCAGCAGAGATGAATATATCTCAGTGGTTTCTGGTGGACTTGTCTTGTCTGAATGTACTCACATCTGACACTCCATAGATCACAAAAGAATATGAAGTCATTGGCCATAACTGGATGTAGACTCATATTCACTGTGAAAATACAACAACATGGGATACAGAATAATGAAAAGAATAAAAAAATTTAATAATGACACTAACAAGAGTAAAGCAACTTTAAATAATTGATCATTGGTTTCAGTCACTGTACTAAGCGCTTTATAAATAGTCATATACTTAATCTCTAAAAGAGTTTTCCAAAGTGAGGTAGGAGATCAGTTTTTCCAAGCACCAGTAATGACCGTGCTGATCAAAACCAGGATGCAGTAAAAAAAAAAAAAAAAAAAAAAAAAAACCTCCGCAGAGTGGTGGCTCACACCTACAATCCCAGTGCTTTGGGAGGCTGAGATGGGAGGATTGCTTGAGCCTAGGAGATCAAGACAGCAGTGAATTATGATTGTGGCACTGCACTCCACTAGGGTGACAGAGCAAGACCCTGTCTCAAAAACAAAAAACCTGGGCTGGGTGCAGTGGCTCACACCTGTAATCGCAACACTTCAGGAGGCTGATGCGGGCAGATCACCTAAGGTCAGGAGTTCTAGACCAGCCTGGCCAATATGGTGAAACCCCATCTCTACTAAAAATACAGAAATTAGCTGGGTGTGGTGGCGCGCACCTGTAATACCAGCTACTCGGGAGGCTGAGGCACAAGAATTGCTTGAACCCGGGAGGTGGAGGTTGCAGTGAGCCAAGATCAAGCCACTGCACTCCAGCCTGGGTGATAGAGCCAGACTCAGTCTCAAACAAAATAATACAAAACAAAAAAACCGGCTGAAACCAGCAGATAGTGACAAAGCAACCTCTAGTTGCCCTCACAGCTCATTAGAACAATGACACTCCCACCAGCGCCATGACAGTTTACAAATGCCATGGACATGACTCAGAAGTTACCTTATAGGGTTCTGGGAGCTCCCCACTGCCCCTTTTCTAGAAAATTCTGAATAACACGCCACTTAATTAGCATATAATTAATAGTGGGTATAAATATAGCTAGCCTGTGTGCTTCACTGTGACTGTTTCTTCAGTTCTGGCTCCTGCTCTGACTCCTGCTCTGGACTGCTCCTGTTGCTAAACACTGCTCCTCCCCTTCCTGTCTGTTCTACTGGTGGAGCATCCACTTTGCTGTACACTGCTATTCTGGGCTGTTCTGCCTGTGGGTTAGTTGTGCTTTCTGCAGCATCCACCTTGCTGTACACGGTTGCTGTAGGCTTCTCTGCCTATGGGTTAGCCTTGCTTTGTGGAGCACCCACTTTGCTGTACTATGCTGCTACTCTGCGATGCTCTGTCTATGGGTGAGCCTTGCTCTGTGGAGCACCTATTATGCTGCATGCTGCTACTCTGGGCTGCTCTGCCTGTGGGTGAGCTGTGCTCTGTGGAGCACCCACTTTACTGTACACTGCTACTCCGGGCTGTTCTGCCTGTGGGTTAGCTTGTGCTGTGTGGAGCGCCCACTTTGCTGCATGATGCTACTTGGCTGCTCTGCCTGTGGGTTAGCTTGTTATCTGTGGAGCACTCACTTTTCTGTACACTGCTACTCCAGGCTGTGCTGCCTGTGGGTTAGCACACAGGTTGCCCTTTGTTTATGGAGCAGTTTGCTGCTTCCTGTTGGTCTAGAAAGTGTTTTTAAGTTAACTCTGAAGCCACAAACCCTCCAAAATTGGGTAAGTCCCCATTTTGGGGCTCACCTGTGTCAGCCTGGTGACCATAAAGGAAGGAACCATCAAAATGAAGAGACCACGAAGGGAGCATCAAGATGAGCATCAAGGTTGACCATCAAGATAAAGTTTGGAGTTGTGATGCTGTAATGCTGTATACTAGCCAAAGGCTCTTTTCAGAACCATGTTTCCTTGGTGACTGACTGGTTGTACACCGAAGCTTTGGAAACATTTGCCTGGACCCAAATTAATGGCCAATTGGCACCATGTGGTTTCTGTGATTTCCTTGCCATACTGACCTTTCTGGGTAAACCAGGAAATGAAAATGGGGCCTCCAGCTAGTCCCATATTCAGATTACGTACCCATTGCCCCCTCTTTGACCATCATCTATTAAATCTATAATGACTGGCTACTTGATATTACCATTCAGTTCCTAAATGTGTGGTTGTATGCCAGAGCCATGTTCCTTCTAGGACTGGTTAGAGTCCCACTCTAGGGGGAATTTATTGGGTTATTGTCAGTCCTACTCTACATGGCATTAGAATTGAGAGTCCCGCCCTAGGGGCTTTGTTTTTTGGTCATCTTTCTAAGATCGTGGTTTAAATTTCCACTAAGGGTTCTTAATTTGGTCAGCATTTTTTTACTTCCATATTTAAAGTGCCTTCTTTGTAACATTCCATTGGCTAGTGATGGTAGTTGCCAGCCCACTGCCCACTCATCTTTCACTTTTGTGGCACCTAATTCTTGATACCCATGTTCTTTTGGCAGGAGTCAGTGGTAATTGTCCTACTGCTCTTGAAGGAAAGGGAGGTGGAAATTTGAAAGGGAAAGTAACTGGACTCTCTGGACTTAGAGGATTTCTGGGTTTAGTAGTATCTCTGATAGACATAACAACAGTGAGCATCCTGAAACACTTTTTCAGGATGCTTTTTAGGCGATTAAAGAAAATTGAAATTTGATGTCTTAAAACCTCATCTTCTATGCTAACACTGTTTAGTACAAATTAATTTCCCAAGAAGTTTGGCCTAAAAATGGTTCACTCTTCCTGGAGCCACCTTGGTGCCTTGATATGAGGAAGGGGGTCCTGCCAGTTCTCCAGTATAGGATTCCATCCCAGCTTCATCAGGCACCCCTCTGCTTTAACCAACTAACTACAGCCTACGTGCCATACTGCCTGAGGAAATAAGTCCAACCAGTCTCACCAGGAATGAGGCCCTTTATCAGCCCTTAAAATCAAACTTACATGTGTTGTGAGAGATTGAGACATTGCTAATGGCGGGAATAGTACTTGTGCCTTTTTCCATGTCTAATTTAGCTTTATGCACGGGAAACGTTGGCTGGTATCAGAGGATCCAGGGAAGCTTGTAGTTTGATGTAACTTGGCATGATTTGCAAATAGTGTCCACCTGCTGTGCTGTAGAGGAGAAACAAGGGATTTTTGAATACTGCCTGAGAATATGCTGATGGAATGACTGCTTGTAACCAAGATCATGCCATTTACTGTATGTGGGGAGTGCACTCCCAGATTTGGACCCCCAGTGGGATTACCAGAGGGGTTCCTGAGATCTCAAATGTAGAAATCATAGGTAACTTGTTTAATAGAAGATATGAAAGTGTGCTTAATCCAGTTAATTATGACAAGGTTAGAGAAGTAACTCTAGGGGAGGATAAAAATCCTATTCTAGTCAGGGCTGTTTGGTTGAGGCACTCAGGAAATATTGCCAGATAGACTCCCCAGGAAGGCAAACTCTTTTATCACTCAATCTGTCCTTGATGTTAGGAGGAAGCTATAAAAGGCAGAAATGGGAAACTCAAACTCCTATAAGCCAATTTTTAAATATGGCCCTTACAGTTTTCAACAATAGGCACAGATCAAAACAGGCAGAGAGAACCAAAAGAAATAATAGACAAAATGCAATTGTTAATGACTACTTTAAGCACCCTCTCCCACCTCAGGGTTAGCCAGCCTGAGGAAATTTGAGATCAGCATCCCAGATGCCCAGATGAGAGTCCCAAACTTGCTGAGCTCTGTGCCTTCTGTAAGCAAGAGGGCCATTGAAAAAGGGACTGTTCTAAGCTTCAAAGGGAGCCTAGGCTACCCAAACCCATAATGGCTGAGAAAACAAGACCGATGGGACCCAAGATTCCCCACAGCTCCCACTGGACGCCTTCCCATCTCCATGGAAGAGTGTTAGGTAACTTTTGAAGTGCTAAATAAAAATATTTAGTTAAAATGTGTTCTTAATGAGATAATTTTGTCAAATTCAGAAACTATCTAAAGGTTGATTCAAATTATGGATTAGAAAAGGTTATGAAATAAGGAATCTTTAAGTAGGAGAGAGATGTGAAGAAAGTTATGGATGTGGAGATGTATTTTTGGTAAGGAAGGTTATAAAGAATAATTGTATAAAGGAAAGTTATAAATAAAAGAGTATAACTGTCTATGAAAAAGGATCTTCAATTAAAAAATCAATATGAGAGGGCTATTGCAGTAGGAAAGGAAATCTTATATGATAAACTCTTGTTCTAGAGTCAAACAACTAGGTATTTAAGGAAGAGGTAGTATAGGACAAGTCAGAAAGTCCAAGCATGTCACAGATGGTCTCTGTAAGTTGTGACAAGGTTTGTGAGGGGGAATATATAAAAGGAATTTTGTATATGATTCTTAGGAATAATTAAAAGGGAACTGTTTATAATAGTCTTTCTAAAGAATGGTTCCGTCTGTTAAAACAAGGTTTTCTGGGCAGGCACAGTGGCTCACGCCTGTAATCCCAGCACTTTGGGAGGACAAGGCAGATGGATCACGAGGTCAGGAGTTTGAGACCAGCCTGGCCAATATGATGAAACCCCGTCTCTACTAAAAATATGAAAATTAGCAGGTATGGTGGTGAGAAAGAAGACACAGTGGAAGAGGAGTCCACCATGAGGATCCACATCTTCAGACTCCTTTCACAAACACCTTGTCTCTCTATGTCTTTCTATAAAGCAAAGGGAGTTAAGGAGGAGGTTTATGTAAGAACAGCTAGGGAATCATCACGTCTGAGAAAGTTCTAAGGAAAAATCCTACTTAAAAAGGAGCTAGTGCCCACTTGGTAAGAGAGCAAAGGTAAAAAGCATTGATCCATTTGTTTATCTAGAAATATCTGTGAACATTCTCCCTGCAAATCTGTAAAAATGCCAGTTCCTGCACCCAATTCAAGCAGTTACATGGATTTCCTGAACCATAGCCATAGAAATACTTATTGTATGTCTACATTGAAGGTATACATTTAAAAACAACTATACGAGGCCGGGCACGGTGGCTCATGCCTGTAATCTCAGCACTTTGGGAGGCCAAGGTAGGTGGATCACGAGGTCAGGGGTTCGAGACCAGCCTGGCTGACATGGTGAAACCCCATCTCTACTAAAGATACAAAAAAAAAAAAAAAATTAACTGGGCCTGGTGGCACATGCCTGTAATCCCAGCTACTTAGGAGGCTAAGGCAGGAGAATTGTTTGAACCTGGGAGGCGGAGGTTGCAGTGAGCCGAGATTGCGCCATTGCACTCCAGCCAGGGCGAGAGGGCGAGACTGTATCGCAGAAAAAAATAAAAAATAAAAACCCAAGCAACCAAACAGAAAAAAACAACTATATGAAAAACTCCATAGATGGGTTGACTGTGATGGAGAGGGTTACCACATAAAATATAGGATGTCCTATTACATTTGAATGTCAAATAAACAATGAATATAAGTATTTAATATAAGTAACTCTCAAATAATGCATGAGTTATGTTAAAAATCTGAAGTTCAAATTTAAGTGGGCATTTTATATTTTTATATGCTATATCTGGCAATCCTAGATGAAGGAAGTCTCTCTTGCCTAACTCTTGGAAGGGCAAGCAGCTATACAAAAGTAGAAGATAATTAATACTTCCAAATAGTCGTGGGTTCTAAAAGACAATGAAGCAAGGCAATGTTGGCTCTTTAACTGTGGAATCTTGAAAGACCTCTTAGACCTGAAATCTGAAGAAAGAGAAGAAACCAGCCTCATTATAACTTGGGGAAGGGGACACTTCAGAGTAGTAATTAAGATCAAAGATAAGACAGGTAAAATTCCTACCCTGACCCCAATTTATCATTTGATGACCTTGGGAAAATTATATTTTTGTGCCTTGGATTTATACACTTTTAAGTGGAAATTATTTGTACCTGTCTCATAATTTTTTATGATAATGTCACGTGAATTTGACTAGGAAGTGCTTAGCACAGTGTCTGGTACATGTTGGCCCTGAATGCCTTATCGTAATGTGTGGGGGTGTGATTTTGTTTGTTTCATGGCATGTCTGTTTCTCACATGGTGTGTCTCTAGGTGCTAATCTGTCTGTGTCACTCTAGGTCTCTGTTAGTGTTTTTAAATATTCTGTTAGTATTATATTTGATTCAAGTTGTGTCTGATAGCAGGAGTTTTTTCCTATGGCCCCAGGATAGGTTGCATTAAAGCTGTGTAGTGGAGAATGTATAGAAGAGAAAGAGAGCACCACAGTGTATAAGTATACAATTAAGTGGAGCCATCTTGGCTCACTGCAACCTCCACCTCCCAGGTTCAAACGATTCTCCTGCCTCAGTCTCCTGAGTAGCTGGGATTACAGGCACCTGCTACCATGCCTGGATAATTTTTGTATTTTTAGTCGAGACGGGGTTTCACCATGTTGGCCAGGCTGGTCTCAAACTCCAGCTCCTGATCTCAAGTGATCTGCCTGCCTTGGCCTCCCAAAGTGCTGGGATTACAGACATGAGCCACCACGCCCAGCCTACAATTGATTTTGATTGGTATATGTTGTAGTCAGTGTAGGCTGCTATAACAAAGAGTCATAGACTGGGTGGTTTATAAACCATAGGAATTTATTTCTCTCTGTTCTGGAGGCTAAAAGTTTAAGATCAGGGTGCCAAGTGTGGTCAGATTCTGGTGGGGGCCCTCTTCCAGGTTGCAGATTTCTCATTGTATTCTCACTTGGCAGAAAGAAGGTAAGAGAGTCTTCTGGGGTCTCTTTTACAAAGACGCTAATCCCATTCAAGAGGACTCCACCCTCATGGTCTAATTACCTCCCAAAGGCCCCACCTCCTAATACCATGATATTGGAGGTTAGGATTTCAATGTGTGAATTTGGGGGGGACACAAACATGCAAATCATACAGCGTATTTTCTGTTTGAAGAAAAACTTCCTGAGTTCTCATTTTATCAGAAGATACCACATTGGGAACAAATTATTATTCAGTGATATCATGTGCTAGAAAAAGAGATCTACATATTTCTGTATATATTTGACAGAAGCACATCAACTCTACCCAAGCGAGTGGGGTAGTTTGAGAACTATAATCCAAAAGAAGGTAAACATGGGCAAATGTCCTATTAGCTGGATATATGAGGAAGCATCACATATCAGAGTTGAGAGAAGCAAGTAATCACTTTTCTCTATAGTCTATGTAGAAGGGTAGACCTGGAAATAGTCTTTGAAGAAGTATACATTAGTCAAAGCTAAAGGTGCAGGGTAGGTTACATAAAGATCCTAAGAAATGTACTGGAGATAGGAATTCATATGACATGGGTGAGTGAGACTGAAACTTCACTCTAAGGAGCAGTAAGGTAAGTAGAGGGCATGGAGGGTCTTGAGTGTCAGCAAAGGAGTTGGGTATTGATCCAAAAGAGACTAAAATTGTCATTTGATATATTTTCTCTCTATATATGTGTATATATTAATATATATCATAGTGTATCAGGGTTTCTCAGCTTTGAAGCTATTGATGTTTTGGACTGGAAAATTATTTGTCGTGGAGAGCTGTCCTTTGCATTGGACTATGTTTGGGAGCATCCCTGGCCTTTATCCACTGGATGCCAGTAGCATCTCCTCTCCAGTTGTGACAACAAAAATGTCTCTATGCATTGTCAAAAGTCTCCCAATGGGGCAAAATCACCATGGGTTGAGAACCACTGCTTAGATCCTTCATTCATGAAAGAGGCATGCTGGTTGAGCAGGGAAGCCTCAGTCATAACTTAGACTGAGTTTTTTAGGTAGTCTATTGTCTTGTACACATATGTGTATCCTGCATCACCTGATGTGAGGCTAACCCTTCCTAATACAGTGTTTCAAATTGCATGCCTGGTTCTCCTTATATCAGCATCCACACAATGAACCAATATCAGGCTTTCTATAACAGATATAAAAAATGAGTTAAAATGTAATGTATTAATAAAATGAAAATTTAAAAATAAAATCACATGTATTAGCACAAAAACCAAAAGATATCTGAAATATACCTAGTAAAATGTTGGCCATATTTCTATGTAGAAAGATAGTGTGATGCTATTGAGATAAACTAGAGAAAACCTAAATAATGGAAAGGTAATATATACATTGTAAGATTTCATCATTTTATTTTATTTTATTATTGTGTTATTATTATTATTTTTGAGATAGAATCTCACTCTGTCACCCAGGCTGGAGTGCAGTGGTGCGGTCTCAGCTCACTGCAACCTCTGCCTTTCAAGTTCAAGTGATTCTCGTGCCTCAGCCTCCCAAGTAGCTGGGATGACAGGCATGTGGCACCATGCCCAGCTTATTTTTGTATTTTTATTAGAGATGGAGTTTCACCATGTTGGCCAGGCTGGTCTCGAACTCCTGGCCTCAAGTGATCTGCCCACCTCTGCCTCCCAAAGCGCTGAGATTACAGATGTGAGCCACCATGCCCGACCAGATCTCATAATTTTAAAGATACCTATTATAATCAAACTGATCTACAGATTCAGGAAATATTATCCAAAATCACAGCAGCTTACTCTTTTTTTTGGCAGAAATTTACAAAATAATTCCAAAATGTATATGTAAGTACAGAGAGGCAATACAGAACAAGCAAATCTTGAAGGAGAAGAATAGGTCAAGTTTTCTGTTACCACATATCAAGACTTATAAAGCTATAGTAAATAAGAGCGTGGGGGATTATTAAGTTAGATAAATAGACAAGAGGAAGAGAGTCAGAAATGAAAAGGACCGCACATATGGGCATCTGGTGTATAGAAAAAGTAAGTCTGCAGAATAAAGAGGGAAAATATGTTTTTTTTTCAACAAATGATGATTGGTCTTTTTCTTTTTCTTTTTTTTTTGAGATAGAGTTTCGCTCTATCACCCAGGCTGGAACAGAGTGGCACAATCTCAGCTCACTGCAACCTCTGCCCCCTGGGGTTCGAGCAGTTCTCGAGCCTCAGCGTCCTGAGTAGCTGGGACTACAGGTGTGTGCCACCATGCCCAGCTAATTTTTTGTATTTTTAGTAGAGAGACGCTTTCACCATGTTGGGCAGGCTGGTCTCAAATTCCTGACCTCAAGTGATCTACCTGCCTTGTCCTCTCAAAGTGCTGGGATTACAGGCATGAGTCACTGCCCCCCACCAAGTGCTGGCTCATTTTAATACCAAATGAATATACTTATTTCTAGATAAATGAATTTAGATAGATAGATAGATAGATAGATAGATAGATAGATAGATAGATATTCCAGGTGATTTTCCCTCCCACTATACATAAATATCAGTTCTAGGTGCATTTTAGATCTAAATGTGAAAGGTAGAACAAGATAGCCTCTAAATGTTAATAAAGGGAAATATCTTTGTGACTCCTAGGGAGCAGAAGATTTGTAAAACAAAACCCACAAAACACTAACACATATGTACGTATATAATATATGACAAATACACACATATAAATAAATTTGGATTCATTAAAACTAAAATCTTTTGTTCCTCAAGTTGTTAAGAGATTCAGAGGTTCAAATGGCAAGTTACGGTGTAAGGGAATTGTGTTTATAACACGTGGAATCAACAAAGAGCTTGTAGTCAAAATATAGAAAGAGCTACTACACATGAGTAAGAAAGGAACAGAAAAACAAAAATCAAGTGATTTGAAGAGGCATTTCACAAAATGGAATATTGAATAGTAATAATAATATAAAAAGGACTTAACAACATTACTAATCAGCTATTTACAGAATAAATAAGCAATTTTGACCCATTAACATCCAGGAAAATAGTGAAATTAAAAAGCCTGATCATATTAAATTTTGGAAAGAATTTGAAGCAACAGGAATTTAATGTATACTGCAGGTGCATGATACTATCTCTGAAAATTTTGGGGGTATCTAATAAAATTATCTAATGAATTATGCATATCATAGGCCTCAACATTACATTTCTGTATGTATATCCAGTGCAAATGTGCACTGAGATATGTGGAAAAAATCTCCAAAAATGTAGTTTATAATAGGCAAAACTTGAAAAAAAGGTCAATTGACAGTAGGATGGATAAATAAACTATGGGCATCCAAACCATGGAACAGTAGAGCACAATGAAAATGAACTACAATTAACATGGATCTATCTCACCAACATCATATTGAACAAAACCAGACCCATGACATATCCATACTGTATAACTCAGCAATGTGAGCACATATGCATCAGAAGAAATGTACAAGAAGGGCCCTAGAAGTAAACGGAAACACAAATCTTCATTAACCTAAAATGTGTGGTAGGCAGCTTTTAAGAGAGCCCCCCACGATACCCAGCTCCTGTTAATCATGCCCTTGTGTAATTCCGTCCCCTTGAATGGTGGGCTGGGCCTGCTTAAACATTTTCAATGAACAGCATCAGCAAAAGTGATAGGATGTCACTTCCAAAATTAGGTTATGAAAGATTCTGACTTTCCTCTTGCTTGTACTCACTCTGGCTCTTCTGAATTGCTTGCTCTGATGACACAAGTTGCTATGTTGTCAGCAGTCCTGTGGAGACTTCAAATGGTAAGGAACTTAGAGTTGCCTCCAGACAATAGTTGGTGAGTACTTACATCCTCAGTCTAACATGCTGTTAACAACCATATCAGTGATCATGAAAGCCAGTCCTTCACCAGTCTAACCTCGAAACGACTGAATCTCCTGCTGGCACCTTGATTGTAGCTTTGTGAGGGACCCTGAGCCAGAGAACCCAGCTAAGCCACTCCCAGAATCCTCACCCACAGAAATTAGAAGCCAATTTTTTTTTTTTTTTTTTTTTTTTGAGACAGAGTCTTGCTCTGTTGTCAGGCTGGAGTGCAGTGGTGCGACCTCGGCTCACTGCAACCTCTGCCTCCTGGATTCAAGCGATTCTCCTGCCTTAGCCTCCTGAGTAGCTGGGATTACAGGCGCGCTTCACCACACCCAGCTAATTTTTGTATTTTTGGTAAAGACGGGGTTTTACCACATTGGCCAGGACAATCTCGATCCTTAACCTTGTGATCCACCCGCCTCGGACTCCCAAAGTGCTGGGATTACAGTCGTGAGCCACCGCACCCAGCCGCCAACAAATGTTTTAAACAACAACGTTTTAGGGTTATATTTTACACAGCAATGGAAAATGAATACAAAGGATAAATATGTTGCAGTATGTTTATGTTGTGACATACTATATAAAAACAGGGATAAACAACAAGAATGAAATGTGTAGAATATTATTTTAAGGAAAAACGTAGAAAATATACTGGAGCTGTGATTCTATTTATATAACGTTCAGACATAGGTAAACAATGGTGTTTAAGAATAAAATAATAGGTGATAAAATCTTAAAAATGCAGGAAGTAATAAAAGTCAGGTTGGTTATATATGATATATAATATATGCCATATAACATATATGATATATAATATATAACATATGATATATGACATACGACATAATATATAACATATGATATATAATATATGACATATAACATATGATACGCAAAATATATAACATGTGATATGTAATATATGACATATAACATATATGACATGCAATATACAGTATATAACATATACGACATGTAATATACTATGCATGGCATATATGACATATGACATATATTATATATACTATATGATATATAACATATATGATATATAATACGTGATATATATTTTTGGGGAAGAGAGGAGACAGTGACTGGGAAGTTACCCTTATTAGATGCTTGCCATGTTTTACTGCTTGGCCTTTGTCACAATTCTGCAGGTGCTTGCTTTGTAATTACTTAAGTTGGCATACATGTTTTATACACTTTTCTGTACATAAAGTTAAGTTTGCATATATATTTTATGTACTTTTCTGCATGGGTGATAATATTCACAAAAAAAGTTTAAAAATGAAAAAAGTGCTATTTTGTAGAACAAGAATTTTCAAAAATGGATAAAATGGAAGTTCTGAGATAGATACATGGATATTTTATAACTAATATAAATTTCAATGTATTTAAAATTTTTCTATGAATTAATTGTTTTAAAAATCTATTTGAAAAGTTAAAGGAAATATATGAGGTAAACGATTCTAAGGACTGATAGATTTATAGCAAGTAAATGCATAAAGAACAGAATATGGAAAAATTCTTGCCATTCTACTTGATATATCCAAAATATATATGTAACATATATGATTTTGTATAAATACAAAGTATATAAATAATTGTTGACCAGGCATGGTGGCTCATGCCTGTAATCCCAGCACTTTGGGAGGCCAAGACGGGTGGATTGCTAGAGGTCAGGAGTTCGAAACCAGCCTGGCCAACATGGTGAAACCTTGTGTCTACTAAAAAAAAAATTAGCTGGGCGTGGTATTGGGTGCCTACAGTCCCAGCTACTTGGGAGACCGAGGCAGAATAATTGCTTGAACCCGGGAGGTAGAAGTTGCAGTGAGCCGAGATTGGGCCACTGTACTCCAGCCTAGGTGACAGAGGGAGACCCCTTCTCAAATAAATAATAAATAAAGTAAAATAAATAAATAATGTAATTCAGCTTGTCAAGTTGTTGATGGCTGTTGTAAGACCTCGGATCGTGTGTGTGTGTTTCAACAAAGTGTCACTCTGTTGCTTAGGCTGGAGTGCAGTAGCATGATCTTGGCTCATTGCAGCCTCCGCCTCCCGAGTTCAAGCGATTCTCCTGCTTCAGCCACCTGAGTAACTGCGATTTCAGGCGTGCGCCACCATGCCAGGGTAATTTTTGTATTTGTAGCAGAGATGGGGGTTTCACCATGTTGACCAGGCTGGTCTCGAACTCCTGACATGAAGTGAACAGCCCACCTCAGCCTCCCAAAATGCTGGCATTACAGGCGTGAGCCCCCGTGCCCGGCGGTTCTTGTCTTATTAGTTTAAAAGAATTTAAACCAGAGTCACACAGCAAAAGAAGTGCAGCGTAGATTAATTTATTGCAAAGGAAAAATAATATTTTGTAAGTTAGGTGCAGAATAGACAGCGCACGCTGAGAGAGAGAGAACCCAGGGCAGGCTGTTCCTACGGATGAGACAGCAAAGATTGGCGCTAGGGAGGCTCCCTTTATAGGGGTCTTACATGACTATTTAGAAGGAGGTGGGAAGAAGTGTTACTAGTAAGCATCTTCTGGGTAGTCCTCTGAGTGCACATGCGCAGTAGCTGTACGTGCTTGTTCATACATGGGATGTCTCATTGGCATCTTAAATCTCCAGTCAGAGGTGTGTTTTTTTACTATTGTAATGAGCAAAGGCTCAGTCTAAGTACAGGTGAAGTCAAAATGCCCATGCTGTGTCTAGGGGAAATTTCCTCTTGATAGCTGTTGAATGAGCTCAATTTCAGTGTGAATGCTGAGGCTTATTGTGTTGACTGTACGGTCACCACGGTTGCTGTGTCCCAAGAACATGGTCACCTCCTTGAATACCTATCCTGCGTCAAAGTGTCAGTAGGGTAACTGGGTCCCTCTTGCACTGTTGATTGCAAAGAGAAACAACATACACTGAAATAGAAATCACTAATTACCAGCAATAACCAGAAGACATTCAAAGCCTTTGACCTATGTTTGCAACAATCCTTTGACTCATTAATTTTCCTAAAATACATTTCGAAAACAGAAGAATTGCTAAAGTATATCAACTCCTGTGACTATAATGCAGCTATTAAGACGATGATAAAGAAGACTTGAAAATAACTTACCTTCAAATTTCATAACTTGTTTTGTTTTTTGAGACAGAGTCTCTTTCTCTTGCCCAGGCTGGAGAGCCCTGGTGCCATCTCGGCTCACCGCAACCTCTGCCTCCTGGGTTGAAGCGATTCTCGCGCCTTAGCCTCCCGAGTCGCTGGGATTACAGGCGCCCACCACGCCCTGCTAATGTTTTGTATTTTTTAGTAGAGACGGGGTTTTGCCAAGTTGGCCAGCCTGGTCTTGAACTCCTGACCTCAGGTGATCCACCTGCCTCGGCCTCCCAAAGTTCTGGGATTACAGGCCTGAGCTACAGAGCCCAGCTTGCTTTTTTCTTTCTCTTTTTCTTTCTCTTTCTTCTCTTTTTCCTCCCTCCCTCCCTCCCTCCTCCCTCCTTCCCTCCTTCCCTTCCTTCCTTCCTTTTTTTTTTTTTTTTTTTTTAACAAAACAAAACAAAAATCTTGTGGCCATGTCAGTGCTACACGTTTCTTCAATGTTGGTCCCTCGATTTGTCTTGAGAATTTCTGTCTTGGTGTATTTGTCGTGCTGTTTTTTTTTTTTTTTTTTTCTGCTTATCTTTTTGATGAATTTATTTTAATGCTCACAGTAGTAATGATTTCTAAAAGAAGGGGTTGGGGTCACCACACCTCGAGTTTCCCCCCCTTTTTGGCAGCTTCATCTCTCTCACTAGCCCCACCGTCACCTTCTTCTACTCTATTCCCCTCTCCCCTTTCTCTCAGGCTCTAAGGCGTTTTTGCAGTCATCAGGTAGGAAGCCCACCAGAAGAATATTCATTAAACTGATAACGTGAACAATATTGACAATCAATACCCAATCAACCATTAAAGTTAGAAAACCCAACAACACCATCGTAATACTGATGGTACAGAATTACGACAGCTGCTTTTTCCTCTCCAAGGCCAGGGTCCTGAATTCCAGGAGAGTCGAAAGGAAAGTTGGCTGGACTTGGGTATTGTTTCCTCGTATTAAAAGGCCTCACCCGACGAGGGTGGGATTCGAACCCACGCGTGCAGAGCACAATGGATTAGCAGTCCATCGCCTTAACCACTCGGCCACCTCGTCTCGATATACCCCGTTTCCTGAGTATTTTATTTCAGAGTTTGTGATCGGAACCCACAGACGGCCTTAGAAGACTTAGGACATGGTTCGAAGACGTTTGGGAGACGTGGAAATGGCTCGTTTTCACATGAATGATCAAGAACTGAATGGAAACGCTTTGAGGGGGGAAAAACGGTCTTAACTTTCATGGGACTCACACAAATGTTCGAGACATGATAGTAACATAGTTGCCGGGCGGGTCTCTCCCTTTCTTCCGCTTCCTGGTCCCGAGGCAGGCGGTGCCTGAGCAGGCTGCGGGTGTGACCGGGCCGACGGGGCGCACGGGGTTTGCCTTCGACCTGGGGCGGCAGGTGAGCCGGTCAGTCCTTCTGTCCGCTCACCGCGTCTAGTCGCGTCGGGATCGCGCACCTGGGAACCAGCAGGAGACGGAGATTCCCAAAACCGTTCACACCGGAGTCGATTTCTCTTCAGAGAAGCCCACGCAAATCAATCACAGGCCGAGCAACAGGGAACAGGGGAAATCCTGCAGGAATGGACCCCTGCTGTATTTTCATACTCTCACTGTGAGGATATTTTACGTTAGATTGCACTAACATCTTGAGTGAAGACCACCTTTACTTGTTTCTGTGAATTCACAAAGAATCATCCTTTTCTTTTTCCCCGGAAGAGCCCTTATATTGTAGTGTTTGCTGCTTAGACGTGCCTGAAATCTTCAACCTCAACTCAACCCACTTCCTTACCTCTTATTTTCCATGCTAAGTCCCATTTGGGTTTTTGCATCAAGACAGATCCAGTTTTCCTCTTCCAACAAGCGATTTTCTCTCATGAAATGCTCTTTCCCTTTCTCACTTTAGCCTGGCTGAATTATTGATCCATACTTTGGTTCTTAAAGCTATTTTTTTTAAAAATTAACAAAATTTTTAATCAAAGTTAACTACGCATGTTTTAAAAGCTCAATTCAAAAAAAATATGTATGCGAAACAGTGGTCTCTCCTATCTTATTCCTCTTAGTAGAGGCATTTTCAGCCATTTGGCATTTTGTGTTGCTGTTTTTACCTGCATGTCTCCAAATATGCTATTGCAGAGATGGCTAGTTGTCCATTCATTATTTCTGTTTTTTCCAATAAATGGAAAATTAGCTGAACTCATAGCCACCCATGAAAAGATTACAGTGACTTCCCTTGAGAGTCAGCATCATCACGTGACCAATTTCTAAGTAAAGGTATAAGAGAGAAAATGTATGTAAAGCTTCCAGGTTATGTCCATAAGAGAAGGAAATAACCTCTATTTATCTCTTCTTCATGTATCTGCTTTTGAGAATGAAGGCTTCATGAAACAGTGATTGAACCCAGCACACTGGAAGAAGGAGGGAGCCATGACATAGAAGACTGGAACCAACACCATGAAGCCAAATCATCACCCTGGCATTGATTACACCCTCAGACAGTCACAGTAATGTCTGCTTCTTTTAAGCCATGGTTCTTTGGGTCTTTGTTACAAAGACAAAATTGTACTCTAATACATATGCTACATATTAATTTTAAGCTTAGTATTTTCCATTGATTTCCCATTATACAAATAGAAGATTCACTTCTCTTCCTCACCGTAAACACCTCCACGGACACTCTTCTTAGCAATTTTTCCTTCAAATATAGTTATATCAGAATTTTTATTGAATGAGTAATCACCCTTTCTATAATTATGTTTGGCAATATTATTTACCTTTCGTATTTTGTTTCCTGAACATTATTTTTAGAAAAAAATCACAAATAACCGTAAAAGCTTTGCCAAAACAATAAACTGAGTGATTTCTAAACTTGATATTTGGTTTTCATCCTGATGTCTTCCTTCACCATTGTACTATACATTTTATTTCCCTGCCACTGGTGCTGTATTCCCAATTTCTCGTGTATTTTCTATCTTAATATACCTTCACATTTTGGTGGAGTACATTGTAAAGCAGCTTCCTGAGAAGAAGTTTATTGTAGATGGAGACTTTTTAATACTTCTCCAGCAACTTGATTGAATGTTTGTCAGGGAAATATTTTTCAAGCTTTTGAAATTCGTTTCAGGATTTTGAGGGAGTTCTCTATTTTCTTCTAGCTTCCAGTATTCATTTTGAGAAGTACAAAGTCATTCTAATTACAGAGTCTACATTTGCAGTTGGCTTTTATTTATCTATTTCAGGATAATTTCCTTGTCCTCAATGTTCTGCAATGTCTGAAAGATATGCTTTAGTGTGTTTCCATTTCTATTCCTTGTTTTGGGAACTCTGTTACATCATTAAATCATGTATTTCGGTTAGGGATATTAGCTTGTTTTTTGTTGTTGCTGGTTTTGTGATTTCTGTGTTCTCTGTCCTTTTTTTTTTTTTTTTGAGACAGTCTTGCTCTGTTGCCCAGGCTGGAGTGGAGTGGAGCAATCTCAGCTCACTGCAGTCTCTGCCTCCTCAGTTCAAGTGATTCTCTGCCTCAGCCTCCCAAGTAGCTGGGGCTACAGCGTGTGCTACCACACTCAGCTAATTTTTTTTCTTTGCTTTGCTTTTCCTTTCTTTCTTTTTTCTTTTCTTTCTCTCTCTCCCTCCCTCCGTCTCCTCCCTCCTTCCCTCCCTCCCTCTCCTCTCTTCCTTCCTTCCTTCCTTCCTTCCTTCCTTCTCTTCCTTTACTTGGATTTTAAATCTCCAGTATGCTTCCTCTACTTTTGCTGTTGTTTTTACTGCTCTTTCCTGGTTACATTCTTTATACTTTTAAAAAATTAATAGACATTTTAGGCAGTTTTTTATTTACAGAAAAATTGATGAGAAAGTACAAACAGTTCCTATATTTCTCCTCTCCTTCCTATAGCTTCCCTTGTTATTAAATCTTATACGATTGTGGTCCATTTGTTACAACTGATGAACCAATATTGATACATTAATATTAACTAAAATTTGTAGTTTATTTTAGATTCAGTCCTCCTTGTTGTAACTCTTATGGGTTATGTTGTAACTCTTTCCTCTTTGATAAATGTATAATGACATGTGTCCATCATTGCTGTATCATGTATAATAGTATCTCCACTCTAAACATTCCGTGTGCTTCACCTCTTCATCCTTCCCTCCCTCCCTCCCAGCAATGACTGCTCTTTTTTGCTGTTTACATATTTTTATGTTTTTCACTATGTTGTATAGTTGGAATCATATATATAGTATGTGGACTTTTCAGATTGACTTCTTTCACTTAGCAGTATGCTTTTAAGATTCCTCCATGTCTTTTCCTGTCTTGATAGCTCTTTTCTTTTCATCATGAAATAATAGTCCATCCCTTGTGCCACACTTTGCATGAAATATATCTGTTCACCTACAGAAGTACATCTTGGTTGTTTATGTTTTAGCAAATCCAAATAAAACTGCTATAAACATTGATGTGAAGGTTTTTGTGTGGACATGGATTTTCAACTCATTTGAGTATATATCAAGATCACAGTTGCTGGAGTTTCCCTTTATATTTTTACTCCACATTTTGGAGATGCCCTTCAGGTTTTATTTCAATTGTTCTAAGTTTTTTCTTTCTACTCTCATAATTTTAATTTCAAGAGACTTCTATAGAGTTATCCTTTTGTACAGCATTCTTTCTCTCCCTTTCTAAAAAAAGCTTTTAAAAAATCCCTGTTTCTCAGATTAGACACTAACTTCAGTGTCTAATGATGCCTAGTGATCTTTGATTGCTGGTCCATAATTATAATTAAGCTCTAAAAATAACTGGAAACTAAGACCATTAGTCCAGTTTATTGACTCTGGGAACCATTTTAGAATGACCTGCCTGTGTCATTTACTATCAGACTCTTACATGTCAAAATATCCAACTTATCCCTCTTAGGATAGTAAAATTCCTTGTAGAGAAGGGTCATTCAATCTTTTCTGCCTAGATGACATCAAACTGACTTTCTGAATTCAGAGAAAATTCTTAATGAACAGAGGTTAGAGGAAGTTCCTTTTGAATTTCAAACTTAATAAGTAATACTATTCCAAGTTATAAAATTAAATTACAAATAAATTATACAATTAATTTACAAATAAATTATACACTTATATTTTATTTATAAAAAGAGACAATATATACCCCACCTATGAATAAGGATCTGCATCTTCATACTCAATGGCCCATAAAATTGGTCAGAAAAAGGAAAGGTAAAAAGATCCACACTTTCAGAATACCAAGATGAGCAGGGCAAGTTGAGTCTCCGTGAGGTCCATGAAGCTAGAACAAAACTGGGGTTGGGGAGTGGTGTTCACTTTCAGTCTTGGCCACAAAAGCAAACAAAACAGCTATTCTGAGGAAATATTTTAATTTAGACAGCATGAGCAAAATAACTGGATTGATATCTTCCTCTCCATTTTTTCCCTCTTTCGAATTCCAGTGTTAATCAATTCTCCTGAGCATTTTCAACACAGTACCCACAAATTTCCAGAACATGGATTGAGAAAAACTTTGAGATTCCAGCCTTAATGACTGCTCTTCGTGGTCTCTCTCTCCAGTTAGACGAACCTGGGCTAGCAATATTCTGAAGAGTCAACAGTCAACCCTGGTGCTATATACTTCCATGGGAATTCCATACTTTCTCAAAACGCGTCATCATGGTAAATAATTAAGTACCTGTAATATTAAGTTCTGTAGAAATGAAACCATGTTTTTCCATCACTGCCTCCATAGCTTTCGGCACTGAAGGTGACATGCCGTGCTCATTGGCTATGCATCCGTTGAAGGAATAAAGGAATGAACTCTGACCCGGGAAAGCAGGAGAGGCAGGAGTGTGACACCTTAACAGTCGACTGCAGTGGGAGCAGCGGCACCAGCAGCACTTGGGGAGACTTACTTTCCAGTGTGGCGGGAGTAGTAAACACTAGGAGTCAGAGAGTGATGACCAAAGCTGGAGTTAAAAGTGGAAATTAAAATTCTCCTTCCTATAAGAGGAAGATAATCTGTTAACTACAGCTCACGTTTCCCCTCCAGCACTCGGCCAAACACGCACACGCAAGCGCGCACGAGCTGCCCACGGCCTTTCTTTCGGGGTTTGAGAAGAGATGGACAGAGGTGGGAGAGCGCCGCTGCAGCCGCATCAACATTCCGGTGTCTGCCCTTAAGAGGAGGTCTGGGATTCAGTACTTGCCTGCTTCGAAGACAATTCTACTGTTCATGTGGTGAAAGTACATATTTTTGGGTATGAATATTTGGGGAAATACTTTAAAAATCCTTAAAGCTTATTGGGCGAAAATGAAGTGGGCTCGTCCGGGATTTGAACCCGGGACCTCTCGCACCCGAAGCGAGAATCATACCCCTAGACCAACGAGCCACTTAGAAGTGATATTTGTGCATATTTACTGTAGGATTTATTCCCAAATTATTTATTTTTATTCTTCAAAGGATTTGTTACCAAATAATATTTATCACTCCATCAATTATTTACATAAATGAAAGGGTTGGAAAGGCTATTTCTGTGGATGGTCTGCTGGTAGCTTAAATTACCATACCAAACTACGGTACAAGCTGGTAGCTTTAATTACAAATTAAAACTTGTAACCTGTAGAAACATTTCTCCTTTATTCTACTTTGCTATACTACTCTAAGTAATTTAACTCATTTTTTTTCCATTTTTAGCTTTCAATTAAAATGTTAGAAAAATTTGAGTTTTCAAGTTTCCTTATCTCACTTCCACCCTTTTTGAAAGTTGGATATTACTGTTACTGAGGGACTTCTAGATTATTTGCTCTAACAAGGAGTATTTTCGCTACCAGAAATTTTTCAGAAAGAATATTCCTAATCTCAGCAAAATTCTACTTATAAGAGATTTCTTAACGTCAGCTTTTCAGGGGTACCGAGATGTATTTGGTTGGTTTACTAACTTCCTCCTACATACAAATTTAAGAAAGCTACAAAAACCTTTGGTTAAATGCAAAGAAAGTTTTTACAACAGATCATTAGCTGATACATCTAAGTCGCATTTTATATTCATGTTAAGATTTATGTTTTAAATTAATGCATATTTTCAATTTCATTTTGCTGTCCCGAATTTGATGCCTTCAAAAATTTAAAAGCTAGTTCTCAATTATCCAATAATTATTACAGAGTACCTGTTTATTTATTTACTAAAAATGAAACTCTCTTGCAAGGACAAATCAAAATAAGGATTATCTTGAATATGTGTGAAGAGCAATCAATCTTTTCTGAAAGGGAGAGTAGATTTAAACTAGTACTTAATTTGAATTTTGACATGGATTTACTGAGTGGATCAAAATAATTATGAGGCTACTAGGCATTCCTCTAACTCCTGCCCACCTTACTAATGTTAGAATAGTGAGATTCTTTTGCAATCCAACTGCTTTCTTTGTACTATGAAAGCCTAAAAAAATCTTGACTAATCCCTCTGAAACACACACATAGGAGTAGTAATCATTCCTAACTGCCCTAAAACTTAGAAGTGACTATGATTCAGACTCAACATTCCACTTCCATGAAAATATGTTTTTCTCCTCAAGAAATAGCATCTCATGTCCATGCATAGATGGAGCTGGGACTTAGGACTGTACTGAGATTTTAAATCAAAGGTTAAATATTTCAGCGTGGAAAATAATTATTCATCCTGAACCCAACAATTTCCCAGATAACCTGTTCTTTGACACACAACTTAGAGCACTTCTCTTCATCTTGAAGTCAACAGAATAGATTAGTTTACTAATTTCTGAACTCAGCACAATGGTCTTGGGATCACATACTTTATATACAGACCCACACTCTCAACCCCAAACCCTCATTCTCTCTTCAGTTTCATAGTATAATATACATTTCCCTTCCCCAATCCAACTTTTCTAAGGATAATAAATAGTTCATTTACTTTTATACCAGTGGGAACTCAGATTCCAAAGAAAGGTCATTATTTAAAGATTACTAAACATCAGCGCCAGGACACACATCAGGGGACCCACGTAGGACTTATATTCCAGTCATTTTACAGAGATGTTTACTGTCCTTTTCTAGGCCATGTAGATCATGCATAATAACATGCTTAGTTGCATTAGCAAATATGAATATATTCATAAACTCAAATTTCTTAGAAAATAGAAAATGTGGCTTAAAGATACAGATACCGAAGACAACTTAGAACAATGGATATAAAATTTCCCGACAAATGACAAGATTCATTCACCAAATTTCTATATACATATACACACATACACATAAACCTACACACATATATACATATATCAAATTACTCAGCAATTTCTCTGTTGGATATATACCCCCAAAAAATAAAATTAGCGCCTGGTAGAGGTATCTGCATTTCCATGTTCCTCAATAGATGAATGGAGAAAGAAATTGTGGGATATGTGTGTGTGTGCGCGCACATGCACAAGCGTGTGCATAATAATGTTATATATAATATATATATTATACGTCTGAGAGCAGTGGCTCACGCCTGTAATCCCAGCACTTTGGGAGGCCAAGGTGAGTGGATCACTTGAGGTCAGGAATTCAAGACTAGCCTGGCCAATATGGCAAAACCCTGTCTTTACTAAAAACCCCGTCTCTCACAAAAATTAGCCGGGCATGGTAGCGCATGCCTGTAAAT
Organism: Trachypithecus francoisi; assembly: GCF_009764315.1. Classification (NCBI taxonomy): domain Eukaryota; kingdom Metazoa; phylum Chordata; class Mammalia; order Primates; family Cercopithecidae; genus Trachypithecus; species Trachypithecus francoisi. Next base: position 27,261,711 of record NW_022681455.1, on the reverse strand, counting down.
CCAGCTACTCAGGGCCGAGGCAGGAGAATTGCTTGAACCCTGAGGGAGGAGCTCGCAGTGAGCCAAGATCGCACCACTGCACTCTAGCCTGGGTGACAGAGTAAGACTCCATCTCAAAAAAATTTTTTTTTAATTACAATATATATTATAGTGTCTATATATGTGTATGTGTGTGTGTGTGTATAGTGGTATAATATGATATGAGTATATATAACGAAATACTATCTAGCCTTATAAAAGGAGGTACTGCCATTTGCAGCAACATGGATGAAACTGGAGGACATTATGCTAAGCTAAATAGGCCAGGCACAGAAAACAAAATACTACATGATCTTACTTATATATGCAATCTAAAAAACAAAACCAAACAAAAATCTCAAATACACAGAGACAGAGTACAGAGGTAATTATCCGGAGTGGAAGAGTAGAGGAGGAAATGAAGAGACAGAGGCCAAAGGGTACAAAGCTGTAGATATCTGGGATGAGTAAGTATACAGATCTAATGTACAACATGAGGACAATAGTGATAGTATTGTATTATATGCTGGAAATTCTCTAAGAGTGGATTTTGGATAATTTTAACACACACACACACACACAAAGGATAACTGTGAGATGATGAATATGTTAATTTGCTTGACTATAGTAACCCTTTCACTATGTATATCAAAAATTATTTTATACATCTTAAATAGATGCAATACAAAGTTTAATTAAAAATAGATGTTTATATCAGTATAAGATCTCCTGAAACAGAGTTGCATCCCAATCACAAATCATTATTACTGTGTCTGTTTTATGACTCTGAAGTCTCTATATTCCACTAAAACCAAATACTGAATCCCTCAAAGATATGACACTTTAAAAAATCTCCTCTTAGAAGCCCATCTTTTTAGTCAAGCAGTGTAAACTGCCTCCCAAATCTTTATAGTTTGGGAGGTTCTCTACTTGCTGAAGTTTTCATAAGGTTTCTCTTCAGGTGACATTTCTATTCACCTGAATTTTTATTCAGGTGAGAGAGGACTAAGGAAATGGGCCAATCCAGGATCTTTATTGTAAGTCTGGCCACAGGCCTCCAACCAATTGACTGACAGCTGGAAGTTGAACAATATTGCTCGATAGAGAATACTGATAAAGATGGTCATGATGATAATTGTGGTGAGATGATGGTGATGATGGTCATGGTGGTGGGGTGATGATGATGATGACAATATGAAAGACAAATGTAAAGTAAAATACACACTTGGCAGGAATGTGGCTCACACAGTTGTGTTGATTCTTCCAGCTGAATCACCAACAGTAGTGTGCCTGTCATGAAGTTTTCATGAACTAATGAAGTGCCAGAAAATTGAATTATTATGAACATAAATCACAAAGTGATTGGTAATACAGAATTAAAGCATATGTAATTGCAGGGTACAAGAGGCAGATTTTTTTTTTTTTTTTTTTTTTTTTTGTGAGACAGAGTCTCACTCTTTTTGCCCAGCCTGGAGTGCACTGGCATGATCTGGGCTCACTGCAACCTCCACCTCCCAGGTTCAAGTGATTCTCCTGCCTCAGCCTCCCGAGTAGCTGGGATTACAGGCACCCGCCACCACTCCTGGCTAATGTTTTTGTATTTATAGTAGAGACGGGGTTTCACCATGTTTGACCAGGCTGGTCTTGAACTCCCAACCTCAGGTGATCCACCCACCTTGGCCTCCCAAAGTGCTGGGATTACAAGTGTGAGCCACCTTGCCCGGCCCACAAGAGGCAGATTTTAAAGGAAATCATTCTTTTAGGCCACTCTCTCTTCAGTGTAGCCTATCCAAAATGTCAAGCAACATAGCAAATGTTTGCTAATAGAGTACACAATTATAAGAATCAAAAGTCTTTTGTTTTCTCACACTTAGTATCTACTATGCACTATTTTAAAGGCACCTACCTTTTTACTTCTCACAATAGCCCTAAAAACAGATAATGCTGTTATTCTATATTCCATTTCAGAGATAAAGACACCAAACCACAAACAGATACAGCACACTGACCAACCAAGGCAGAGCTACAATTAAAAAACCAAGAAGAATTTGCCTTTCTATCCCTTCCTCAAAATCTCCATCAGCTTTTCTGAGGCATTATAAATAAAACTAAAATCTAAGTTAACCAGTGTGATTAATAGGCAGACACAACTTCAAAGTAAGTTCTCTGGACCCCTCCAGTAATATTTTGCCAATTCAAGTCTCTCATTTTTAAGGAGTGGGTGTGTGTGAGTGTGCGTGTCTTGAAATATTTTCATGAAAACATGATAATTGAGGTCAGAAATTCATGCTCTTTGACACAATGTATCAATATGATATAAAAAAATGACAAGTTACACTTTGGCCACTGGATTGACAGGACTTTATTACACCCCATATGTGGCTGGGATAGGGCTGAAGAAAGTTCTTTTTATGAAAGCTGCTATTTTGCTCATGATGAGCTCCTCTGAGCTTTGCCTCAGCAGTAGTATGGAAGTGGGAATGACAGACTCAGGCAGGGTGGTGGGATCACCAAGGTCTTTGAATTTTGAGCTTATTCAAGGATCACAAGGTCATAACAAGATCTTGCATTTCGTCCATATAACAACATGCACCAAAACACTTTCGTTCAACAAATCTGGAATGTATATTTTAGTAGTATAAAATCGGTAATGTGTATATTAAAGGCTGATGGTCTGTGTGTGATCAGAGGATGTCAAAAATCGTCTTCAAAAGAACAAAAAAGGACTTACGTAGCAGGTCAAAATCCTTTTATCTCTTTGTTGAAAGATATTTTACAGTTTGCATAGCTTGGTCAAGAGTATATCTGCATTTTAAACAGAGAATGTTGTGTTCAAGTCCCTGAGTTAGTGAAAGCAGGCACCCAAATTACAACCTTGAAATGCTTCCATCACTGAATGAATCATGAATTCTTTGAGACTGGTAATAACTACAACCGGAGAAAACTCCAGCTTAGGCTGGAGTGGAGTGGCGCAATCTCAGCTCACTGCAACCTCTGCCTCCCAGGTTCAAGCGATTCTCCTGCCTCAGTCTCCCAAGTACCTGGCATTATAGGCACCTGCCACTCTGCCTGACTAATTTTTGTATTTTTGGTAGAGATGGGGTTTCACCATGTTGGCCAGATGGTCTTGATCTCCTGACCTCGTGATCTACCTGCCTTGGCCTCCCAAAGTGCTGAGATTACAGGCATGGGCCACTCTGCCCAGTTTTCTTGATTTTTTATTTTGCTTATCCTTCAAGAATTAAATGTAGTTTTCCTTTATCTCCAGTATACTGTGTTATATATTCCAGAAGACTGTGATAGAAATTGAGAAGTAAAAAGGGAAAAATCCCACCTACCAAATGCACATTAAGGATATCTTCAGGACTTAAAATACTTGAAAAAAGAATTGAGTCATACATTAATGAACCTGACATCACAAACTTGTGTTCTCTACCTTACTTACAAGTTCCAACCTCTTTATCTACATTAATTTCTGGTTTTCAGAGTTTCATATGCCTTTTGCTTTCTGCACTATTTCACCTTTCATGCATTATGATCTTCTTATGTATTCATTTTGAGCAAAAGGAGGGAAAATGAATGGTGGTTTGTTATGATGGTTCCATCAGTTTAATCAGTTATTAAATGTTGATTATAGAAGCTTCCATGGACCAGTTAAATATTTCTTGCCAATCGTTCCAAAGCCGCTCATTGCTCCTACTTAAAATTTTCATTCACTTTCAATACAGTACACTTATTTCAATTTATTGTCCAATACTATTTCCTCTCTTCTGGTTTCCTTTGCTTTCATTTCCTTATACTTGATATAATGAGCACTATAATCAGGAATCACTTTTTCTCACTTATTTCTTACAGCTTGTTTAGTATTCAGATGTTCATTTACTTATACATTTATTCGAAAATTGTTAACTTTTACTTTAGTTTATTTGGTCAAGAAAAAAAGACCAAATAAAAACAAGTAAGCAAGACCTCAGTAAGACTGAACATGTGTTCTTTTGAAATGTCTCTTAAGTCTCTTGTTATCTATAGTTTTCACTTCACTTTTATTTTATCAAGTATTTTTCCAAATGGCTTGATGAGATATCTTACTGACAGAACTATACATTCCATCCAAATGTGTATTTTGGTTCCAGTTTAAGAAAAATTGAAACCAAGTTCTTCATTTAAATTAATGCAGAACCAGATTATTTTTTAACTCTGATAATAGAGAGACTAGACTGATAACATTGTGGGAGTGCCAGGGCACTAAAAAATGATGTCTAGAAACAAGTCATAAATTGTTATCTAACTTAATTTATTTATATACTTTGAAGAGAGATACTCTTACATGTTTAACAAATCAGAAAACAGAGAAATATATAAAATAAAATTCAATTTACTATGCCTCCATTTGCTTAGCTTCTCTTCAATCGGGAGTAATTCTTACAGTTTTTTTTTATTCTTGCAGAAGTTTATGATGTAGATAATTCCAAATTAATTATATTATTATATTGCCTTTTGAATGCTACAGCTTTCACATTGCTTTTGTTTCAATTGAAAAAAAAAAAACCCTTGAGTATCATTCCATGTCAATATATTTTGAACTCATCCACTTCTTCATAAGTACCATAAAATCCCTTTGTATGAATGAATATGTATCAATATTTTTAAGTAGCTCCTTTTGCTAGATATTTTGTTGTATTTGTAAAATAATGTATCATAATGTGTATTTTTCCTACTTTAATTCTTAAATGCTCAAGTGTATCTGAAGGATTAGGTCCCAGACATGGAATTCCTGAGTCAAAATGCGAATGCGCCAGTACTTTTGATAGATTTTACCAGATTGTTCTACTATTTTTTACTCCTGGAAGCCTGGTGGTAAAAGAGCCATCATAAATACACAGAATTTCAGTTACTTTTTGAAGGGTGGAAGGATAGAGAATAAGAAGAGAGAATAAGAATAAGAAGGATAGAGAATAAGAAGAGATCATAGAAATCTCTAGGATTTCTATGATCTCTTGCATTAGATCGGAGCTGCTGGTCACCAGGTTTGTTGTATGAGAATTTATCCTTACATGTTTAAGCAATTCTTTTTGATTTTTAAAAAATACACAGCATAGCAAAACTAGCAAGTTTATTTCAAACTTGCTTACTGAAGAGATCAAAAAAACAGACATTTTCTGAAGTCTTACTGAACATGCCAACATTCAGCCACACGTCTATCTCTGTGAATCAGCACAAACGGGCTGAGAGTTGCATAACCAAGGGCTAAACATTCTTGAATATTTGATATTATGAAATTATTCTCTAAGGATAAAGTTAAATATAAAGAAATAATGCAATCTGTCCAATAAAAGAAAACAAAACAGATCATCAGAAGGAGAACACTTTGAGCAGCTCTTATCTCAGGGGGAGTTTTGTACAGAAATTTGGAGTTCTGAATGTGGAGAACATGCTTGTGATGCTGGTGGAGAAGAAATACCATGTAGCTGCTGGCCCAGCCTATGAGACCCTGAAACAGAGCATCTTGCAAGACTATCGGTATGAGAAAAATCCATCTTATTACCCATCTCCCTGCTAGAAAATAACAGTAGTTATCATTTTCACTAATTTGTGATCTGTTCATGTTGCTATTTGTGATGGAATGAAGTAAGTTCATGGTTATCAAGGAATTGAACGTCCAAAAAAAGAGAAACAAGAGAAGGACATGCCATGCAGACCTCAGCTTGAGCCTCCCCCACATTGAGGCTCTGGGACTGATGGTGATGACCTGGACCATGGTGAGGAGACTGCTGGTGCAGATGGAAAGGCCTCAAGTCACACTCTCCAGATAAGCAACAATTTTACAGCCTATATCATCTAGAAAGTTTCTCAAACCAAAAGCTGCTATTGTCTTGGGCATTCCTTTGGAAAACAGAAGTATGATATTTGTAAAAGCTAAATGGATATGAATAAAGTGTAAAGATTTCTTCTCAGTGCCCCAAAAGAAAATGTACATATAGTTTACAAAAACCAAAACATTCCCCACAATGCCAAGTTCAGTTAGAAACAGGAATATTGTTCCCTTCGTAATGTTCAAAACCATTTCTAACCTCATGGGCAGAAAATGTTTAGATCCAGGGAACACTGTATGAATAAAGTAGCAGTTATGATGATATATATGTATATGCAAAAAAAAATCATATCATAGCACATTTCTAGTGGATAAAGGAAAGTCATAATATATGTAACAGAGCAGATTTCTGTCCAAAGAACTGTAATCCTTTCCCTGTGACCCTCTTTGATGAACATTCCATGTGACCTTAAATGTCATCTTGGAAGAGGATACGAAAATCTAAATTTGGGAAACAGATTTTGTTTGCCTGATCTCCATAGCTACAAGACCAACTTGCTTGTTCAAATTCTGATAGATCTCACATATTTTAAATCTCAGCATATGCTGAATTGAACTAAAAAAATTCCCCCAACCTGAGTGTCTGCATTTTCTATTTAATTCTTCATATTCCTATCAGCCAATTTCAAAAACCTGATGTTCACCTGTAACCCCTCTACCTCCTCTGCATTCAACAGACAAACACTCATAAAATCCTGTTGCTTCAATGTCTTTAACATTTCTCAAGTTTAACAATGTTTTATCTTCTGTGATACTTCTTTTATTCATTATGCCTATATATCTATCATTTTGATTAGTATAACAATTTCTGATTTATCTCTTCTTTCTAATTTTCATATCTTTGATTCATATTCCTTAATATTTCAGAGTTGTCTTTCAAAACCCCAAACTTAATCTGTGATTTCAGTAGTTACAAGTTTTCAGTGGGTTTTCCAAGTACTCAACATCAAGTCAAACTGCATAGCATTTCACTGTAGGACCTCAACTGTTAATGGTTAATCAGCCAAAGACCTTCAGAAACAAGCCTGTGGGCTGAAAAACAATGAGATACATGGACTGGATGCAGCCAGAGAAGGTGCTCTAGAGGAACCATGGAATGTCACTCTACAAGGGCATTTAGGAGAGGTCTGAGTTCCTACTGATGGATCTGAGGGACCTCTAAGGGGAGTTGTTGATGTGTTGATTAGGGGGATTAGGAGAGGTAGATTAGTTAGGTGTTGCATACTGTCATGAGATGAAGACAGTTTACAAATTAGCGATCTCTGATGTCTGGATATACAAAGCAGGTTGGGGCCACATTGGTAAGAAAAGAATCATTGGCCAGGCACGGTGGCTCAAGCCTGTAATCCCAGCACTTTGAGAGGCGGAGATGGGCGGATCACGAGATCAGGAGATCAAGACCACCCTGGCTAACACGGTGAAACCCCATCTCTACTAAAAAATGCAAAAAAACTAGCCGGGCGAGGTGGCGGGTGTCTGTAATCCCAGCTACTCGGGAGGCTGAGGCAGGAGAATGGCGTAAACCTGGGAGGCGGAGCTTGCAGTGAGCCAAGATCTGGCCACTGTACTCCAGCCTGGGCTACAGAGCAAGACTCTGTCTCAAAAAAAAAAAAAAAAAAAAAAAAAAAAAAAAAAAAGTCATTACTCAAAAGGTGCAATTATGGCATTTTACAGCTGCTGTGTAACCAATGTGTCCAGTTGACTCTGTAACCAGATCTACCTGCGTCTATTCTCTCAACGTTGGTAACAGGAGGGCTACTTTGATCTTTACCACTCCAAGCTGATTTTTACTTCTTTAGGTCTGAACAGTATTTTACTCTTTCACAATTAACCTCTCCAATCTCACTTCTTATCTAGAACTTACATCAAACTACAAATAAATCCCCCAAAACAAAAGAAACCAGGATGTTTGATCTAACCAGGATTGACCTCTATCTATATATTTGGAATGCCTTTCTACAAGCCTTGTCCCCTTTCATTTTCTACCAGTCACTAAGAGATGCATTAGATTTATCTTAATTTGTCTTAAAGATCTCTGGCAGCATGAGAACTGCCTGAATTTAGGCTTGTACTCAGGTCTTGTGCCAGGAAACTTTATAACTTTTGGAATATTAGTTATTGCCTTTCTGCCTCAGTTTCCTCCGGTGCCAAATGAAGAGACTAACATCTATACCAATGCATTAAACAAAGCATTACATGATCTGAACTGGATAGCCCATAGTGAAATGAACTACAGGCTTTAATAACAAGAAAAGCAGTATGAACTAATAGGTTCGGAGTAAGAACTGGTTACATATTTAGCCAGAAACCTGAAATTTGTCAAAACTGAAGGTCCTGCATACACTTCACCACCCATTATGTCCTTATCAAATATTTTTATGTTTGTTTCTTCTTATCTTTTTCTAGGGTTTCACAGTTTTCTGGCCTTCTCTTCATCTTCCCAAGGTTCCAAAGCTCTGATTCAGATTAGAGACTAGCTTCTGTGATACTAATAAGACACTTCCATTTTATTTTGACTGAATAATAAGAAAAATATCAGAGAAGGGAAGGGTGACTGGTCTTCCAAATTGTTTTTGGAATCATGATTGAAAACTATTTTTAAAAAACATGCTTCACATTCAGATAGATGTGTAGTGCTCCATCCAGTTCTAATACCTAATAGCTTAGGCAGGTAAGGAAGTGCACCCATTTTAGCTCCAGTTTTCTCAACTAAAAATGAGATTAGTGCTCCCTGCTACCTAATGCCAAGGTAAATTTATAGGATTGCCTCAGGTTATACTTACTTATAGCCTGGTGAAAAATAAAAGTGAAAAATTTCTGAAGAGCAAGTATAATTTTTAATCATAATGGTTGCTAACAGATGCTCCCATTAAACTGGCATATGGTTAATGAAGTTGACTTACATGTATGGTACAATATTACAAATTGGATTAGGAGACTTTAAGGATGGATGCAGAAAGAAAACCTTCAAGATACACACACACACACACACACACACACACTCTCTCTCTCTATCTCTCTCTCTTAATGAATTAACAACTTAATAGGTAAAGACAAAGTTGGCCCACCTGCAAAACACAGAAATGCACCAAAAATGATATGAAGAGATTTTATGGAAGCTAATAATGCTGATAGAGTTATAATGCAGGTGAAAATGGAAGCTTAAAAAAAGAGTTTTTCCTAGAAACCTGAAAAGCTTTTTTATCTTTCTGATTTTTGGATGAAACCAAAGAGGGAACCTTAAAGGAAGACCCACCCCAGACCTCTCTTATGGTACAAGATCCTGAACACAGGGATAAAGATGCTCAAGGATTTCTAGGGTCATCTCCTGGAACTGGTCCCCTTCATATTTATGACCCCAGGTAAAGATTACATGCAGAGTCAAGGTCCTCAGGCTCACATAAACTCCCTTGCTTAGTCAAAGAACAAAGCAAGATGTATACTTCTGAGGGAAATTTTATATGGCATATGTGAATAAATAAAAGAACTGTCAGGTCTACTCACCTTGGTAGCTATGGTGTAGTAAAGCTCTGGTTTAGTCCTTCTGGCAAGGTAAGGCTCCCTAAGCCATATTTGTACCTTCTGGATTTGTACAGTTCTTGGATAACAAACTATTACCAGGACTCAAATTTTCAAATTGTTGTCCTGTCAGGAAGACAGAAACCTTCTGCAGAATCCTAGTCCCTGAAGTACATTTTCCCCTCTCTCTCCACAATTACGTTTGTTTGCCTCAGGAGTTATTTCAATCTTAATTGGAGTTTAACTATTGTAATAGAAAGATGTACAGTGAAAAAGTAAACAACTAGCCAAGTTTCTGTATCTAGGGTTTCCCATTTTTCTGGCCCTCTCTTCATCTTCCTAAGGTTCTAAAGTTATGAATAAAAATGAGAACCAGCTTATGAGACACATAATAAGTCACTTCTTTTCTTTTTCAATGCCATCTTTATACACAGGGTTATGATAAATGATGACCAGCCCTGGAGACTCTGCTTTCTGAGCTTATCTCAACCACAGGCCTGGACGGGATGAGCGTCACCTTGCTCTACTGATGAACATTGGCAGTTTGCGGTCTTTGCCATCAGTGGTTGTTTTATTCTTTGTCTGAAGAATGAGAAACATTCAAATGGGACTGGAAAAGCAAAAGAACCCTCCATTTTTTATGAGCTAATCCTGCCTTACAAAGCTTCATAATACTTCTTTAATTCATTATACCCAAGAATGATCCTTCTATAGGTTATTCATTCTGCCCTCAAAAATGACCTTTCCAGAAACTAATGCAAAGAACTATAAATAAATGGTGGCACAGGGTTGAGATGAGAGGTGATAATGGTATTATTTTTCTCACTGAGCTAGGCTGTGAGGCAGGGTTCTGGTCACTGATCTTCACTTCATTCAATGTGACAGTATCCTCATCTAGAGGTGCACCTGGCACATATCAGATGCCAAATTACTTGTGCAATAAGTGAGCAAATAGCCCTTTGAGATAAGTACTCTTTGCATCCCTGATTTTGAATGAGGAAATTCAGGCACAGAGAGATTGAGTAAATTGCCCAATGATACACAGATAATGAACAGCAAAATCAGGATTTGAACCCAGATAATCTAATTCAGGTCATTTGTTCTATTGCCCATTGTTTTGTATGTATCTTTCTGGGTCAGTCTCTCTTGCAATCTGTCTCACTGTCTAGGAGAGGTGGCTCCCCCAGTCTCAGTATGAATCCCATCTCACACAGCCTCTGTCTCCATCTTTTTTGCATCCCTGGTTGTGTGTCCTTCAGCCTCTCCTTCTATTTGGAGTAATTGCCACACGGTGGCAGTGTTGTAGGACTTTCTCCTTAGTTCAGCTAAAACCCGGGTTCTTGTCACATAACCAGGAAAGATTAGGCCTGCGGACGCATAGAAGGGTGAGAAAAATGGAATTCATTGCGCGAAAAAGGCAAAAGAAAAACTTTCAGCAGAGTGAGAGGGAGGCCTGTTAACCTGCTTCTGCCCCACCACACAGGAACGCTAGAGGCTGGGCTCCTCCCCTCTGCAAACCACGCTAACTTCGTGGCTCTACCCCCTTTTCCCAGTGCGCAAAGTGCGCAGGTGGGTCGGAGGTTTTCCGGGGAGCCCTTTTTACTCGGTTGTCTCAACAGTTTGGGGGTTTACACGTGAACTTTAATGATTTCTGGCTGGGTTACATTGGATGGGCAGTATTTGATGAATTACTTGGCCTCTCCATTGCTATACTTTCTCTTATGTAAAATGACAATGAAAACAAGATGCAAGATGAGCCTAGAGAATCTTGTTGTGTCAAAAAGGAAGGAAGTGCTCAAAGAATGGTGAGAATCTGTCAAATAGGGAGCCAGCTTGAAGGGACTGCCTCCAGCCAAGTTTGAGAAAATTTGAGAATCAAACTGAATAATGATTTTAAATGATTGTTATTTATTGAATACTATAAGAATCCATTAGTCCATAATTAAAATGAATACATGAGGGAGAAGGAAAAGACCTAACTTTCAATGAAAACGCAACTAGTTAATGTAAAAGAAATAATGAAATTAGAATGTCACTACTCGATGACTATCATAATAATAATTTCTTCAGGAAAGAATCATCAATGGGTGCTAAAACTAATCGGTGGAAGTTTAGGTGAGCAGGATATCAACATTGCCTCAAAGTGTCTTCCAAAAGATTTACTAATGACAAAGGGTAAAACAGTAACATTACATAGAACACCAAATAGACACCAATAGACATTAAGTGATGGCAGCTAACACTGCCTGGAATGAGACACACCAACATGTGAGCCTTGACATCATGCACTGAGAACTCATCATCAACTCTGCCGTGTTCCTGCCAAAGGGGTCAACCTGAATCTAATTACAAGGAAAAATCAGAAAAACTCAAATTGAAGGACATTGTAGAAATGTCTCAAGCTTTTATGACATCAATGTCATAAAATACGAAGAAAGACTCAGGAACTTCTACTGGATGAAGGAAACTACAGAGAGATGACAACCGCATATTAATGTACCATGTGATCTTGGATTATCTTTTACCACAAATTGTATCATTGGGACAATTGTTGAATCTAAACATGTTCTATCAAGTGAATAGTACCATTGTATTAATATTAATTTCCTGATTTTAATCATTGCACTGTAGTCACGTAAAATAATATTCTGCTTTTAAGAAATAAACCCTGGGGTATTTATGATTAAAACATCAACAAACATAACAAACGTTATGTTAATAATTTCAAGAAAAAATATTTGGCCAAAAATGTGAATTTCTTAGTAAGATACCATTCATTGAATATATTAAATCCTGTAAAACAACACTATTTATTATTTTTAATATTTCCATAAGTAGTAAAACTAGAAAACTCTGAATTGGGGAGAAAAGTAGTAAAATTAGAAAACCGAATTGGGGAGAGAGTGAATATGACTGAGGAGAAAGAAAAGATAGTAGAGTTAGGGACTACTATACCTTTTTAAATTATTTCAATTTTTTTTTTTTTTTTCAGATGGAATTTCACTCTTGTTGCCCAGGCTGGAATGCAATGGCACAATCTCGGCTCACTGCAACCTCCACTTCCCAGGTTCAAGTGATTCTCCTGCCTCAGCCTCCCGAATAGCTGGGATTACAGGCATGAGCCAACATGCCCTGCTAATTCTGTATTTTTAGCAGAGACGGGGTTTCTCCGTCTTGGTCAGGCTGGTCTCAAACTCCCGGCCTCAGGTGATCCGCCAGCCTCGGCCTCCCAAAGTGCTGGGATTACAGGCACGAGCCACTGCGCTTGGCCTATTTCAATTTTTTAAAACAAGAAACAGGTGTGGTAGACTATAGAAATTTGGAAAGGCTGTTGGCTGTTCATGGGTTTCCAATATCATTTCAGGTGAATGGATAAACAAACTGTGGTATGTCCATACAGTGGAATATTATTCATCAATAAAAGGAAATGAGGCATGAAGCCACAGAAAACACGAGGAAACTTACATGCATATTGCTAAGTGAAAGAAGGTAGTCTGAAAAGGCTGCATACTGTATGATTCCAACTGTATGACATTTTGGAAAATGCTAAACTATAAAGATAGTAGAAAGATCAGTGGTTGCCAGGAGGTAGGGTGGCAGGAAAAAGAGAAGGATGAACAGGTAGAACACAGAGGACTTTTAGGGTTATGTAACTATTCAGTATGATCCTGTAATGATCATTGTATATTTGTCAAGACCTTTATAAAGTGCAGCACAAAAAGTGAACACTAATATAACTATGGACTTTAGTTAATAAAAATGCATCAATATTATCTCATCAACTGTTGCAAATGTATCACACTATAAGGATGTATATGGGAACTCTCTATACTTTCTGATCAATTTTTTTGTAAATGCAGAACTCTAAAAATAGTCCAGAATTTTTTTTTTTTTTTTTTTTTTTTTTTTTTTTTTTGAGACGGAGTCTCGCTCTGTCGCCCAGGCTGGAGTGCAGTGGCCAGATCTCAGCTCACTGCAAGCTCCACCTCCCGGGTTCACACCATTCTCCTGCCTCAGCCTCCAGAATAGCTGGGACTATAGGCGCCCGCCACTTCGCCCGGCTAGTTTTTTGTATTTTTTTTAGTAGAGACAGGGTTTCACCGTGTGAGCCAGGATGGTCTTGATCTCCTGACCTCGTGATCCGCCCGTCTCGGCCTCCCAAAGTGCTGGGATTACAGGCTTGAGCCACCATGCCCGGCCAGAAAATTTTTAAAAAGAGATAAAATGGAAAGTATTATCTAGAAAGTAGCACAGATGTTAAAACAATGGAAAACATCTTTAAAACACTTAGAACTTGCAGGATAGGAAGAGGCAATATTTACAAAGATAATGGCTGATAATTTCTCCAAACAAAGGGAAGATATGACTTCACATACACAGAAAGCACAACATATTCCAAGCAGATCAAATAGAAAGTGATCTCACCAGACACACTGTAATGCAATTAACAATACTAAAGACTAAAGGAAGACTTTTAAAGCAACAGGAAAGAAAAAACAAAGATTGCTGAAGAAATAACATTCAGATTGCTGTAGGTTTCTGAAACCACAAAGTGAAAGTCCAATCTGAGAAAAAGTGTATCTTCAGACTGTTCAGAGAAACATGTCAACTCAAAAGTTGATACAAAGTAAATGTCTTCGTTCATTTTCTGTTGCTATAACAGAATACCTTAGACTGGGTGATTTGTAAAGAAAATAAGTTTATTTGGCTCACAATTCTGGAGGCTGGGAAGCCCAAGGTCATGGGACTGGCTTCTGGCAAGGGTTTTTGTTCTGCATCACAACATGGTGGAAAAGCAACAAGACAAGAGAATGTGGATGAAAGAGGGAAGAAGAAGCAGGCTGACTGGTTTTATAACAACTCACTGTCATGAGAACTAACCCAGTTAGCCAGAACTGCATGAATCTCTTCATGAGGGCAGAGATAACCCAAATACCTTCCACCAGGTCCTATCTCCCAATCTTTCCACTTTAAGGAATTAAGGTTCCAACATGTTAACTTTTGGGGAATACACTCAAACCATCGTAGTAAATTTGTCTTTCAATAATGAGGATAAAATACAGTTTAAGGGTGAGGGAAAGCAAAGCAACATTTCCACTAAAAAACTTTACTATAGAACCTTTAAGTTTGTACTTGAACAACAAAATCATAACCCTAGAAGGGATAAGCTGTAATATAAAAATGAAAGAGAATAAATTGGGAAACAGATAAGCCTAAGCAAATATGGCCTGTACAAAATAATAATAATAATAATAATGTCTAGTTTTGGGGGTTGAAAAAAGCCAGAACTAAAATAACAGATAAGAATAGTTTAACAGATGAGAGTAATTAGATTTAAGTTATTTAAAAATATTGTAGCTGGGAATGATGACTACAATAGCAGGACTTTGGGAGGCTGAGGTAGGAGGATTGCTTAAGCCCAGGAGTTTGAGACCAGCCTAGGCAACACAGTGAGATCTTGTCTCTACCAATTTTTAAAAATTAGTTGGGTGGTCCAAAATTAGCCTAAAAAAATTAGGATCATTTGAGTCCAGGAGGTCAAGGTTGCAGTGAATCCTGATGGCACCACTGCACTCCAGCCTGGGTGACAGAGCAAGATCCTGTCTCAAAATATGTGTGTGTAAACATATGTTAATGCTTGGAATATGTTATAAAGTAGATTAACTTTATACTTTATAAAGTTAACTATTAATAAAATTTTGATAGTAAGCACACAAAGAATAAATAAATATACAGATTAGTAGAAGAAAAAATTATTCACATGCGTAGGGCAGTAAGGGGAAAAACTAGCAAAATAAAAAATCCAATTAAAAAGACAGTAAAGAAAAAAGATAATAAAAAAGAAATAAACTCAAATGTGGGAAAAATACAAACCAAATAGACGTCAGAAAAAAGTCCAAGTATATTAGTGCTGGTATAATAACAAGTTGCAGCCTAAGCAGCTTTAACCAGGAGCCACTAAACCACTAGAAACAAACCTGTAATCTGACAAAATCAGATTAATGAGTGAAGTAATGGAAGGAAGATGTTTGAGAGGAATCTTGAAATGGTAGCTCTACAGAAGAGAAGCGAGAAGTACTTTTTATAAGGTTTGAGTTCTGCTCAAAGGTTCTGAAGAGAGACAAGGAGAAGCAGGTATTCTTCAGCGTTGGTTCTGGTTTGGTTGATGTTTCTAGGACAGAACTAGTAAGTAGAGGAAGGATTAACTAAAGATTTAGTGCAGTAAAGAGTTGGGGGTGCTTTAGTAGTTTGGTATCCCCTGTAACAAATGGATATAGCAAGGCAGGCCTGGGGCACCATTGGAAAGAAAGCAGAAACCATTCAAAGACGAGTCTGTTGGGGAGTTTTACAGTTATTCCATGATCTTGGTAGAAAAACAATGTTTCCTGTAAACCTTCAGCCTTCTTTAATCTCTGTGTGTTTTCCTAGTGAGAAAAATGACAATGCTGCTTTTTTTCTTTTATAATGTGAGCTGATTTTTATTCTTTCATTCCTGGACAGATTTTTACTCTTTTAAACATCAAAAATGTATATAATCCTTCCTAAATATTTAATTTTACTATTATTAATTTACAGATGAGAAAACACCAAGAAACTAAATAACTTTTCCAAAAGCTAGCAATTGACTGGCATAGACACCAAATTCAGGAAAAGTAACTCCAGAAGCCATAGATCAAATTATTATTCTTGGTTATCTATGAATATTGTATTAGATGAAACTAGATACTAACTACTGCTATTTTTCCTTTTCAAGAGACCTGTCCAGTACATAATGACCACTTTGAAAGGAAAATTATGAAGTGAGTTACCTTAGCTAATATTAAGCAAAAAGTATTTTGGAGAACCTTTATTAATAAAAGACTAATTGCTGTTAAGACAAAAAGCATTATTATGACTAAAGAGGGTTTCTACATGTATTAGTCCAGGGTTCTTCAGAGAGACAGAACAAATAAGAGATAGATAGGTAGATAGATAGATGATAGATAGATAGATAGATGGTAGGTAGATAGAAGGGAATTTAATAAGTGAATTGGCTTACATGATTATGGGAGTGGAGAAGTCTGATGGAAGGCTGTCTGCAAGCTGGAGACCATAGAATGCTGGTAGTGTGGCTCAGTCCATGTCTCAAGGTGTCATAACCCAGAAAAACCAATGGTATAACTTTCAATCTGTGACCAAAGCCCTGAGAATCTGGGGGCCTCTAATCCTGGAGTCCTAGGCTGAGAGAGTCTTGGCAGGAAAAGAAGAGTGTTTCAGTTCCAGGAGAAAGAGAAAACAATTTGCCTTTCCTCTGCCCTTTTGTTCTATCCAAGCAACAGCCAATTCAATGGTGTGCATCCACATTGAGGGCAGAACTTCCCCACTCGGTCCACCCACTCGCACACCAATCTCCTGTGGAAACACCTTCACAGACCAGAAATAATGCTTTACCAGTTCTCTAAATATTACTTAATCTAGTCAACATCTAAAATTAGCCATCATGCTACATAATAAAAGTTCCAACTTGTATAGTAAAACAATTCTCAATTTTATGCACATGTGAAAAGCCTCAGATAAAGCAAGTGATAGAACTATAAGGGGAAATATAGACACCCAGCATCATAAAATTTTAATATATCTTTTCATTTAGTGATAGAAGATACTGATCTTTTCATATTCTGATACCAGAAATAAAGATGATTAGAACAATATAACTAATAATTGAACATACATAGAATTTTATGTTCCTCAAATTTAAAGCATGTACATTATTAAGAAAGTTTACAAAACATCATAGACCATAAACTAAGTCTCAAAATGTGTTTTAAAAGCATAATTAAAACAGGACTGGGTGCGGTGGCTCATGCCTGTAATCTCAGCATTTTGGGAAGCCAAGGCAGGTGGATCACCTGAGGTCAGGAGTTCAAGACAAGCCTGCCCAACATGGCAAAACCCTGTCTCAACAGAAAACACAAAAATTAGCCGGGCGTAATGGTGCATGCCTGTAGTCCCAGCTATTCAGGAGGTTGAGACAGGAGAATCTCTTGATCCCAGGAGGCGGAGGTTGCAGTGAGCCAAGATCACACCACTGCACTTCAGCCTGGGTGACAGAGCAAGACTCCATCTCAAAAACAAAAGCAAAAGCAAAAACAAAAACAAAAACAAAAAACAACAAAACCCTTTACATTAAAATACCATTAAATAAGAAATAAATATTAAAATAATTTAAAAATTAGCATTTCTCTGCTTTATCTTCATTTTATCACACATGCATGCATTTCAAAAGTGTTTATTTTAGTTTTGCTTGACCCTCTATTAAAATAGTATCATAGCTTATATAACTCTGCCATTTGATCCACCATTTGTGGTTGCAGATGCAATTAATTGTTTAAGTGCCATAAATACTATGTCTTTATTCATTCTCTTATCAACTTAAATTTCAGTTAATTATAGTTTTTTGTTCTTGTTGTTCTTTTTGCTCTAAAAGCAATTCTATTAACTTCCTTGTCTCCTGCACAAATATGCAAGAGGAATATTTCCAACTTGTGTGCGCCTCAGAATTATCTGGAGGGTCTGTTAAACACAGATTGCTGGGAGCCCCCTGAAGAGTCTTGAAATTCAGTAGGTCTGGGGTGGGCCATAGAATTTTCATTTCTAACATGTGATGTTAGTGACTTCAGACTCAAGCCCACATTTTGAAAGCTAATATTCTAAGGTATATAGTATAGTCATGTGTCGTATAACAACGTTTTGGTCAATGATGGACTGCACACACGAGGGTGGTCCCATAAAATTATATCATATTTTTACTGTATCTTTTCTATATTTAGATACGTTTAGATACACAAATACTTACCATTGTGTTTCAGTTGCCTACTGTATTCAGTGCACTAACGTATTTGTAGCCTAGGAACAACAGGCTATACCAGACAGCCTAGGTATGTAGTAGGCTATCTAGGTTTGTGTGAATATACTCTGTGATGTTCCCACCAAACGGTGAAATTGCCTAATGACACATTTCTCAGAACATATGTCCTTCATTGAGTGACACATGAGTGTAAAAGTAAAGCATATATGTAGTAATTTGTTGCTTAGTCATAAGATATGAGTTGTTCAAACATACTAGTTAATAATAAGTCAAATTATTTCCCCTGATGTTCCAATTAATACTATCAGCCATAAGTCCCCATTGTTCTATATGCCCACCAACACTTGGTCTTCTGTCTGTTTAAATTCAATTAAAAGTATTATTTTTATTTTGGTTTTAATTCACATTGCCATAAAATTATTGAGATTGAGTGTATCCGTGTCTTTTTATATTCCACTCATTTTTTTATCCTTCTATGAAATGGCCATTTTTTTTAATGCTTTTTAAGTTTTATCCTTTTCTGGTCTATTTTAAGCCAATTTTAATATATATTCTGAATACTAATTCAGAATACTTTGTTGTAAATATATTTTGTCAGTTTGTGGCTTGTTGTTTTACTAATTCAGGAAGACTTTCGTGAGCATAAGTCATGAGCTCTAGGTTGGCGTCTTATGTATGCATCCTTGAGGAAGTAATTTAGCTCACCTGGCCTCAGCATCTTATTTCCATGGTTGTCATGAAGTTCAAATAATTTACATGAAATCCTGTAGATGTATAATACATTATTAAATATTTGTGTTCATCTTCTCACATGCACTTATCAGAAAATTTTGAAAATCTGCTGTGCATCTAATGGAATTACTTATGCCTAGATTTTTTAATATCCTGATTCAAGAGCTCTGCAAATAGTAGATAATGTATGGTTGTGATACACACACACACACACACACACACACTTGAGTTTAGAGGGAGCTCAGATATCACATTGAGGGGTTGTAATAATTGAATAAAAATCAAGTGAGGGAAATGTGTCTCTTCAGGCTGCAATAGCAGAGGAAACTGCAATGATCATGCTGCATGATTCAGGATTGTAAAAGAAACCATCCCCCGCCCGACCCCAGCCTCTGCTACCAGGTCAATTCCATTCCTTAGGAGTCCTCCTCTCTTCCCTGTTTGTTTGTTGTTGTTGTTTTTTTAAACTACCACTTACCTTACTCAGCTGACATAAGCACCGGTGCTCTTGTGTTTAGAAAAATATTTACCTGAACTTTAGGTTACAGCTGGAATTCATTTTATGCATTCCTTCGCATCAAGAACTGTAATGGCCACTCAAAAGGGAAGGGTATGCATGAAGATCACAGAAAAATTATTTAAGCTAAGCCGTATTGCTAGATGGTGGATATCAAAATCAGCTGTCTTCCTCTCTTTGCATCCCTTTATTGCCTAATGGAACTATTTCTGGAAAAGCTATTAGGGACCCAGCATGAAGGTTTAACTCTGATAGCCAGGGCTGTGCACATCCTACTCAGCTAGTCTGCGCCGTGACTCCCGGGCATGAGCTTCCAGAGCCAGTGACAGTACGTTTTATTTGGCAGTAAACTTTTAAATGAAATATGCATACAAAGAAGTGCAGAAATCATTAATGAATATCTCATTGAATTGTATAAACTAATTTATATGCATAAAACTAGCACCTGGATCAAGAAGCAGACAATACCAGCAACCAGAGGCCCCACTTCGGCCATAAAATAGACACTAAACCCCAAGAGAAGGCCCTGATTTTGGCAATCAGTGATCTTTCATTATCAACGTAGAATACACTTGTAAAATGTTTGGAAAGTGACCACTACAGATTCTCAGGTCTTTTTTTTTTTTTTTCCAAATTGGTTCCTGAGCTTTGGTGATGAATGGAGGAGATGGGATGAGAATACAGTAAAAATGAAGAAACCCAGACACCTTAGTAAACTCTTCCTCATTACAGTGCCTTCTACTCGTTACTGCACATTTACTATAATTAGGATCAAGATGTTTCCGGGCCCAGCAAATTATGGAGCCACAGGGAGAGGGCAGAGTTGTACCCAGGGATTGACACTGTACAGAAGGACCCCTTTTCCCCTGGCAAAGTCAGAAATTATGACGTTGACATTGTGACACAAGCGGGGGTTGCCCGTAAGCATTGGGTCTTGGGGAAATATAAACAGGCCGTGGCTGGTGCTGCTCTGTCAGAACAGCCACTCAGAGCCGTGCTACACAGACTCCCCAGGTGAATGTACCTGACAACTGTGGATTGGGGCTGCCTTTGGCTTTGCAAGGGGGCTGCCCAGGGCAGAGCTGGTCAGGGGTAGGCAATGAGAGAGAAGAGTCTGAGGTCCTCTGTCATTTGTGGAAGAGGAAGGTGCCAGGGCCCAGGGAGAAGGTGGCTGATCATTTCCCAACTCACATCCAGAAACACCTGCTTCTTTTTGGTCCACAAGGGAGCCAGAGCCATTGTACAGCAGTGTTTGATGCACTGTGCCTGGAGCTGCCCCTTCTTATACAAGGAAGAGAGGTATAGGTGACATCAGACATCAATGGCATGTCAGCCTAGATGTGTGGGAGCACTCATCCTCTGCAGTCTTCCCTCAGCATTTGTGCACTTTCTCTCCTAGCAGTTGAAATTTTTAGTTAAGCTATGCGTATTATTTCTAGTGTCCCTTCGGCCTTTTCTTTACGTGGCACTTTTGTCTTCTTTAATAAGGTTTAGTATTCTGAGGATGTTTAAATTCATTCT
Source organism: Trachypithecus francoisi (assembly GCF_009764315.1). Classification (NCBI taxonomy): domain Eukaryota; kingdom Metazoa; phylum Chordata; class Mammalia; order Primates; family Cercopithecidae; genus Trachypithecus; species Trachypithecus francoisi. Next base: position 27,240,684 of record NW_022681455.1, on the reverse strand, counting down.
GCATTTTTCTTTAAATTAACACCCTAGCTCCAAAACATAATATGGTGTACTTTTTTAGAGAATTGTTGAGATGTGGGGAATAGGACAGATGTAAAGAACACATCATAATAATACTAATAGTTACCTTATGGAAAATTGTTCTTTAGTACTTAGTTGCCAAGCACATATATGAGCACTTCCTACATCAGCTCATTCAGTCCTCACTAGAGACTAGTACAGCACAAAGCACTCCCCTTATTTTACACATGAGAATATTGGGTCTTACAGAGGTCAAGTAATATGCAGATACAAATTAGGAAAGCCAAGATTTGAACTTCAGAGTTACTGAAGGCAAAGCTAATTCTTGTGAATCTGTGCGGTTGTATCTCCTAGACCCAAGGACACTGGATAAACATCTAGGAGATTCAGAGACAGTGAGCATCTCAGTCAGGGTGGGAAGCAGGAATTAAATAAGTTGACCTGGGAGGGAGTGATCAGAGGAGTAGCAAAGAATATGATCACAAAGACGGAGGGGATGAGATGCTGGTTGCTCATCCCTGTAATTCTAGCACCTTGAGAGGCTGAGGCAGGAGGATCACTTGAGCTCAGGAGTTTGAGACCAGCCTGGACAACATAGAGAGACCTCATTTCTACAAAAAATTAAAAAGTAAAAACTAACTGGGCGTGATGGCACGTGCCTGTACTCTCTGCTGTGGTGGGAAAGTGGCTGAGGGCTGAGGTGGGAGGACTGCTTAAACCCAGCAGGTCTAAGTGCACCGGGCTGCACTCTAGTCCAGGCAACAGAGCAGAACACTGTCTCAAAACAAACAAAACAAACAAACAAAAAAGATCGAGGGGATGGAACAAAGTATTTGGAGGGAAAATAAGTCAATAAAGTGAATTGAGATCTTCCTTACGAACATATTCCAGGTCTTGACTAAAGTATTTAACAACTCTGTGAGTTTTTATTTATTAATCAGTGTTGTTTTTGTTGTTGTAGTGTGTCACCAATTATTATTTATTTATTTACATTTATTTATTTATTTTTGAGATGGAGTCTTGCTCTGTCACCTAGGATGGAGTGCAGTGGCACAATCTCAGCTCACTGCAACCTCCACCTACCAAGTTCAAGCAATTCTCCTGCTTCAGCTTCCCTAGTAGCTGGGATTACAGGTGACTGTCACCATGCCTGGCTAATTTTTGTATTTTTAGTAGAGACAGGGTTTCACCATGTTGGCCAGGCTGGTCTTGATCTCCTGACCTCGTGATCAGCCCTCCTCAGCCTCCCAAAGTGTTGAGATTACAAGCATGAGCCACCTATTATTAAATTGTGTATCAAGCACTATATAAGAGGAAGACATTCTGGAAAATGCAATGCATAAATATAGTCCACAATATGGATCATATTATAACCATTTTAAAGATGAAGAAGTAAGAGTCCCAGGGAAGAAAACACATGCTCCCCAAATCGTGGAACTAGTAACTTCCCAAATCAGGGATGTATACCTATACTTGTCTAATGGCCATGTTCATAATGCTTCTTTTATCATCAACCCAAAAGACATGTTGTTTTCAGGCTTATAAAGGAAAATAGGCCTTGAAAATGTGGATACATTGGAAATAGCAAATCCCATGGTTGTAATTATAAGGGAAACTTTGTTTTTGTTTCCTGTCCTTTATACCTGATGTCAACTCAGGCAGATCCTTAATTTTTCTTTTCAGATTTAGGCAATAAAATTACCTAAAGACAGTTTAAATCACAAAAGCACTTCCAGTCAGGAGTACAATCTTCTTCCCTCTGAGCAGAGTGTGAAACTTTGAGCTGAGTTAGGGGTGTGGCCTGCTTTTTCTCTTTGCGTCTCCTGCCTCACAGTTAGATAGGAAAACAAAGGGACTATTTATTTGACTCATATTTATCTATTTAATTATTATTTATGTGTTCTCATAGGAGAACAAAGGGACTATTTATCTGACTTAAAACCTATTCTCTCCAAGACACTTTTGTAAATTCTTTGGAGGCATTTCTGCTGGGCACTTCTAGCTGCAATTCACCCTGGGAAAGCAATGCTTCTCCTTCAGGAAACCTACTCCTGAAAACTCCAGTGATTCTGCTGCTTGTGATACACACACAGGCTGTTCCCTGTGCATACACTCAGCATGTTGAACCACTTTCATGGCTGATATCCCTACTGCACTGTCAAACCTAGTCCTTGAAAGGTCTGCAGCATTGATCACCCATTACCTTGAGCACCTTTACTTCCCAGTTACATCGTTCTCCTCTGCTATGGGGGACCTTTGTCATTTTAATTAGCCCAAGTCAGACACCAGCTGTCCCCCCACACCCAACACCCCGCGTGTGTAACGACCACAAGGCAGACACTTCATGTTTCCTAAGTGGTTGAGGAAAGGTCCTCTTCTAGATGTAGCATCACCCTTCACTCCTCTCACTTGACAGGGTTCACAATATAGCTCTCTTCTGATTTATTCCCATAATCTTCTCTAAATTGCACTTTCTTACCCACTGAAAAACCTCCAGCTAGGTTGTAGGCTCCCAGGATCCAAAAACTGTAAAACCAGATCTGCCCAAGAGGCATTCAGAGATGATTAACAAATGCCTGTGTGCCCTAATGACTCAGCCAAAACTTCAATTTTGAGATTTTTTTTAATGTGTATTTCTTTTTCTTTTCTTCTTTTTTAAAATAGATGAAATTATATGTAATGATATTTTGAAATATATGCATTACGGAATGACTAAATCTAGCTAATTAACATATATATTACCTCACGTAGTTATTTCCATTTTGAGATTTCATTACATGAAGCAATCACATAAGGCTGTGAGATACCTAAGCCAACAATACTAGGGTTGACTAAGTGTTACGTAGAGACTGGTCAAAAGTGTCAGCAAATAGAGCAGATAAAAAAATAAGTCTAGCTAATGTTAAGGGTGGCATTACAAGAAAGATGACATGAATGACATTTAAAAGATGATTTTTTTAAGTTATCTTGATTTTTTAAAAAATATATTTATATATTCATATATATAATACATATATGAAAGCTGGATTCCAAGCAGAGGCATTGACATGCACAGGAATATGAACAAGAAAAATGTATTTTAAAACTATAAACCATTCATTGTGTCTGGAGCATGGAGTGCTAATGCATTCATTAGAATCATTTAAAGTATATATATATGTTAGTTCTGGGGTGTGAACAACAAATTACAAGAAATTAGAGATTTGTTCAAGACAGCCCAACATATGGGCTGCCACCCACAATTCATGTACTATCCAGTGGGGCCAAAGTGACCTACTTTCTGTTTCCCTTCCCTGTACCTCGCCTTGGTAACCCTATGCCTTTGCTTATGAAGTTTCATTTGTTCCTTCTGCTCACCCATTTCTACCTTTCACAGCCCATAACTGTGGATATTCATAAACCTTTTCCTTTTGGGTCTACCATAATGCCACATTATATAAAAGGCCTTCCTCATGTGTCTCCTCTAAATGACCACACTCTCCTGACATCATGTGTTCCCACGGCACTCACTGCAGACATCTGTCTTGGCTCTTCCACATGCTATCTTTCTCTATCAGTGAGTAGCCCGTGGTGGCAAAACCACATGGTACTTTTCTATTTAATTTCCAATATCTTATTCAGGGCCTATTATATGGTGAAATATCCAGGTACATTTGTTGGATAAATGTTTTCTTTAATCTATCATTTTTCTTGCAGGTTCGTAAGTCCTTCATTCAGAACAGTGTCTGAGTTTAACCCATTTTGAAGGCCTCAAATCTGATAGAAAAGTGCTTGCTAGAGATTCACATACACTTGGTTATAAATAAAGGCTTTAGAAGTTAAGGTGGGCTTAATGTATATCATGATAAAGTGTTTAAATCTTTTGGCAATTCTTCTTAATATTGAAGCCACACCCCTTAATTATAGACTTGGACTGGGCATGGTGGCTCATGCCTGTAATCCCAGCATTTCGGGAGGTCGAGGTGGGAGGATCACCTGAACCCAGGAGTTTGAGGCCAGCATGGGCAACAAGGCAAGACCCCATCTCTACGAAAAATACAAACATTAGCTGGACATAGTGGTGTGCGGCTGTAGTTCCAGCTACTTGGGGGGCTGGGACTTGAGTCTGGGAGGTGGAGGTTTCAGTGAACCAAGATCACACCTCTGCACTCTAGCCTGGGTGATAGAGTGAGGTTCTGTCTCCAAAACAAAAATGAAAACAAAAACAAAAACCACACACACACACACGTATATATAGAGAGAGACTTGAAAAACAATGTAATTAATGAAGCCCATATCTGCAGAGATTTAAACATCACTAGCCCTCCTGGCCAGCTATCTCACTTGACTTTGGGGTCATGCTGTCTCTCACGTAGAAAGGCTCTGCCAAACAACTCCAAGAGGTATACCCTATGTTCTCCAGGTTGCCTTTAATTGATCCTTAAATATTGGCTGTAAAAGCCTTGCAAACGATTTCTTAGAAATATGTGTGACCTGCCGGGCGCGGTGGTTCATGCCTGTAATCCCAGCACTTTGGGAGGCCAAAGCAGGCAGATCATGAGGTCAGGAGCTCAAGACCGTCCTGGCCAACATGGTGAAACTCCATCTCTACTAAAAATACAAACATTAGCTGAGTGTAGTGGCACGTGTCTATAGTCCCAGCCACTCGGGAGGCTGAGGCAGGAGAATGGCGTGAACCCGGGAGGCGGAGCTTGCAGTGAGCCGAGATCCGGCCACTGCACTTTGGCCTGGCAACAGAGCAAGACTCCATCTCAAAAAAAAAAAAAAAGAAAAAGAAATTTGTGTGACCTTTCACCCACTCCCAGTGACCAGAGCAAGTATAAAAGTATCACTTGCCCAGTCCATCTGTCTTCCTATTCTAGATAGCAAAGACAAAATTATCATTCCAAAAACTGCTATGGGTATCTCAGAATGGTGTGTTTGGAAAATAAGTAATTAATCAGAAGCATTTCAATGCAGGGAGAGTAAACGTAAATATGTCAGAGTTTATTGTGGCTCTTGAAAGATGGCACATGTGACTTACTGGAGCTGGTAACAAGAATGGCAGCCTTAAAGTTTAAACCTACATATACATCTGGGAAGACACTGAAGTCCCTAATGAATGTCATCAGACATGGTTTGACTTGAGTTCTCCATGTCATCTAGTCTCTAGATTCATAGAGAAGATTCTGCTCAAACAGTTGCTCCCCAGTGGCTCCTAACCTCATCTCTGTGATTAACATGCACTTTAACAACCATAACTACATGCTTATTCGATTTTTATTTATGAACTGTTTATTGAATATTATTTTGCAGGCATATAGCCAGGTGACTTAGATGAAAAGTGAGTCTCTTTCCACAGTCAGGTGGCAGAAGAAAAGTGAGAAATACAGAGTGACAATTTGGCACTACGAGGTCAGTGAGTGTTTAACAGACAAAACAAGTCTAAATTGGTTTCTGATGGATGGATGGGAGGTAGCTATGAAATGGGTGGTGGCAGAGGTAAAATATTATCATAGGGAGCTTGTGCATATAACTATAGATAAGTATAAAGATTAAACATTTTGCAGGAATTCAATGTACCTCCGAAATTCAGTATGGGTTTGATAAGAAAGGAGGCTAAAAGTGTAAGCTTTATACAAATCAAAAGAAGACAAATGTTCTTGCATGGATATAAAGCTATCAAGGGATTATGAGACATAAATTCAAATAGGCAGATTTCTAATTTGAAATCTCAGTCCAGCAGAAAATGGATGGAAAAACCTGGAGGAAGAGTAATGAGTAAGAAAACTATTATGTCAATCAAAATATGAGATATTAGGGTAGCATTTCTAATTAAGAAAATGGTAAAATTAGACAAATATTAAAAGATAGAATCAACAGGATGTTGATCTTGGCAGGGTTCCCTGGATACAGATTCTGAAAATAGAATTTGTGTTCACATAATTTATTGGGGGAGTTAGAGGAAGCGGGGGATAAAGCAAGTTTGGGCAGATGAGCAAAGTTAGGCCCACAGTACAGTCTCAGCTAATAAAATATGTCAGCCACCTCTAGTCTATGAGATTATGGAGCAAAATAACAGAGGGACCCACAGGCTGAAGTTGTGGGGAAGCTTGACCTTCCATGTCAGTCAGTAATTGGCCTAGGTGTTCTGAATAAGGAGAGAGAGAGTGCTTGTTCTCTTGGTAGAGATTGCTCTCTTTCAGTCAAGGGAAATTCTCTAGAGAAAGTGCCAGCTGTGAACCGTTTCCAACCAACATTCATAGCAATTGGTAGATAGATGCGTGGGCTATATCCAGGAGATCTAGAAGGGGAATTCACAATGTTCAGGATAATATAGAGCCAGTTGAATATTGGAAGTGAGGGGAGATAACATTCAGGATTACAGAGTAGGAATTTACTATTTTTTAGGAAATACATGAAGTATAGTAGGATTGTGGGGAGGAATATTGCCACATATATGTGAACATATACAGAAGGCGATTGCTATGGTTTCAATATTTGTCGCTTCCAAAACTCATTTTAAAATGTTATCCTGGCTGGGTGCAGTGGCTCATGCCTGTAATCCCAGCACTCTGCGAGGCCGAGGCCGGCGGATCACGAGGTCAGGAGTTCAAGACCAGCCTGGCCAACACAATGAAAGCCTGTCTCTACTAATAATATAGAAATTAGCTGGGAATGGTACGTGCCTGTAATCCCAGCTACTCGGGAGGCTGAGGAAGGAGAATTGCTTGAACCTGGGAGGTGGGGGTTGCAGTTAGCCAAGATCGTGCCTCTGCACTCCAGCCTAGGTAACAGAACAAGCCTCCATCTCGGAGAAGAAAAAAATAAAAATAAAAAAAAATAAAATGTTATCTTCAATATGGAAGTATTAATAGGTGAGGCCCTTAAGAAGTGATTGGATCATGAGGGCTCTGTGTTCGTGAATGGATTAATCCATTCATAGACTAATGAGTGAATGGATTATGTGTTATCATGGGATTAGGCCTGCTGGCTTTATAAGAAGAGGAAGAGAAACCCAAGCTAGCATGCTTAGTCCCTTGGTCATGTAATGCCCTATACCACCTTAGGACTCTGCAGAAAGTTTCCACCAGCAAAAAGGTGTCCATCAGATGTGGCCACTTGACCTTGGATTTCTCAGTGTCCATAATTATGATAAATAAATTGCTTTTCTTATAAGTTACCCAGTTTCTGGTATTCTGTTATAAGAAACAGAAAACAGACTAAAATAGTGATGTTGGTGGAATCAGGTAGATGGTGTATAATGCAGGAGAATGAGTTGTTATAAAGCCAGGATACCCCTTGGATTTTGATTCTTCACATGTGCCTACTTCCCCCAACCATGCTATGAAATAGTATGAAAGCCTTTACCAGAAGCCAAGCCCATGCCCTTGAACTCCCCAGCCTGAAGAACTACAAGCTAAATAAACCTCTTTTCTTGATAAACTATCCAGTCTCAGGTATTCTGGTATAGCAATTCAGAACAAACTAGTTATCCTCACTTTATTTGTTTTTCTTATAAGGTTCCTCTTGGTTTTGTCCATGAAGTCAGAGAATGATCTGGAATAACTCCATCCAGGGGATAATCTTCATTTCTTTTACTGGATCTGGCATTGGAGGGAATTTCTTTTTGTTTGTGGAGCATATGTACATGTTTGTCATGAGTTCCAAGAAAAAAACCCATAGACCTTCTTCTCATCCACCTGGATTTTCCTAATGCAATGACACTTTGTGCCAGAGGAATCTCAGATGTAATGTCAGCTTTTCCTTTCAGTAACTTCTTAGATAATGCTGGTTGTAAAACTACAATTTATTTAGGGAGGGTTGCTCGGGGCCTTTCCATCTGCACCACCTGTCTCCTCAGTATGGTCCAGGCCATCACCATCAGTCCCAGGACCACCTTGTGGAGAAAGCTCAAACTATGGACTGCATGGCAAGTTCTTCCTTATCTCTTCCTCTTTTGGATCTTTAATTTTCTGATAAGCTCCAACTTGCTCTACTACATTAGAACAGTTAATAGCATGAATAGGTCTGAAATTAGACCACATATTAGTTATTGCTATATGCTACCATCTAAGCAAATAGTTAGGTGAGTTTTTCTCACTCTCATGGCTCTTCGGGATATCATCTTTCAGAGTCTCATGGGCTGGAACAGTGGGTACATGGCTTATCATCTGTATAAATATCACAAGCGTGTCTCCTACCTTCAGACCTCCAGGTTTGCAAATAATTCCAGCCCAGAGATCAGAGCTACTCAAAGTACTGTCATTCTCATGACCTGTTTCCTTTTCTTTTATTGGGCAGATTTTATTTTCTCCTTCTACATAGGTTCCAGCTTGACAAATGATTTTATGATATTACATGTGAAAATATTTCTAACACTTCGTTAGGTTATGCCTGTGCCAGTCCCTTCATGCTGATCAGCAGGGATTCCATTTGGTTAACTGCTGGCACACTCGCTAAGAAGTTGGAAAAATTACTTTCTACATTAACTCCTCCAGTAACTAAAGGTATATGTAAGAAACACGGCTGTGCTTTGGTCAAGGAATAGGCCAAGGCAGACATGTGGGCCAGAATGACTCAGCAAGTTTGGAGCACAGGTGCACAATTCCATGGATAATGTAAACACAACTATGTAGCCATAACGTGGGAAGACCATCACTTGGCTCTGAGCCACTATTGTCTGTAAAATGTATAATTGCCCTGTTGACACTGTGCAGGTGCGCTCATGCCCAGAGAAAGAGAGAGTCAAAGCTGTCCCTCTTTGCAGATAGACAGTGGGGAGCCAGGGTACAGCACAACTCTCTCTTGTGCCCAGAGAGAGAAAGAGTTAAGCTGATGACTCTGAAGGCAGGGGAGAGCCGGCCATGCAGCTGTGTGTGGAAAGGGGCTGCTGAGAGGAGCTGCAGAGCTGCAGCAGACAGCTAGACAAGGCAGACAGTGTGAGAGAGCTAGACAGTGTGAGAGGCAGACAGTGTGAGTAAGCTGTTGATGAGCGCTACTGCTGAATAAAACATTTCACCTGCCTGTGGCTCCCCGAGTGTTGTTTCTGCTCATCCACCCACTCCCTTCAGACCTCAACATGAGAATTGGCATAGTCGTGAACCTGACAGTATATTAACTGGTGATTTTGTTGTTGTTGTTGTTTTGTTTTGTTTTGTTTTTTGCCCAGCAAAAAGTTTGTCCTACATAAATTAGCAGTGTCTTATAAAAATAGTGTGTTAGGCTGGGTCCTCCCAGAACCAAACATCAAGACAAAATTAAGTGTTATTAGGGGAAATACCTGTCAGAGAAAACGTCAGCTGAGAGAATCATCAGATCACAGTGCAAGGATAGAAGGAAGAAGGTTGGACAGAAGCAACCTAGGCCACCTTGCAGTGTAAGCTGAGTTAAGCAAGGAAGACTTGACACTAAATTCAGCTGTCGGAGGAGTCCTTGGTCTCACAGAAACTTTGTCTGTCTTAGTATCCCTTAAGCATTCAGTTATTAGCTGGAAACAGTTCATGGGATACTGGGCCACAGCACAAACACAACAAAGCATTTGGGAATAGAACAGCTGGGAGACCCGGCCAAATAATTTTACAGTATTTGTGGTCCACAAGGTATATTCTTATGGCTGTTAAAAATGAGGTTACTTTTTTGTGTGTGTAAAAAGAAGTCTATTTCGAGGCAGTTAACCTGATTCAGGGGTTCCAAAAAAGTTGGGAAGACAAATTTCTTCCAGGCTTTCTTTTCACCATTGCTGTGATATGGCATTTGTCTTCATGCTTGTACAATTATTGATCCATCTCTTTTCTGAATAGGAAGGAAAAAGAGAAAGTAACAAGCATGAAGATGAAACATTTATGTGAGGAAAGCAAGATTTTGTGAGAAATTTCCACCAAATATTGTGCATATTCTTATTGACAAAAATATATTATTTGGTCATTCCTATTTGCTAGGGTGTCTGAGAAATGTGCTTCCAGGCCCACCAGCATTAAATTTTACAGGAACTGACAAGAGCTTGTCTCTTTGGGCTGAGGAAGAGACATTTTCTTTTCCATTTGTGGCTAAAATTCTTCTATTTACTCTTCTCACTGGATATTAAAAACCATTTTCACTTTTCCAAAGACTCAATATGAGCTCCACATCTCCACCTCTATCCTCTTGCTTCTTCAGTCACTCCTCTTCCTCTGCTGTTGAAAAGAACAAGACTCAAACAGAAACCCCTTTCCTCCTCAACACCTCTGACACTCAGTCCTCACTCATGAAGTTGTTTACAACCTAATTTTCATTATTTACTAGAAAATGTTACTTCAAAAGAATGCCTACAAGGTATCTCAAAACATAAAATGGATAAAAGTAATTTTAATTAGTATTTAGCAATTGATACATTCAGATTTATGTTCATGGAATTGTTTGGAGGAGGTATATTTCACCTATCTGTTCATATGAATCTGGGGATTGTTTCAAGCTGTACATTATATCTCTTTATCTAGTCATGCCATATATATGTCATATATAGTTCTAAATGATTTTCCATGGCTACTTTAATCAAAACAAATAAACTTTGGAATTCAAATAAAACAATATGAACATTTAAAAATAAAAATTTAGAATTTTAGAATTCAAATTTGAGGAATTTTAGAATTCAAATAAAACAATAAAAAAATTTTATAACTAAAACCACACTTTTTTAACTTCATGACTTTATACTACTAATAAATGCAAATAAAAATTTACTGTTCAGATAGTCTCTAATTTACTGTTTTTAAAATCATGTACACATGTTCTTTTAGAATTCAAAATGATAAAGTTATTTTATAATTCAAAACCAAGTCTTTTTTAATTTCATGACGTTATGCTATAATTAGTACAATGATATAAAGTTACAGCTTTAATAATCTACAAGTTATTCAAATTTTAAAAGTAAGTATCATGTTGTTTCTTTACTAGATTTATTTATGTATTTATTTATCTATGTTTGAGACAGAGTCTCCCTCTGTCGCCCAGGCTGGAGTGCAGTGGTGCGATCTCGGCTCACTGCAACCTCCGCCTCCCGGGTTCAAGCAATTCTCCTGACTCAGCCTCCTGAGTAGCTGGGATTACAGTCACCCACCACCACACCTGGCTACTTTTTTGTAATTTTAGTAGAGATAGGAGTTTCACTATGTTGGCCAGGCTGGTCTCGAACTCCTGACCTTAGGTGATCCACCTGTCTTGGCCTCTCAAAGTGCTGGGATTACAGGCGTGAGCCACTGTGTCCAGCCCTAGATTTATTAATTTACAAAACATTTTAATTACAGTGAATCAACTAATGGAAACTTAAACACATTTTGAAACCACTGGCCTAACCTATCATTAGTCTTTTTCATCTTAGAAAAGATAGACCACTGTAGACACTATTGATTACCTGAATGCTGGTAATTCAAGTGTGGAACCCGCATATGAATTAACCATTCTGGAAATAAACTGAGCATCAGGGAGGTCTGGACAGTGCAAAAAGAAAAGAAAAAGAAAATCTCATGAGATATACAGACAAACAGGCTTAACATATAAATAGGTTGAACAAGAAAGTTTGTCTTGTACAGCGAGTCTACTCGAAAACACTTAATAGCATGAATTACGTATGCTTTTAGTGAGTAATCACATTGACATTTGAGAGGGAAACATTTCTTTACTGGTCCAAACTAGACAAAGCTACTTGATTCGAGGTACTGTTTATTACCTAGGTAAAGGAGACTGCCTCTTACAGAAATTGCCAGCAACAAACAAATTGTTCCTGTTCTGATTTGCCTCTTATTTTGGTATTTCCCCCATTCTTCTTAGCTCCACCGCTGTTTTTAAAAACAGTTGTTCTAAGCTCTGATTCTCAACATAACCCAGCTTTTTCCAATCTACCCAGCTCAATTTGGTTAAAGTTCATATGCCAGGTTGCTGAGCATTGTGTTAATGGAATATGATGGTTACTGCCCTACAAAGGATGGGGACTGAGAAAGGAAGTCACATGACCTCATAGGGAAGTCCAAAAGGTCTTCTCCCTGGGTGAGCAGAGAATAGCGTGGACACCACAGCCCTTGGACACTGTTCTTCTGATCACTGAGGTAAAAACAGGGCCAGGTGTGGTGGCTCATGCCCGTAATCCCAGTGCTTTGGGAGGCTGAGGTGGGAGGAACATTTGAGGCCATGAGTTTGAGACAAGTCTGGGCAATATAGTGAGACTCCTTTCTCTATAAAAAGTAAAATAAAATTAAATTTACAAATTAAATAAAAGAGACCCCTCTCACATTGGCTCATTGGGATAGGACTCTAAAACCAGTGTTTCTGTACCAGGACAAATGAAAATACAAAAAGCAGCGCTTTGGGGAGAGAAAGCATTAAGCATGATTCTGCCCCACAATCTGGAGGAACATTTTACTGCAGTCAGCTCCTAGTGCATTCCATGAGCAAAAGTGTCATGTTTCAGCCAAAGAAAGGAAATTTGTCTTCATGAGGCAAAACAAATCAATTGTCCTCTTTGCTACATAAAGAGAACATGAAATACTCTGTGCTAGTAGTAATCGATGGGACATATTTAGGAAAAAAAAAAAGAGGTCTGTCTGAATGTCTATCTGATTTTAATAAAACTGAAAATATTTGGGGGGAAGAGGAAATGTAGAGAATGGACTAGAAATTCGTCCAGTTACAGAACAATATGCTTGAGGCTGACAGATTGTCTTTGATCTTCTGAATCATCCATGGAAGAAAGTAAAGGACATCCTTTGAGGAGCTCCCACGTTGGGGGTGGATGAAGATTAATTCAATTTTTTCGCTTAAGAAAATAACACTGAGTTTCTAGCTGTACCAGGCACTGTTCTAGAAGCAAGGAAATAGAGCAGTGATCAAATGGAAACAGCTCTCCCATACTCCTTATCCCCACCAAATAATCCTTGTCTCAATGAATATATTGGGGAAGGAGCAAGGTCAATAAACAAAACATGCAATGTCAGATCTTCATAAGCTTTTCTTTAAAAACAGTAGAGGAGTGGTTGGGTGCAGTGGCTCACGCCTGTAATCCCAGCACTTTAGGAGGCCAAGGCAGGTGGATCACGACGTCAAGAGTTTGAGACCAGCCTGGCTAACATGGTGAAACCCTGTCTCTACTAAAAATAAAAAAATTAACCAGTGTGGTGGTAGGCACCTGTAATACTAGCTACAAGGGAGGCTGAGGCAGGAGAATGGCTTGAACCCGGGAGGCGGAGGTTGCAGTGGGCCGAGATCGTGCCACTGCACTCTAGCCTGGGTGACAGACCAAAACTCTGTCTCAAAAAAAAAAAAAAAGAGCAGTAAGTAGGGACAGAAAATGCAAGTAGGGTGGCTCAATTACAAGACAGTTGAAGACAGTTACAGTCTACAATAAGTAGACACTTATTGTCTCACTGACAATAAGAGTTCCCAGTCTTAGGGCCTTTGTGTTTCTCATTAGAAAGAGTGAAGGCTCCATTCCAGGAAAGGAACAGGAATTCTGCCTATCCACAGCTGCTCTGGCCCAGCGCAGCCCCTGGGCAACTGTGCTGAGAGACTCATGCATAACATTTCAAAATGACAAACAGATTTACCTTCATGGAAGATGCAGCCATGGTGGAATTCCCAGTGTAGAAGCAGGTTTGACCTCAGGTTTCTCAGTCAACAGTGCACAGAAGCACCTGCTGAGAAGTTTCAGCCACTCTACTTCCCAATAGGTAAGGGTGCCCAAATGGTGAGAACCATGGAAGGAACATGTAACTATTGGCCATGTGAGATAAAAGGATGCAAAAAGAATTCATGTTTATATATTTATGTACACAGATGAGTACACAGACACTAATAGGAGTGATTGCTTATAGTTGGTAGGGTAACTGGGTGGTTTGGGACTGAGGTGGGAGCAGGATTGTTTGTTGTATTTTTTAATATATGCAATTATTAAACCCTAGAAGTGCAATACCTATTCAAAACCATGAAACAAACAGTTCCAGGTTTTTGTTTTTGTCTTTTTTTTTTTTTGGAGCTTGAGGTCCATCCCTTGTTTGCTCCTTGGGCTCATGGCTTTCATTTCTTTTTCTTTCTCTTAGTTTTGTCACTTGAATCTTTACTACTGTCACCAGATTCCTTGCAGTTACTCTTAGGTGATCAGAAGAGGAAGAATATGACTTTTAATGGACATTTTTTCCCTAAAGTTATTTCTTTTGTTATCTTGGAGATCTGCATACACGCACAGAGCTATAAAGAACAGTCAGATGCCTGTCTAGTACACATCAGGCATGTTTCAGTAACTATCTAAATTTCAAACTTGTTTCTTTTACTATTATTTTGATATAATTATAGATTCAAAGAAGTTGCAAAGTTAGTACAGAGACCCCATGTTTACCTCCATGGCCACATTTTACATAGCTAAAGTACAATAACAAAACCAGGAAATTGCCATTACTAGTGTGTATGTGTATAGTTCTAAGCTGTTTAATAATGTTTAGATTTGTACAAACACCATTATGATCAAGATAAAGAATTATTCCATCACCACAGAAATCTCCCTCTGATATCTCTTTATATTTACATCTACCTCCTAACCTCATACCCTCCCCATCCCCATCATTTATAATCCCTGACAGTCGCTAATCTGTTTTACATCACTACAATTTTGTCTGCATATGTATACAAATGTTGTCATGTATTTGTATGTGTATATGAAATATATAAACACATACATATACAAAATCATACAGTATGTGATCTTCAGAGATTTTTTTTCACTCAGTATAATGCCCTCAAGATCTACCTAAATTGTTGAATGTATCAAAGTTTAATTTTTTATGACTGAATAGTATTCCATTGTACAGATTACCACATTATGTTTAACCACTCACCTATTAAGAGACATTATGATTGTTTTCAGCTTTGGCTATTCCAAATAAAACTGCTGTGAACATTCCTGCATAAGTTTTGAATAACGCTGCAATAGACATGAGAATGCAGATATCTCTTCAATATACTGATTTCATTTCCTTTGACTGTATACCCAATAGTGGGATTGCTAGATCAGATGATAGTTCTATTTTTAATTTTTTGAGTAATCTCCATACTGTTTTCTGAAATGGCTGTACTAATTTTCATTCCACTAAGAGTGTACAAGATTTCTCTTTCCTCTATATTCTCTCCAACACTTGTTATCTTTTGTCTTTTTGATAACAGCTGTTCTAACAAGTGTGAGGTAGTTTTTCATTATGGTTTTAATTTGCCTTTCCCTCATGATTAGTGATGCTGAGGATTTTTTCATGTACCTGTTGTCCATTTGTATGTCTTCTTTTGAGAAATGCCTGTACAGGTTCTTTGCCCATGTTTTAATTGGGTTCTTTGTTTTCTTAACATCGAGTTGTTCGAGTTCCTTATACATTTTGTACATTAACCCCTTATCAGATGTATGGTTTGCAAATATATTCTCCCATTCCATAGATTGTTTCTTTATTATTCCCTTGGCTGTGCAGAAGCTTTTTAGTTTAACATAATCACACATTTTAATTTTCACTTTTGTTTGCCTGTGGTTTGGAGGTCCTGTTCAAAAAATCATTGCTCAGATCCATGTTATGGAGCTTTCCCCTATGTTTTCTTCTAGTAGTTTCACAGCTTCAGGTCTTACATTTGAGTTTTTTCATCCATTTTGAGTTGATTTTTGTATACGGTATGAGATGAGGGTCTAATTTCATTCTTCTGCATGTAGGTTTAGAGCAAGTTGTGGGATCTCGGCTCACTGCAAGCTCCGCCTCCCGGGTTTAAGCGATTATCCTGCCTCGGTCCCCCGAGAAGGTGAGATTACCAGCGCACGCTACCACCCAGGCTAATTTTTTGTGTTTTTAGTAGAGATAGGGTTTCACCATGTTGGCTGGGATGGTCTCAAACTCCTGACCTCAAGTGATTTGCTTGCTTTGGCTTCCCAAAGTGCTGGGATTACAGGTGAGAGCCACCACGCCCAGCTGCAAACGTCTTTAATTCTAATGTTTGTCTTTCACAACAACTTTTCCAGTGGCAGAGCAAAAGAGAGCAATTTGGTAAATGTTACCAAAATTACTAGTGTATTTATCCTTTTGATCCAGAGTTTCTCTTCTAGGCCTTGATTCTACAGATATACTTGCTTGTGTGAGAATTACAACAGGAAAATTACTACACATTGAAGCATTTGTTATTTTATAAACACAGTTAGATATCTAGCAAAATGAGCTAGTTTTCTGGCTATTTGAAAAAATAGTCATTAAGTATCCATTTATACAAAGGAATTTTATAGAATATATGAAAGAATGAGTAAGTTCAAAATGCACTGACATGGAATTGAAACAGGAAAAGTTCCCTTGTTCTCTTCATAGGGCATTCAACAGGGAGAGTGGCTCGCTTCTTCAGTGCCCTGCTGCTCAAACCTCTAGGGGAGCATACAGACGGACAGGTTGTGGGCCTCTAACCCCACTGCAGCGCCTAAGGGTGGAAGTTTACACTTCCTGAAGCCCCAGTGGGCGTGTGCCCTGTGCTCTTTCAGTTTTGCTGCCTATAAGCGGCTTATGTTAACCAGCTCAATTAGACCCTCTACTTTGTCGCAAGGACAGAGGACTTTCTGGATCCCGGGTTTTTGCCTTGGTATATTGGAAGAATCAGATCACACCTGGGCTTAGAGAATGAGTGCAAGGTTCTATTGAGTGGAGGTAGCTTTCAGCAGATGGGGGGTGGAGTGGGAAGGTTTTCCCCGGATTCCTGCCGCTCAGCAGCCCCGGCTCTCCTCCCACCGCCCTGACCAAACTCCACGTCCTTCTGCTGGTTGGTCGATGGCCTGCAGGCTTGCCAGTACCTGTCAGTGTGCTCTCAACACCCTCTCCACATCCAGGTGCTTGTGTGTTCCTCTGCA
Source organism: Trachypithecus francoisi (assembly GCF_009764315.1). Taxonomy (NCBI): domain Eukaryota; kingdom Metazoa; phylum Chordata; class Mammalia; order Primates; family Cercopithecidae; genus Trachypithecus; species Trachypithecus francoisi. Next base: position 27,223,805 of record NW_022681455.1, on the reverse strand, counting down.
AATGTGTTTGTCTCGATGTCCAGCCGCTTGTGTGTCTGCCTGCTAGGGTGTTGGGGTTTTTATAGGTCCAGGATAGGGGCGTGGCGGGCCAGGAGGGTCTTGGGAAAGATAATATTTGGGTGCAAAAGTTGGAGTGCCTGTCCTCACTTAGGTCTGTGGGAACAGGCCCGGGATGGAGCCCTTGTCTGGGACCCACCCGTCTCCTCCCAGCACTTCTGTAGCAGGACAAGCCGCAGACAAAACTGCTCAGACACCGGATTAAAGAAGGAAGAGGTTTTTTATTCGGCCGGGAGCGTCGGCAGACTCGCGTCTTAAGAGCCCAGCTCCCGGAAGAAGAAATATGTGGCCTTTTTAAAGGCTTACAACTTTAAGGGATCCAGGTAAAAGGGTCATGATAAATCAAGCAAGCGTGGAAAACGTGACTGGGGGCTACATGCATCAGCTAACAGAACAAAAAGTTTTACAATGCTTTTTTTTTCATACAGTGTCTGGAATTTACAGATAGCACAAGTAGTTTAGGCCAGGGGTTGATGTTATTATTATTACTTTGTTTAACTCCTAGAGCCGGGTGGTGGTGCCAAGGTTGTCTGGCTATTTATCTTACTTCTGTTTCTTTCCAACTTTTTGCTTTCTCCCTCTTCTCCTGTCTTATAAACTAGGGAAAAGTGGAGATGGGGAAAAACCGGGAAAGACAACAGGAGAAGTGGTGGTCTCATTCTATACTTCCTTGCCCCTCTTCGGTATCAGAATGATATCTAAGCTGTAAATGTAATTAACAAAAGAGAAGCAATGCAAGAGTAATAGTATTCAAAAAATGTGGAATATATATTTAATTTGTTATTATATCCATGAACAATCTCTGGAGGATGCAAAAGAGACTGTAAGTGTTGGCAGAAACTAAGAAAATAGAGTCATAGTACATAGAATTTCATAAATTTCATTTCGTATATTTCTGTAGTGTTTTATTTATTAAACGTATGATTACATTGTTTTTCAAAACGAATCTAGCATAGAAAATAAGCCAAAGTAAGTGTTGGCATTTGACTCAAAAGGGAAAAATGTAAGGATCTGGAAATAATAGTAAGAATGACATATTAAAACTGAATCATATAACAAAGAAAAAAACCTTGAAAGTGGCCTGAGAGAAACAAGAGATTACCTGTAAGAAAACAAAGGTTCTCAAATGACATTGGATTTTTCATAAGAAATCATGAAGCTGAGACAAAACTGCACTGATTACCTGACCTTATTAAATCCCTACTCTAGTGGTTCACAGTGACATTTCAGGTTTCCAGGAATTCATGTCAGTTCAGAGCTGGTGTCCATTAATATCTGAAAAGTCCAATTGAGCTTCCTTTCCTACTACATGGTATCCTAGTAAATGACTGCTGGTCCCTTTGTGGAAGGGTGGAAGGTAGATTATCAGTACACATTTTTGGCAGTGTAGCTGAGATGGGGACCTGGCTTCCCCTTCATTCAAGAGGTTACACATCTGTGAATTGATTTAAATCACAGGAATTGTGATAAATCTGGGAATTGTTTGATTATCTGTTCTAATGTTTCAAATCAGATTTCTGTTTACTAGATTAGGGATGTTCTCTTTCTACAGATCAAACAAAACTTCAGTAGACCTCTCATACACTTCAGGTCTACAGACACCATGATCAACTGGTGAGTGCCAAAGATCTCTCTGGGTCTTACTCATCATTATAGTAACCATATTCACCTTGTCTTTGGTGGTTAAGTGCCTCCTCTTGGCCCCTGTCACCTTAGGATCAAATCATCCCATTGTGTTTAGGGATTCCATCTAAGAGGGAAGATCCACCACAGAGCTCTACTAGGGTGCTGGGGCTATCCTCATGAATTCGTCACAGCTATAGTCTCCTGGTTTGGATGAGCAGATTTTACACCATAAATTATCTTTAGCATTTCAATCACTCATAGGCTTTAGATAAGTCCCTCTACAGTATACTAAGGAGGTTTTGACATTTCGGCTTCATTTATTGCAGGCCAATTTGTGTCCCTTTTTCAATCAACTAACGTAGCAATATTTACAGCCATTCCTAACCCCTCAAGCTAAATTGAATTCATAATCTCTGCTTAGTGTTCCCATATCAATAAATCTGACCTGATCCAACTTTTTATTCCCTTTACCTTGATTCTATACCTTTAAAATCCACTTACATCTAGCAGGAATCACAAACAATCTGGGAACTGTTTCTGAATTGTTTTCTGCAGTGTGCATGGTTTTGCTCTAAATCCTATCTTGCTCTAAAATCTATTTCAGAATGTTCATTTCTCCATAAAACATCCTGTACTGCCATAGTCATGTCAATCATAATTGGATTACTTGTTTTAGAGCCTCTAGTGGAAAATTTGCCAACTTCACATCTGGATCTGGCCAAAACCAAAACATCATATGGAATCTAATCAAGCTTACACATCTAGTTGTGAATTTACGGAATATATGGGGGAAACAGCATGTTTAATGACACCATGGGAATGGATAAAGATTCAGATATAAAAAATTATATTGCACAAATATTCTGATTTCTTAAGAAATTAAATGTCATGAGATTTTTTAAAAAGGGGAGAATGGCTGGGTACAGTGGCTCATGCCTGTAATCCCAGCATTTTGGGAGGCTAAGTCAGGCAGATGACCTGAGGTCAGGAGTTCGAGACCAGCCTGGCCAACATGGTAAAATCCCATCTCTACTAAAAATATATTAAAAAAAATTAGCCGGGTGTGGTGGCAGACGCCTGTAATTCCAGCAGGAGAATCGCTTGAACTCGAAATGTGGAGGTTGCGGTGAGCCGAGAACACACCATTGCACTCCAGTCTGGACGACAAGAGTGAAACTCTGTCTCAAAAATAAATAAATAAATAAATAATTTAAAAATTAAAAACAAAGTTGGGGGAGAGTGATAATTTTATAGATAGCAAGAGACTTAAGAAGTGATACTTGAAAAGAGTACAGCATTGGATTTTATTGGGGACTTATTCCAGATAAATCATAAGCAGTTAATAATAAGAAGTCAAGATAATCAGGGGAATTTGAACAAGGACTACTGAAGAATTGTTCAGTATTAGATGTTATCAAAGAATTAGTATCATTGATGGGTGTGATATTTGCATAGTTGTTACTGTGTTTTAGTATTTAAAAAATATCTTTGTTAGCAATGTATCCTGAAGTATTTACTAGTGGAATGAAATTATATATACTGAAGGTATGGTGGGGAGAAAAGGAGGCTTGACATGTTAATGACTGACACTGAATAGTAGATCCTTGCTTATAGTAGGACATTATGCTATTTGGTTTGAATGTATGTTTCACATTTTTTTTTTTTTTTGTAACACAAGTGGAAAGTCTCAAGAGCCATGTTCTGGGAGTGTGAGTCTTAAAGGGGCTCTACAGCTCACCTAAGCCTGCTAGGGCCTAGCAGGAGTGCTTGGAGCACATCTGAATCTCCTGGAAACTGAGTGGTCAGAGAACCTTGAGGACCGAGATGACAGCCACTGGAAGCCTCCACCCTCCGGCACATGGGTAACAACCACATCACAACCACGTTTGTTTTAATAACAAGGAAATAGAGAGTTTGGGGACTGTGAGGACGTTAGCAACGTCCTCCGCAGCTGGGACCCATCTGCTCCAGGCGCCTCCGTGCAATCAGGAACGTGAAACTGGTGAATCAGAGCTTTCTCGCCGCCACCTTCAATTTTTCCCCACCCTCCTATGGACAGAGCAATGGATTCACCTTGTCCTTGGATAAGTCCTCCTTATAAAGACTCCAAGCCCCGTATCAGCCTAGGTGAGATCCCCTTCTCTATCTTTTTTTTTTTTTTTTTTAATTAGCTTGGCGCAGTGGCACTCTCCTGTAATCAATCCCAGCTACTTGGGAGGCCGAAGTGGGAGGATTGCTTGAACCCAGAACCGGGAGGTCGAGGCTATAAGTGAGCTGAGACACTCCAGCCTGGGTGACAGAGACTGTCTCAAGAAAAAAAAAAAAAAAGACTCCAAGGCCCCTAGGGTGCAGACAGGGTTGGGTAGAGCTGAGATGACTCTGGATCAGGCAAGAGGCTCCGACTGGAGTTTGTCCCTTAAGTGCTGGTGGGGCATGGTGTCCATGTTTTTGAATTACTAACGGATAAAACAGGTGTGGGGGTGGGGATAACCCAAATGGTAGACGTGAGTGTGGCAAAGCCAAGGATCGATGCCCACGTTTCTCAATCTCCCCTCTTTCCCGTGGTAGGTGGCAGTGTTCCTCAGAGCACTGAGGCGAGTGACGGCTTAAGGAGCAGGGACCACGCACGTCTTGTTGAGAGGGAGAGCATTATATAGACTTCTGGGCTTATCAAACAGAGGAAAGTAAGAAACTTGACAAATTCTCCAAGGAAAAATCTGCACATCTGGATTAGTCCGTTCTCTCACTGCTATAAAGAAATACCTGAGACTGGGTAATTTATAAAGAAATGAGGTTTAATCAGCTCACGGTTTCGCAGGCTGTACAGGAATCACGGCAGCATTGGCTCCGCTTTTGGGGAGGCCTCAGGAAACATAAAACTGGCGGAAGGCGAAGGGAAGCAGGCACTTCTTATGTGGCCAGAGCATGAGGAAGAGAGCGGGGTGGTGCTGCACACTTTTAAACAACCAGATCTTGGGATAAGTCACTCTCCCCAGGACAGCACCGAGGGGGCTGGTGTTAAACCATGAGAAACCACCCCTATGATCCAATCACCTCCCACCAGGCCCTACCTTCGACATTGGGGATGACAATTTGGCATGAGATTTGGGTGGGGACACAAATCCAAACCTTATCAAGGCCATAATAGAAGACAGGGAGGTGACAGTGGGTGATGATACCAAGTCCATGCTCAGAAAGGCCAGCTGTGTTGGACATTTTCCTCTCTGGGTCACATAATGTGCTCTAGGGAATCTTAGCTTCCATTCTCTCCCTTCCTGCTCTCCAGAACTTAAAAAGGCCAATTTATTCTTACATGTAGAGGGGATAGATAGAACTGGAAATTGTGTCAAGGGTGACTGAGCCCTGCTAGTATGAGAAGTATGAGAAACTACATGTTGCCACTGCTCCCCCAATGCCTCAGCAAACCCTCCTAACACTGGCGGTGACTTGTTTTAGATTTAAAGCCCCTCATTGGTCTCTGAGACTGAGAAGGGCAGCAACGTTTTGTTCATCATGACATCATGGGGGCCCAATCTCCCACCTTCTAGAAGTAATTACTGAATAAATGTGAAAATGAATGAATGAGTTAAAGTATATGTCATACACAACGCATAAGGAATATAAGACAAAGCTCTCTGGCAGTTGCTTTTTGGACAAGCATAAAAGATGTTAGTAGAGAGAAATGGCAAGGATAAGTCATCTAGGGTACAAAAATGAGGGAGTTTGGCTGTGAAGTGAGACCTTGGTTAAAAAAAATGAGGGAGGAAGATGTAAAATGAACAGGAATTCGTAAAGGAACACTGCAATCAGCCGGAATCACCATCGGTAGGTATAAAAGCATGTAGCCTTATTGCATTACAACAAAAATGCCACCCACGTATCATTTTTACTAAAAGCGAGACCATAACAATGATACCTTCATCTGAGAGGAAAATATTGGCTTTCCACAGATCACTCATTATTTCTGTGAAGCCAAGTGTTTCATCAAAGAGTAATATGTTCAGATTTCCTTTTCCTTCAACGCAGTTGGTTTTTCTCTTCATCATAAAATAACCAGACTCTATATATTTGCTAGCAGGACTATGAGATTTGTAGGTGGTAACTGCTCTAGAGGATGTGGAGAAGGTCCTGCTGAGTTTCAGTTTCTTAATTATAGAATATTTTCCCAAAGAAAGGAATTGGAAAAAGTAGGCAGGGAGGGGAACTATGGGTGAGGTCAGATAATATAAGGTACTATTGAAACTGAGATGAGTTTGCAGATTTTTATTTTTATTTTTTACAATTCTCTCTAATTCTCAGTGTGTTTTAATACTGCCATAATAAAATTTTGTTTTTTAATTTTTCTACAGCTTTATTGTGGTATAACTGACAAGTAAAAGTTGTATATATTTAAGATGTGCACCATGAGGTTTTGATATAAGTATACATTTTGAAGTGATTACCACAATCAAGCTAATTAACATACCCATGAAATCACACAGTTACCTTTTTGTGTGTGTGGTGAGAACATTTAAGGTCTACTTTCTTGGCAAATTTCAAGTATATAACACATTATGAACTACAATCATCCTGCTGTACATTAGATCTCCAGAAGTTATTCATCTAATAACTGAAAGTTTGTACTCCTTGACTGAAATTCCCCATTGTCCCCTCTCCTCAGCCCTCAGCAACCACTATTCTACTCTCTATTTCTATGAATTCAGCTTCTTTAAATTCCACATGTAAATGAGATCATGCAGTATTTATCTTTCTGTGTCTGGCTTATTTCACCTAGCAGAAGGTTCTCTAGGTTCATCTATGTTGTCACATGTGGCAGGATTTCCTTCTTTTTTAAGATTAAATAATATTCCATTATATATATGTAAATTGATACTTAGGTTGTTTTCCAATCTTGACTGTTGTGAATAATGCTGCAATGAATTTGGGAGTGCAGATATCTCTTTGATATAAAGATTTCTTTTTGTTTGGATATCTGCCCAGTGGTGGAATTGCTGGATCATATGGTAGTTTTATTTTTAATTTTTTGAAGAGTCTCTATACTGTCTCTATACTGTTTCCATAGTGGCTGTACCAATTTACATTCCCACCAGCACTGTACAGAGGTTCTCTTGACATCCTCACCAACATTCATTGTCATTTCACTTTTTGATAGCCATGCAAACAAATGTGAGATAATATCTCATTATGGTTTTGATTTGCATTTTTCTGACTGGGAAAATATAATCTCTTCAAATATATATTGTTAGGAAAACTGGATAACCATATGCAAAAGAACAAAATTTGTCTCTTACACCATACACAAAAATCAACTCAAAATGGGTTAAGGATGTAAATATGAGACTTGAAACTGTAAAACTACGAGAAAAAAACAGGGGAAGAGCTCCTTGACATTGATCTTGGCAATTTTATGGAAATGACACCAAAAGTATTGGCAATAAAAGCAAAAATAAACAAATGAGACTATATCAAACTGAAAAGTTTCTGCACATCAAAGGAAACAATCAATAATATGAAAAGGCAACCTACAGAATAGGAGAAACTATTTGCAAACCATACAGGGGGCTAATATTAAAATATATAAGGAACTCATACAACTCAATAGCAAACACAAACAAATAACCTAATTTAAAAATGGGCAAAGGACTTGACTAAACATTTTTCCAAAGACAACGTACAAATAGGAAACAGGTACATGAAAACGTTTGGTTTTTTAAAAGAAAAGTTTGGAAAACTTTAAATAATTTTAAAGATAATAGGTTTAAAACAAAAGACAATGTAATTGGAAAACTATTTGAAATTTTGGGGAAGAATCTTCAAATATTCTCCTACATAGAGATCTCAGATATTTATACATATATAACCTATACTCTATTATTATGTAAATGTAAAATACTACAATAATTGTGGAACCAGATTGTACATTTATACCAGAGAATCTAGATGACTTGAGCTTTAGCAGTAACATTGTGAAAAGAAGCAACAAATTTGAAAACAAAATTGTCAGTTACTTTTAACCATTTCACAAGGCATGCATATACCAAAACATCATATTGTAATACCATAAATATATACAATTTTTGTCAACTATATCTTAATTTTTAAAATTATCAGTTGCTAAAATTAATCTGTAAGGGGTGCCAAGCCTTAGCCAATTAATTATCTTAAAATCAAAATTTTTAAAATAGAACAATGACCAACAGGGAAATTATATGACCACTCTATTGACTGTTATGAAGCTATCAACATGATCATGAAAAACAAACTGGTTTTAACTGAAAAAGCAGCTGAAAATAATTGTGAAACCAAATTATTATGTAGACATATAACAAATGCATGAATATAGTCAAGGGGAAAAAGCATCTTAGATTTGAGGGGTTATGATTATGATTTAAAACTATTTTACCCTAGCATTTAAAACTAGTATTTAAATTCCTGCATCCATTCCTTAGGACCAAAATTTGTTTACTCCCAGTAGATTCCTGTTTCACTTCTAATTCTTTGAATTTGTGCCTTGATGTATGTGTCTAGATTGCTGAACTAAGGCTTTCATAAGATTTCATTTTACCTTTCATAGTAGGAGAACAGAACAACCATCAGACTCTTTTGGACTCCCTTTTTATTAACTTCTTTGGACAACTTTGATTCTCTCTCTGCCAACCCTTCCCTCTCCCTCTCTCTCTCCCTTTCCCTCTCTTCTCTCTTCTCACTCTGTTGTATCTTTCCACCTTGCTCTTACTTCTAGAACCTTATTAAATTGATCTTGTAACTCCACTTAGATAATTTGAATGGGTTGAAAGAAAAAGTCTCTTCAAGGAGTCTGCTAAAAATCCAGAGAACAATATGTTAAATAAGGATAAAATTGAGGAATATCTTGCAAAATCATCTCAACAGTTGAAATATTAATGCCAGAAATGCTTACCTCCCAATGGCCCCGCCCTCAAATACCATCACATTGAAGGCAGGGATTTCAATATATGAATTTTGTGGAAAGACAATCCCCCATATAGACAACTCCGTCCATAACAGATGTGATGAGAAGGGTACTTTACCTCTGTGGTATTCTGCCCCCAAACTCATAACCTTAGTTTAACCATAAAGAAACTATCTGGATGAGCCCAATGTAATCATATAAATTCTTAAAAACAGAACTTTCTCTGTTTAGAAGAAAGAGATGAGACAAAAAGAAAAGTCAGAGAGATTCTTCATGCATTGTTCATTCTTTGAAGAAGTGGCCAACATGATGAGGAATACAGGCAGACTAAAGGATGTAAGAGACGTTCCTGGCTAATAGCAAGAAAAAAGTGAACTTCAGTTCTACCAACACAGGGAACTGAATTCTGTCAACAGCCTAATTAAGCTTAGAAACAGATTCCCCCTCAGAGCCTCCAGATAAATCTCAAATTAGCCAACACCTTGACTTCAGCCTTCTAACAACTGGAGCAGAAAAGCCAGCCAAGCCCACTGAACATCTGACCTACAGAATGTGTGGCTGGAGGCATGGAGCCTTAACATGGACTCCCAGGTCAGTTCTTCTAGACATGATTAGAAGTTCTCCTCTCTTCCCTAATTTTTTTTTTTTTTTTTTTTTTTTAACCACTTTCCTAACTCAACTGACACAAGAACAATGCTCTTGTGGCTAGAAAAATATTCACTTGAACTTTAGGTCTCAGCTGCTTGTACTCACTTCAGCATATTCCTTCGCAGGAGGAACTATACTGCCCCCTCAGAAGGGAAGGGTATGCATGGAGACCTGTTTCTTGCAGGCATGGCTTTAATGACACAACCACAATGTGAAAGTTTAAGAAGTTTTGGTTCTTACACCTCTGAGGGATACATGGTACACCTGGAGGCCACATACAAAGATCAGGGAGCAAAGGAAGGGAGAGAGAGAAAGGGACCTGTGGACCAATGCCTTTATTGGGTCCAGAGTGTTATCTAAACAGATTTTTTTTTATTTTTGGAGAGTTTTAATTGATGGGTTTAAAGCAGGTAGGAAAGAATTCCAGGAGATGAAATCACAGTGACTGAAAGGTGGTCACTGGGCATATCCATACAGTCTATGCGAGGTGTGAGGGTCAGTGGGGCCAGTGAAACAGGCTGCATTTAGCTGTCCCATTGGGAGGTGGTCACCAGGGAGCAGTTGTATAAAGCAGATATCTGGAGAAACCACACTGAGGAACTAGGCATAGGCAGGGGATAGATACAGCTGCAAACTGTGTCAAGGGTGACTGAACCCTGCTAGTATGAGAAGGCCCGGCTTATATTTTAAATGGATGGCAAGGCAACATAAAATTATAAGGATTCACTACAAGTGTTCTTAGGAGAAGTGGAGAGAAAAACAGGATAGGCAGGAGAAAAAATAATTAGCTTCCATCTGATCTCATCCACATGGGAGATTGGGATGACAAATTTTACCACGGAGTTAGTCCCACCTTCAGGCAAGGGGCTGGACTTTCCTACTCCCCTACTTCTGTGTTAGTTATTGACCTAAGTCTATGCACGGGGTGTGGGGAGAGGAGTAAGCCACATGGCCTTTCCTGTGAAACTCCTCTCATTTGGCCAAGTACAATTCTTTGGAGTAGCTGTGATTCTTTGGGATGACTGTCTACAGGCTGGAAAAGAGGATCGAGGTGGGACACAAATGCAGTCCACTAGAGCAAGGTAATTTATCAAATGTACATAATGAAAGGAGGAGACATGGAAGATAATATCCAGGATCATGGCTTAGAAATGGACAAAGTGATGTTGCCCTTTGCTTAGCTTTTGTCTGGGGAAAAATTGTCATGTAAATTTTAGACATGAGGAATACATAGAAGGATCTCTTGGAAAGGCAGGTGAATGTGTATGAGTATGGAGTGTATGTTTAAATTGTAGTTATCTCTGTATCAATGGCAGCAAGAAGAAAAGAAGAAAGAGATCAAAAAATGAGATGAGGGGTTTGCTAGGACAGAATCATGTACACTTACATATTTCATAATTGAAACTGTTCTTTCTCTGAAATTAACACAGAGAAAAACCACAGACCTGAAACATGTCATCTTTGTTTCTTTGTGTTTCTCAAAAAGTTTTTTTTCTAGCTCTGTCCATGATGTCAGAAGATAATTTAGAGTAACCTCATCCAGGCAATAGTCTTCCTTTTCCTTATTAGACCCGGATTTGTGGGAAACTTCCTTATATTTGTAGGACATGTATATACTTTTGTGATGGGTTCTGAGAAAAAAAACCCACAGAATTTATCCTTCCTCATTTGGCTTTCTCAAATGTAATCATTATTTATACTACAAGTAGCAGAAATATAACTGCAGTTTTTAGTTTCAGAAACTTCCTAGGTAATGTTGGTTGTAAAACTTCAATTTATTGAGGGAGGGTCGCTCGAGGCCTTTCTATCTGCACCACCTGTCTCCTCATCGTGGTCCAGGCCATCACCATCAGTCCCAGGACCACCTTGTGGAGAAAGCTCAAACTATGGACTGCACGGCAAGTTCTTCCTTATCTCTTCCTCTTTTGGATCTTTAATTTTCTGATAAGTTCCAACTTGCTCTACTACATTAGAACAGTTAATAGCATGAATAGGTCTGAAATTAGACCACATATTAGTTATTGCTATATGCTACCCTCTAAGCAAATAGGTGGGTTTTTCTCACTCTCATGGCCTTGGGGATATCATCTTTCAGAGTCTCATGGGCTGAAGCAGTGGGTACATGGCTTATCATCTGTATAAATATCACAAGCGTGTCTCCTACCTTCAGAGCTCCAGGTTTGTAAATAATCCCAGTCCAGAGGTCAGAGCTACTCAAAGTACTTTCACTCTCATGACCTGTTTCCTTTTCTTTTATTGGGCAGATTTTATTTTCTCCTTCTACATAGGTTCCATCTTGACAAATGATTCTGCTGTATTAATTATTCAAACATTTCTAATATTTGGTTATGCCAGTCTCAGCCCCTTTGTGCTGATCAGCAGAGATGTCTGCATTGCTAAATGCTGGAGTGCTCACCTAGGAAACTGGGGGAAATTACTTTCTGCAATGATTCCTCCAGGAACTAAGGGTGTATACTTTAGGGGTTGCTTTTGCCTGCATATGTCAGAGTATTAACTTAATCAAGGCTTTAACAATAGATTTACTTTTTGTTTTAAGAAGAATCCTGGTACTAGGCAATCTAAGGCTTGTTCAGAGGTTCCAGGAAGTTGTAAAGACAGATTCTTTCTAGCCTCTCATTCTGTCATTCCTGTCATAGGCTTTTATCTTCTGGCTGGCACAATTATTGCTCAGTTATTTAACCAGCATTCTAAGTACAGAGAGAAAGGGTAAAGCAACAAAGAAAAATATATTATAGAGACTACATACATACATAATTCAGGAAAACAAAACTTTTACAGACATCCCCATAAAATATTTGAATCGATTGGTAAAATTATATTACTTGGCCATCTCTAAAGGCAAAGTTGACTAAGGAATATTACTTTTATTGGGACACATTCCTTTCCTCAAGATAAGTTAATCAGGCAGCTAGTTGTTTACATGGAGAATTATGTGATGGATAACTCCCATTTGATCAGTCACTTCAGAATGAATACCACTTTGAGCGAAAATACAAGGGTAAGACTGTTCTCTATCTGTGTTCCTGGAATACAAAAATCTGTCCTCAAAAGCTTTTCATTATCTGAGCTCTGTCTAAAAAAAAAAACTCTAAATTGTCTGGCAGAGTGACTGATCTATCATGATACTGAATTAATTATTTAGTCATTAATACTGACTCAGGTTAGACATGGAGAAGGAAATGAAGTTTAGCTGCAATAAATACTTAAATCAAAAGCCATGATGAAACTATGGGTAGACAGGAAGGTATGAGGTGAGTTGGGGAATGTTGTGTGAGTTGAGACACAAGCAAGTGAAGTATTGACATGGACTTGAATCCTCAGGGCTGAGCAGGCATTGTGATGTTACAGTATTCTACTACTTCTACAGGGTACTACTTCTTTTGACACAGTTGGGGTAGATCTGGGGTTTCTGGGCACTGTGCTCTCTGGACATTGAAGGAATGTCAGTATCATATGGAAATTACTGACTTTAGGCCAGTATCTCAGTGCTCATAAAACATTCCCAGCCGGCCGGGTGCGGTGGCTCAAGCCTGTAATCTCAGCACTTTGGGAGGCCGAGACGGGCGGATCACGAGGTCAGGAGATCGAGACCATCCTGGCTAACACGGTGAAACCCCGTCTCTACTAAAAATACAAAAAACTAGCCGGGTGAGGTGGCGGGCGCCTGTAGTCCCAGCTACTCAGGAGGCTGAGGCAGGAGAATGGCGTAAACCCGGGAGGCGGAGCTTGCAGTGAGCTGAGATCCGGCCACTGCACTCCAGCCTGGGCGACAGAGCGAGACTCCGTCTAAAAAAAAAAAAAAAAAAAAAAAAAAATTCCCAGCCAACTTTCTTTAGTCAGAGCACTATAGCAATAATAAATGGCCCTGCATTTTATTAGCTTAATTTTCAATCTCTTGGGACAATAATTTCCTTGAGGAAAGGATAATTGTTCCACAATGATATGACATTGCTTCTAATGACACTATGATCAATCTTTATAAATTAGGGCAAAGATAGGTGTTACCCTCGGCATGAAGTATATCATGAACTTGTGACAGAAAACGACCATAAGAAAAGACATAAATGCAGACTCTTTCATCTTTATGAATCAAGATAATGCTGACAGGAAAGAAAAGAAACAAAAGGTCCCACTTTTTTTTCTGTATATGAAGAACAGTATAATTCTGCACTATTCTTCTTTGTGTTAAACTCAAACTGCAACCTTAGAAAAATTTCAATATAATAATATACGTGCCCTAATTATCTACAGAATATTTTAAAAATCATATTCTTTAAGTTTATTACTAAACTTTCTACAGTATTACTTTTAGTCTATAAAATTAAAGGCCTGTCAGTTGAGGAAGACTAAAAACATATTTATTCCTTTTTTCTCCTCATAATCCACATTAAAATGGTAGTAATGGAACTAAAAAGCAATCAACAGTAAAAGGTAAGGATAATGGAGTAGCAGTAGGGTAGGTAAAGTATTTCAGTAATTTTTTTGAAAACAGAGAAAAGGTGCATCTAATAGAGTGAGATGGAAAACACAGCAGCAATCTGAAGTGTGAGAATAAGAGAGTATTGATAAGAGGAAAGCATGTAGTCACATCTCAATGCCTGTGGAGAATTCTCCAGAATTGTGAGAAAATAATTTCTATTGTTTAAGTCACCCAGACTGTGGTACTTTGTTATGGCAACCCTAGTAAACTAATACACTGGCCTTAATAGGATTTCATGATTTTTTTAATTTTAAGTTTTGTTTTTATTTTTTGTATGGTCTACAATACCTTAAGCAAAGAAAATCCTCTTTGAAGCATGAAACTTCAACCCAGATATTAGAGAATTCCCACAGATATAGTGCAATGGTAGATGCTCACATTCAAAAATTCAAAATACGCAAGGAAATAGAGAAGCTGGAGTAAAAGTGAGGAGAAAGAGTGTCAATAGGAAATCCACAAATATTCATATAGTTATACATTTAGAATACAAAATATTTATATTAAATAAGGAAAAGCTGGCCAGGTGCGTTGGCTCATGCCTGTAATCCCAGCGCTTCGGGAGGCCAAGGCAGGCAGATCACCTGAGGTCGGGAGTTAGAAACCTGCCTGGCCAACACAGTGAAAGCCCATCTCTACTAAAACACAAGAAAATGAGCTGGCTGAGGTGGCAGGCACTTGTAATTCCAGCTACTTGGGAGGCTGAGGCAGAAGAATCGCTTGAGCCCAGGAGGCAGAGGTTGCAGTGAGCTGAGATAGCACCACTGCACTTCAGCCTGGGTGACAGAGTGAGACCCCATCTCAAAAAAAAAAAAAAATATATATATATATATATATATATGGAAAAGCCACAGAGACGTAATTGAAAAAAAAACTACAGGCTAATATTCTTCATGAAGATAAGTGCAGTAACCATCAACTGAACATTAACAAAATCCAGAAATATATAAAAAGTATTATACACCATGATAAAGTGGAATTTATTCCAGGAATGTAAGGTTGGTTTAATATCTGAAAATCAATTAATATAAAGCACCATATTAATAGAAAGCTAAAAAAAAATCACTGGTCATCTCAACAGATACAAAGCACTTGACAAAATCCAATCCCTATTCCTTGTAAAAAAAACTCATTAAACTTGGAATATAAGGAAATTCTATAGTCTAATAAAGGGCTTCTATGAAAAACCTGAAGTTAATGTCATACTTAATAATAAGAGACTCAATGCTTTCTCCCTAAGATTGAGAACAAATCAAGTATGTCTGCTCTTGCCACTTTTGTTCCCTATTGTACTGTATATTCTAGCTTGTACAATCAGGAGAGAAAAAGAAATGAAAGCATACATACTTGAGAGAAAGAAATAAAATCATCTATATTCACAGATGACATGATCCTATATGCCAAAAATTTCAGGAAATACACACATACACACACACTCACATATGCACACACACACATACATTGAACAAATAAAAGAGTTTTAGCAAAGTTGAAGGATACAAGATCAATATCTAGAAATTAACTGTATTTCTACATTCTATCAATGAACAACCTGAAAATGAAATTAAGAAAACAATTCTACTCACAATAGCATTCAAAAGAATATAATTCTTAAGAACAAACATAACAAAATATGTTTGTTCATGGAACATGAACACGTATTAAAAGACTCAGTATGACCCATATTGTTAAGGTGGCAATTCTCCTTAAATTATCCTATAGATTCAATGCAATTCTTATAGAAATCCTGCAAAGACTGGCTAGTATATCTTAAAATTTATTTAAAATTGCGGAGGATCTAGAAGAGTAGAAGCAACTTGAAAAAAGAAGAACAAAAGCTAAGAACTTAAACTTCCAGGTTTTAAAATGGAAGATCATATGCTGAGGGAATCAAGACAGTATAGCCCTGTCATAAAGGTAGATAAATGGAACAGAATTGACAGTCTATTTTTTTTTTTTTTTTTTTTTGAGACGGAGGCTTGCTCTGCCGCCCAGGCTGGAGTGCAGTGGCCGGATCTCAGCTCACTGCAAGCTCCGCCTCCCAGGTTTACGCCATTCTCCTGCCTCAGCCTCCAGAGTAGCTGGGACTACAGACGCCCGCCTCGTCGCCCGGCTAGTTTTTTGTATTTTTTAGTAGAGACGGGGTTTCACCGTGTTAGCCAGGATGGTCTCGATCTCCTGACCTCGTGATCCGCCCGTCTCGGCCTCCCAAAGTGCTGGGATTACATGTTTGAGCCACCGCGCCCGGCCAGAATGGCAGTCTAGAAGTAAACTCTTACCTTTGTGTTGCATTCATTTTCAACCAAGTTGCCAAGGCAGTTGGGGGAGGTGAAAAAAAACAGTTGTTTTGTTTTGTTTTGTTTTGTTTTAACGAATACTGCTGGGATAATTGGATATTCACATGCAACAACAACAATAAAGATAAATTTAGACCCTTAACTCACACCACATAAAACATTAACTCAAAATGGATAGAAAACCTAACTATAAGAGTTAAAACTATGAAACATTTAGAATAAAGAATAGGAGAAAATCATCATGATTTTAAATTAGGCAAAAAGGTCTAAGATATATACTAAAATCACAATTCACAGAAAAACAAAAATTGATAAATTGGACTTCATCAAAATTAAAATCATTTGCACTTTTAAAAGCACTATTATGAAAATGAAAAGACATGCCACAGACTAAGAGGAAACATTTAAAAATCATATATATGATAAAGAACTTGCATCCTGAATATTTAGAGAACTCTTATAACTCAATAAGAAAAAAACTTAATTTAAAACTGAGCAAAATATTCTAATAGACAGCTCACCAAAGAAGACATATGAATGAGTATTAAGCACATGAAAAAAAAATCTCAACATCATTAGTCATTAGTGCAATACAGTTGACAACCACAATGAGTACCACTTCATACCCACATGAATAGCTATTTTTTAAAAAACACAGGACAGACAATAACAAGGTTGGTGAGAATGTGGAAAAGCCGGAACCCTCATCTAGTGCTTGTGGAAATGTAAAATGGAACAGCCTATTTGGAAAGCAGTTCCTTTAAGATAATCATAAATTTATCACATGACTCTGCAATTCCATTCCCAGGTATCCAAGAGAAATGAAAACACGTCACACAAAAATTTGTATGCAAATGTTCATAGCAATATTATTCATATTAGCCAAAATATGGATGGATGCAATCCAAATGTCCATCAACGGGTGAATGGATAGGTAAAAGGAGTATATCCATAAAATGAAATACTGCTTAGCAATAAAGAGTAACAAATTACTGATACCTGCTACAACACTGACGAACTTCAAAAACATTATGTTAAGTGAAAGAGTCCAGATGCAAAAGACCACGTATTACTTATTTCATTTACACAAAATGTCCAGAAAATGCAAATTTGTAGAGACAGAAAGTTAGATTAGAGATTGCCTGGGGTTGGAGGTAAAATTGACTGTAAATGGGCATGAGGGAGAGATTGGAAATCTCTCTTTTGGGGAGATGTAAGTGTTCTAAACTGATTCATAATGATAATTGCACAACTCTGTAAGTTTACTAAAAGTCATTAAATTGTACAGTTAAAATTAGTGAATTTTATGATATGTAAATTATACCTCAATGAAGCTGTTAACAAAATAAGGAGTAGTCCGTAAAGGCGTCTCTAAAGAGGTGACAGTTGAGCTATGAATCAAATGATTAAAAATTTCTGACATGTTAGCACCACCTTTGTAATAGGATAAGGCTTAAGAGCACAGGGAATACCAACAGTAAAGGGCCTGAGGCAGGAATGAGCAGGGGTGTTAGAAAAACAGAAAGAAGGAATGTATGGTGGTGACAAACTGAGGGAGAAAAGAATGGCAGAAGATAACTTCAGAATGGGCATGGTGTCTCATGCCTGTAATTCCAGTACTTTGAGAGGCTGAGGCAGGAGGATCACTGGAGGTCATGAGTTCAAGACCAGCCTAGGTAACATAGCAATACTCCATCTCTCTGTGGCACAGCTCTGTAGTCCTAGCCATTAGGGAGTCTGAGGCAGGAAGATCATAGGAGCCCAGGAGGTGGAGGTTATAGTGAACTATGATTGTGCCCCAGAATTCCAGCCTGGGTAGCAGAGTGAGACCTTGCCTCTGGAAAAAAAAAAAAACCTCAGTGAAGAAATTAGGAATGACAGCATTTAGTGAACAATTGAATGTAAAGGAACTTAGACCTGTGGAAGGTCTAAGTTTCCATCTTCAGTGGTAGGACTGTGGTAATTTACTGAGGAAGTGAATAGTGGAGAAGAGCAGGTTTCAGGGAGAATATTATAGATAAAGTTTAGACACATTAATTTTGAAATACCTGTATGTGATGGTTCATTTTACACTTCAACTTGGCTGGGATATGGAACCCAGACATTTGGTCAAATGCTAGTCTAGATGTTGCTGTGAAGACATGTTTTAAATGAAACTAACGTTTGAATTAGTATACTTTAAGTAAAGTAGATTACCTTATGTAACACGGGCAGGCTTCATCTAATTGGTTGAAGGCCTTACGAGAAAGAGACTGGAGTTTCCCAAGGAAGAGGGAATTCTGCTTCCAGGATGCCTTCATACTCAAGCTGCAACATGAACGCTTTCCCGAGTCTTCAGTCTGCTGGCCTACCCTGCAGATTTTGTACTTGCCAGATACCACAGTCATGTGAGCCACTATCTTGAAATAAATGCCAGTTTATCTATTTATCTACCTATCTCTTTATACGTATATATAAAATCTCCAGTTGGTTCTGTTTCTCTAGAGAACCCTTGGTAATACAATGTGCAGTGTGGAAGTGGAGATACCAAGAAGTAAGTCAGAAATAAGAATTTGGAGCATAGGAAGATGGCTCTCCTGAATATTGGTATAAAATGTAACTTAAACAATGAAGATTATGTAATATAGACTCATGATTCTTAATCTTGTGCAGTGGTTTACATACATAAAAGAAATATACAAAATTTTAGCAAGTTACATATCTCTGAAATTCATCAGTATAGATTTAATTTAGCTTAATATTAAAAAGCAGACCAATGACTGAATCTTGGGGGAAAACTCATATTTACAAAGGAAAGGGGAGAGCTAAAAGAACTGGACAGTTGGAGAGGTGGAGATACCAAGGAGTAAAACCTGACCTACAAAAGATTAGTCAACCATCAAATATTTTTGAGTACAAGTTAGAAAAAAAGTCTAAAACTGTCTTGGTGAGGATGTCATCTCAGTAGCCTTAACAAAGCAGTTTGGTAAAATGGTAGGTGGATGCCAGATTGCGGTGGGTTGAAGACTGGAAGGAAAGGAAAGGTATTCATCCAGGTTTCTCTTTCTGGAAGTACATGTTCAGGGGAAGGAGTAAAAAAAAGCAGTCTCTTGAGAGTAGTCATGTAGATCTTTGGATCATGCAGAGTGTGAGTGTATATGTCCATTTAAAGATGACAGACTGTGTGTTTATACATATTTTATTTTAAGGTTAAGTCATCATGGGGAGTTGGCATTTGGAGGTGCAGATGAAGAGTTTAGTCTTTAAAGAACAGAGAGACATCTCTAAAAAAATCAGGCAAGCAATAAAGCTGGTAACTGATGCTGATGAATTATAAATGTATGTAAAGAAGAGGGAAATGATGTAAATCAGAGGAGATTCTAGATTCTTTGTGAAGTAAAAGGTAAGATTATCTGCTAAGAATGAAGCATTATCATGGAGTTTGGCTATTAAGGAGATAGCGGAAATTATGCAAAAACAGTCCTGGGTGGATGAGGAAATTATTAGGTCTAAGGTTACCCATAGGCTTTGAGGTTACAGACCACAATTTTGCAAAGGACATGAAATTTGCTTGCTTCCCTTTTATTCTTCAGAAAGGGTAGGGTAAATATTGATGAGAAAATATGGATAAAGTGATATTGGTGTGTTGGAAACTTGATCCCCAGTGGGGCAGTATTGGAAAGTGGTATCTTCAAAAAGTGTTTAAATTATGAGGGTTCCACCCTCATGAGTGGATTAACGCCATTATCTTGGCACTGAGTTTCTTATCAAATGAAGAGTTCTGCCCCTTCTTGTTCTCTCCCCTGCCCCCCACCCCCACTCACTCTTTGACCTTCTGCCATAAGGTGAGGCAACAAGAAGTCTCTTGCCAGATACTAGTCCCTTGATTTTGAAATTCCCTGCTTCCAAGACCATGAATCAATAAATTTCTGTTCATTATAAACTTCCCAGTCTTAGGTATTTTGCTATAGCAGCACAAAATGAACTAAAACAGATGCTTTTCATATTCTCTGTTCTATTCCTAATGACTTTGTGATCATGCCTGAATAACTGAATTGTGAACTCTTACTAAGATGTAATAGTTCAACAAAAACAGGGTGATAGAATCAACAATTACTGCATAACAAACTATCTTCAAAGCTCAAGGTCACATAACAATAAGCATTTATTTCATACAGGCTTATTGGAGAAGTCAGCTGGTCTAGGCTGGGCTCAGCTGGACGGATCTTCTTCAATCTGTAGGCAGCAGAGGCAGCCAGACAATTTTTCTCTTCGTCTCTCATCCTCCTCTTCAGACCGGTGTGTGATCTGGGGTTTGTTTGTTTTTCTTGTGACAATAGCAGAGGTACAAGAAAGCAAGTGGAAATAGGCAAAGCCTTTTAAGGCCTAGGCTGGGAATAAGCACACCATCACTTCTACCCCATTCCATTGGCCAAGCAAGTTGAGTGGCCAAGTCTAAGTCAAGGGACTTTGTTTTTCAGTTATCTATTGCTGTATAACAAACCATCTCAAATGCAGTGGCTTAAAACATTATGCTTAAATGTAGTAACTTGAAGCAACCATGATTTATTTGCTTATGATTTTACAATTTTGACAGAGAATGACAGAGATAGCTTATCTCTGCACTATGTGGTGTCTGCTAGAGTTGTAAGGTATGAGATGGCTTTTTCACTCACAGGTTTGATGTCTTAGAATAGTTGGAATAGTTGAGAGTTGGCAAGGAATAACTCTCCATGTCTTTCCATGTGGTTAGCTTGAGCCTCTGCACACCATCACAGTCTCTAGGCATTTGAACTTCTTACATGGGAGCTGGCTTCTCCTTAAAGGTAAAAATGTCTTCTTAATGCCTGGGCTGAGAAATCACAAAATGTTATTTTTGCTGCACTCCATTGCTCAAAGTAGTTACAAACCCAAACGAAATTCAAGGTGAAGGGAAATAGACTCTACTTCTAGCTGGGGAGGTGCCAAGGTCACATTGCAGAAGGGACTGAGGGATACTGTTTCAGTCATTTTCAGGAATCCAATCTACCACAAGTGAAGACAAACACTCCACCCACAAAAAGGTTGTGGATATAGAGAAGGAGCAATGATTTAATCAACTGTGCTGTATAATACAAATGTGTATATTAAAATGATTTTAAATGATTCTAGGGTCAGTCCCTTGCCCTGGTATCACAGTCTGGGGGATTGTCATTTAACATAATAAACAAAACCACGCTGCTGAAGTGCCCACTAAAAGTACTTCAGTTTTCTTTATTTTTGATAAACACCAGAGGCTGTCATAATTAGCATAATGGAATATTGGATACTGGGTTTCTTTGATGAAATTTGTCCTTGTTAATTAGTTAATTAATATATTAGAAACAAAGATCCCATGGGGTGAAGGGAACAAATATTAGAAATATAGTCTCCCTGGGTAAATTAGTGGTTCCCAAAATGAATTAAGTATTTAAGAGATACTGTTCAGGCCGGGCGCGGTGGCTCAAGCCTGTAATCCCAGCACTTTGGGAGGCTGAGACGGGCGGATCACGAGGTCAGGAGATCGAGACCATCCTGGCGAACACGGTGAAACCCCGTCTCTACTAAAAATACAAAAACTAGCCGGGCGAGGCGGCGGGCGCCTGTAGTCCCAGCTACTCGGGAGGCTGAGGCAGGAGAATGGCGTAAACCCGGGAGGCGGAGCTTGCGGTGAGCTGAGATCCGGCCACTGCACTCCAGTCCGGGCGACAGAGGGAGACTCCGCCTCAAAAAAAAAAAATAAATAAATAAATAAAAGAGATACTGTTCAAAGGGAATAAAAATTAAATGAGCTCTGTAGCCTTTAACTTGAGGGGTGGTGCCCTAGGCTGGAGCTGTCAGTATTCCTGTGTCCTGCTGTGTCCAGAGGTTTTCTTCTTAGAGATGTTTGGCTGAATCCTGATTCTGAAATATTGTTGCATTTGCCTCAAGCAAAGTTTTTATGAAAGGTAGTTTTGGAGTTAGTAAAACAACAATGACAACAACAAAAACAAATGACAAAACCATGGGAACTTCTTTGAGCTTAGAGAACAGGTTTTATGACTGTTTTTTGCTTGCTTTCTAATAAGTGACTATATATGTACAAATTTTGTTGAAGATCTGCTATCACTATAACTTGTTGGTATCTTGTAGCTAACTATCCTTTACTTTATACTATAAAGTAAGCTGCCGATGGACATCTACCAAAAGCAACAAAAGTTGTCTATCACAAAATTGGTTTAAGCCAGTTCAAAAAAATTCTTTATGGCAAAAGTCAACATTTTTTAAACACTCTCTGCAGATACTCAATAATACCCTCAATTGATCAGGAACAGAGATAAAATAATTGAATTAAGGTGCTAAATCTATTCAGAAAAAAAAATAAGGCAAAAAAAGATATTAGTACTCTTTCAAAATAATACTAGAGCATTGTCTAACAAGCCTACTGAAGGGGCAAGTAATCCTCTGAGTTAATGCAACTTTTGGAGGTCGCTATTTACTATTGATTAGAAAATAGATTACAAGGTTAAATGTCATTATGTAGAAGATTAAGTTTTGAATGATTTTTACCCAGTAAAGATGCAACTAGTTTCTGTATTTTAGAAAAAAAAAAAAATCCCAAAGGCCATAGTTTTCACCGCCCCATAGGACATTGCTAGTTTTTTACTCAAACTTGCAATCTCATGTGAGCATTATTTTTCCCCCACTGACTATACATTTACCAGCCTTTTCTATTGTTATTGCAATCAGTTTACCATACTCCTCCTTTCCTCATTAGTGACTTAAATAAATATTTGATGATTAGTTACTATATATATATTTGAAGATCATGCTTTGATAGCTTTTAAGGTATTCCAGTGGCTTACCAAGCACTACAAAGTGAGAAGGTGTTCACTTTATTATCATCTGGTGCGTTCCTGAATGGGAGCTCCCTAACCTTTCTCAGGAGATACTCTGTGAGTGGACAATGTCCAGATACATGCAAGACCCATTTAGGAATACAGACCTCAAGAGAGAGTTATCTGTGCTCAGCTTAATTCCACTCACCTCTGTGACATGTCCCAAGTGGGACACATGTGCTTTCAGGTTTGTGGCAATCTTTATAGCTAGGAAAACAACTTCAAATTACTCAGTTCAATTACCTCTCTTGGTGAAGAGTTGGGAAGCATATGATAAAAGCTATATCCAGGCAAACCGCAGGTGTCATAGGGAGGGGAAGCATATTTTAAAGTCAAAATCCCTATCTATGTCCTACCCAACTCACCCACAACAGTATGCTTATTCTTGTAATGCTGTTCTAAAGAGTTCAGGCTTCTGGGTCTATTATCACTCATCCTTTTTCA
Source organism: Trachypithecus francoisi (assembly GCF_009764315.1). Lineage (NCBI taxonomy): Eukaryota > Metazoa > Chordata > Mammalia > Primates > Cercopithecidae > Trachypithecus > Trachypithecus francoisi. The sequence continues at coordinate 27,200,429 of NW_022681455.1, read as the reverse complement.
AGTCCAGGTAGTTGAATGCCTGAGGACACCAGGTGCTGTTTCTCAGTTGATAAAAGCTGCTAGATCGTCCATGATTGTTGATTTTATCAGGGTAAAATCAAGTGGGGGAAAATACTGGAGGGGACACTGTCGTCAGAAATCAGTCCTCCCCCTCCCCTCAATCAGAGCTTTAATCAGACAGTAAACTTTTACTATTTCCCACTTTTGAGTTTCCTTAAATGGAGTTCAATGCTTATCACCTGATGGGAGTTTCTTACCAGTATGTGCCAGGGGCTTCCCGAGGAACGATGATTGACGATTCTAACAGCGAAGTGGAAAGAAGGATGTAAAGAGATGATGTTCTTTACCTGAGATCGACATGCAGGACAAAGTAGAGATAGAAAGTAGATAACTCACTGCGCCGCAACGGATTTTTTGGTAATTGGCATTGCTTGGTTCTAAAAGGGCTAAGGAAACCAGTAACAATAAACTGTGTATACAATTCCAAACACGTTAAAGACGGTGGAGTAGGATTACAAGGGGAAAGGCACTTCAAGTGATGCTATCTTGGATTGGAAAAACAATGCTCCAGGTGAGGCTCGAACTCACAACCTCGGCATCACTCGCACACATACTGCCTTATAAGTACCGCGCGCTAACCGATTGCGCCACTGGAGCACACAGCCCCTACTTCCGGTCACTGGTTACACGGCCTACACAGGAACATGCGGCGTGTTTGCTCTGGTCGTCACAGCACAAGTTCCTCGGCCGCGCGCCCTGAGTCCCGGGGCTGCTTCTCCCTCAGACGCGTGCGAAGGCGGACTGGGTTCAGCTGCGGACTCCACGGGAGCCACCGGTCCTGAAAGCGCAGAGCATGCTTTGTTTGCGGAAACGAAAGCGAATACTTCTTTCCAAGGAAACCTGGGAAAGGGCAGACGCTTCCACTGCCTCAGGCGTTCCCTGGAGGACCTTCAGTGGCCGCCGTGTGGGCGGGCTAGCGTCATGCTACTGCGCTGGTTCCGGAGCCCTTCCCTTGCCTCTCCCAGGGTCCTTCTCCCGGCGCCGGAGGAAGGCCCGCCGTCTGCGCGTGGAGTGCGGGTGGTGGGAATCCCTGGGAGGAGTACGAAATCCTTCAAGTGGGATTTACCAAAGCCATTCCTTTCCGCTCGCTTCCGTTCCCGCTTAGCAAACGTGTTGGAAACGGGTTGCTAGTGAAAGGAAGTGGTGCTGGGCTGCATTTTCTGCGGCTAGTCTGCGAGAAACAGCCCTGGAATGGGCCTCTATTTCTTCCTTGGAGCATCCCTCCCTGGGACCTGGGAGTTGAAACTCTCTAGGCTAAAGCAACTGAAGCAGGCCCGGTACTGGACCTCAACGCTGGGTTAAACAAGGTTTTTCAGAAAGTGTCTTACTAGGCTAAAGACCTTGTGCTTCGGAGTGTTTTAAGGGGACAATATGGGGGAAAGGACTGTCTCTAGAAGGTAAATGTGTATTGGAGATGGGGAGTGCGTGTTTACACGGAGTATCGGGCGTCTTTCTTATGGGTGGACATTGTGGATGAAAATGAGAGATTAAGGCAGAATTAGCTGGTCTTTTAATCCCAAACAGTGTTCTAAAAATAAAAACTATATCTTCAAGGTGTACAACATAATGTTTTGATACATGTACACAGTGAAATGATTTCTACAGTCAAGCTAATTAACGTAATACATATCTTCACAGTTACTATTTTGTGTAAGTGGTGAGAGCGCATGAAATGTACTCTTCACAAGTTTCCAATGCACAATGCAGTATTAACTATAGTTATGCTATGCATTACGCCTCTAAACTTATTCATCCTACAGAAATGCAACTTTGTGTCCTTTGACCAACATTTCAACCATTTCCACACGTCTCCACCCCTGGTAACCACTGTTCTACTCTGCTTCTATGTATTTGACTTTTTTATAATCCACATATGAAATCATGCAGTATTTTTCTTTCTGTGTCTGGCTTGTTTCACTTAGCATAATGACATCCAGGTTCATCTGTGTTGCAAACAGCAGGATCTTTATTAAGGATGAATAATATCCTACTGTATATATAAACCATATGTGCTTTATCCATTCGTTGGTGGACACACACTTAGGTTGATTCCATGTCTTAGTTATTGTGAATAATGTTTCAATGAACATGGGCATGCAGTTATTGCTTCGAGATCCTGATTTCATTTCCTTTGGGGATGTGAACCCTGAAAATTTGAGACAGGCCTCAGTTAATTTAGAAAGTTAATTTTGCCAAGGTTGAGGACACACCCCCGTGACACAGCCTTAGGAAGTTCTGACTACATGTGCCCAAGGTGGTAGGGGCACAGCTTAGTTTTATACGTTTTAGGGAGACATGAGACATCAATCAATATATGTAAGAAGTACATTGGTTCCTACCAGAAAGGCGGGGATGAAGCAGGGAGGGGGCTGCCAGGTCGCAGGTAGGGGAGAGACAAATGGTTGCATTCTTTTGAGTTTATGATAAACCTTTCCAAAGGAGGCAATCAGGGTATGCATCTATCTCAGTGAGCGGAGGGATGACTTTGAATAGAATGGGAGGCGAATTTGTCCTGAGCACTTTCCAGCTTGAATTTTCCTTTTGTGATTTTGGGGGCACAAGATACTTTACTTTCACAGTATATACCCAGAAAAGGTACTGCTGGATCATGTGGTAATTCTATTTGTAATTTTCTGAGGAACAGCCATACTGCTGTTTTCCGTAAAGGCTGTACTAATTTACATTCCCACCCACAATGTAAAAGAGTTCCCTTTTCACTACATTGCCAACACTTGTTATTTTTTTATATTTTTAAATTGGTGATTCTAACAGGTGTGAGATGATGTCTCATTGTGGGTTTAATTTGCATTTCCGTGATGATTAGAGATGTTGAGCATTTTTTCTATTGGCCATTTTTATGTCATCCTTGGGAAAATATCTTTTCAGGTTCTTTACCTATTTTTTAATCAGATTTGGTTTTCTTGCTATTGAGCTGTCCAATATGTTTTGGACATACCTTATATGTTTTGGATATTAACTCCTTATCAGATACATCGTTTACAATATTTTCTGCCAACCAATAGTTGCCTTTCCGTTTTGCCCATTGTTTTCTTCTCTGTGCAGATATTTTGTTTGATGTAGTCTCATTTGGTTATTTTTGCTTTTGTTTCCTGAGCTTTTGGTGTCCTGTCCAAGAAATCATTGCAAAGGCCAGTGTCAAGGAGGTTGTCCCTTATATTTTCTTCTAGGATTTTTACAATTTCAGGTCTTCTGTTTGTGTCTTTAGCCTATTTCGAGTTGAATTTTATGTAAGGTGTAAGATAAGGATGTAATCTTATTATTTTGTATGTGGGTTCCCAATTTCCCAACACCATTTATTGAAGAGGCTGTCTTTTGCCCAGTGTGTATTTTTGTCGCCCTTGTCAAAAATCAGTTGACTGTAAATGTGTAGATTTATTTCTGGGCTCTCTATTTTGTTCCATCGGTCTATGTGTCTGTTTTCATGTCAGTGCCCTGCTGTTTTGATTGTATAGCTTTGTATAGTATATTCTGAAGTCAGGTAGTGTGATGCCTCCAACTTTGTTTTTCTTTCCCAAGATTGCTTTGGATATTTAAGGTCTTTTGTGGTTTTATGCAAATTTCAGAATGTTTTTATTTCTGTGAAAAATGTTGGAATTTTGATATTGTGTTGAATCTGTATATTGCTTTGAGTATTATGGACATTTTAACAATATTAATTATTTTGATCCAGAAATCTTTTCATTTACTTTGTCTTTTTCAGTTTTGTTCATCAACGTTTTATAGTTTTCAGTGTACAAATCTTTTACCTCCTTGGTTAAATTTATTCCTAAGTATTTAAATTTTTGTACCGATCTTAGTAAATATTTTTTTAAAATTTCTTTTTAGGTAGATTGTGTAAAGAAACACAACTGACTTTTGTATGTTAATTTTATATCCTACAGCTTTGTTTAATTATTAATTTTAATAGATTTTTGGGTGGAGTTTTTATCAATTTCTACATATAGACTCATGCCATGTGCAAACAGTTTCACTACTTCTTTTCCAATTTGGATGCCTTTTATTTCTTTTTCTTGTCTAATTGCTTTTGCTAGAACTTCCAGTGCTATGTTGAATAGAAATGGAGATGGTGGTAATCTATGCCTTGCACCAGATCTTAGAGGAAAAGTTTTCAGTTTTTCCCTATTGATTATGATGTTAGTTGTGGGATATTAATAAATGGCCCTCTTGTGTTGAGGTAATTTTCTTCTGTACCTATTTTGTTGAGAGTTTTTATCTTGAGTGGATGTTGAACTTTGTCAAATGCTTTTACTGCATCTATGATGATATGGTTTTTATCTTTCACTCTGTTAATGTGATATATTGCATTGATTGATTTGGGTATTTTAAGCCACCCTTGTATCCCAGGGATAAACCCCACCTGATCACTGTGTATAGTCTTTTTGATATGTTGTTGAATTCAGTTTTCTATTATTTTATTGAGGATTTTTGCATCTATGTTCACCCAGAGATATTGGCCTGTAGTTTAGTTTTCTTGTGGAGGCTTTGTCTGGCTTTGATATCAGAGTGATGCTAGCCTCATAAAATGAGTTTGGAAATCTTACCTCTACTTCTATTTTTGGAAGGGTTTAAGAAGGATTGGTATTAATTTTTCTTTAAATATATGTCACAATTCAGCTGTGAAGCCATCTGGTCTTGGACTTCTCTTTTTTTGGGAGGTGCTATATGGTTTGTATGTAGTTTGTCCCCAAAAAACTCACACTCAAAGTTAATTGCCAATGTCATGGTGCTAAGAGGTGGGACTTTTAAAGGCCTTTGGATCATGGAGGGATTAATGCAATCATGAAGGGTTTAATGCAGTCTCAGTTATCATGAGAGCAGGTTATTATAAAGTGAGGCTGCCTCTTGTGTTTCATCTCTTTGTACACACTCATTTCCCCTTTGTTCTGCTTTCCACCATTAGTTGAAGCAGCACAAGGCCCTCACCAGATGGGATGCTTGATTTTGGACTTCCCAGCCTGCCAAACTGAGCTAAATAAACCTCTTTTTTTTTGGTCTTAAAATAAGTTACTCATCCTCAATTATTCTGTTACAGCAACACAAAACAGACTATGACAGGAGGTTTTAAAATTATTATTACTTCTATCTCAGTATTTGTTATTAAAATGTTTAGGCTTTGTATTCTTGATCCAGTCTTGGTAAGCTATTTATCCTAGGAATTCATCCATTCTCTCTAGGTTATTTAATTTGTTGACATATAATTTTTCATAATAATCCCTTATGATCTCTTCTGTTTCTGAGGCATCTGTTGTAATGCCCTTTTTCATTTTTTATTTTATTTATGAGTTTCTCTTTTTTTCCTTATCTAGCTAAGGGTTTATCCATTTTGTTTATATTTAAAAAAACTCTTGGTTTTGTTTATTATTTTTCTATTGTTTTCTAGTCTCTGATTTATTTCTGTACTGATCTTTATTATTTTCTTTCTTCTGCTAACTTTGGGTTTAGTTTGTTCTTCTTTCTAGTCCCTTGAAATCTAGTTTATTTATTTGAGAGCTTTCTTGTTTTGTAATGTGGCATTTGTCACTATAAACTTCCCTCTTAGTATTGCTTTTGCTATATCCGATAAGTTTTGATAAGTTGTATTTTCATTTTTGTTTGTCTGGAGTTTTTTTAAAATTTTGTTTTGATCTCCTACTGAACCCAGTGGTTGTTCAAGATTATGTTATTTAGTTTCTATGTGTTTATGAATTTTCCTGTTTTCTTGCTGTTAATGATTTCTGGCTTCATTCCATTTTGGTTGAAAAAGGCACTTCATATGATTTCTATCTTTTTGAATTTGTTAAGACTTGTTTTGTGACTTAAAATATGATCTATCCTGGAGAATGGTCCATGTGTGCTTCTGAAATATTTTCCTGCTCTTGAGTGAAAAGTTCTAAATATGTCTGTAGGTCTATTTGGCCTATAGCACTTTTCAAGTTAGCTGTTTATTGATTTTTCTGTCCACATGCCACATGTTCTATCCATTATTCAAAGTGGGGTATTGAAATCTATTACTATTGTATTGCTGTCAGTTGGTCAACTTGCTGGTGTCTCATATGTCCCTTAAGCTATGTTGACTCTTTTTCAATTTTTCTTTTTTTCCCTCTGATTGTATCATTTCTAATGACCTGTCTTCAAGTTCACTGATCCTTTTCTTCTGCTAGATCTAGTCTGCTGTTGAACCCTGCTACTGAATTTTTTAGTTCAGTTATTGTATACTTTAGTGCTGTGATTTCTGTTTGTCACTATTTAATTTTTTTTTTTTTTTTTGAGACGGAGTCTTGCTCTGCCGCCCAGGCTGGAGTGCAGTGGCCGGATCTCTGCTCACTGCAAGCTCCGCCTCCCGGGTTCACGCCATTCTCCTGCCTCAGCCTCCCGAGTAGCTGGGACTACAGGCGCCCGCCACCTCGCCCGGCTAGTTTTTTTTGTATTTTTTAGTAGAGACGGGGTTTCACTGTGTTAGCCAGGATGGTCTTGATCTCCTGACCTCGTGATCCGCCCGTCTCGGCCTCCCAAAGTGCTGGGATTACAGGCTTGAGCCACCGCGCCCGGCCCACTATTTAATTTTTTAATCTCTCTGTTGAAATTCTCATTCTGGTCATGAATTTATCTCTTGACCCCAGTGAGCATCTTTTTTTGTTTTTTTGGATTGTCCATCATTTTTTATTGTTTCATAAGAGTTTTTCTTTCTTTCTTTCTTTTTTATTATACTTTAAGTTCTAGGGTACATGTGCACAACGTGCAGTCTTGTTACATATGTATACATGTGCCATGTTGGTCTGCTGCATCTATCGACTTGTTGTTTACATTAGGTATTTCTCCTAATGCTATCCCTTCCCCTCCACCAACCCTACGACAGGCCCCGGTGTGTGATGTTCTCCACCCTGTGTCCAAGTGTTTTCATTGTTCAATTCCCACCTATATTTGAGAACATATGGTGTTTGGTTTTCTGTCCTTGTGATAGTTTGCTCAGAATGATGATTTCCAGCTTCATCCGTGTCCCTACAAAGGACATGAACTCATCCATTTTTTAGGCTGCATAATATTCCATGGTGTATATGTGACACATTTTCTTAATCCAGTCTGTCATTGATGGACATTTGGGTTGGTTCCAAGTCTTTGCTATTGTGAATAGTGCTGCATGAATAGTGCTGCACTAAACATTTGTGTGCATGTGTCTTTATCGTAGCATGATTTATAATCCTTTGGGTATATACCCAGTAATGGGATAGCTGGGTCAAATGGTATTTCTAGTTCTAGATCCTTGAGGAATCGCCACACTGTCTTCCACAATGGCTGAACTAGTTTACAACCCACCAACAGTGTAAAAGTGTTCCTATTTCTCCACATCCTCTCCAGCATCTGTTGTTTCCTGACTTTTTAATGGTTGCCATTCTAACGGGTGTGAGACGGTATCTCATTGTGGTTTTGATTTGCATTGCTCTGATAGCCAGTGATGATGAGCATTTTTTCATGTGTCTGTTGGTTGCATAAATGTCTTCTTTTGAGAAATGTTTGTTCATATCCTTTGCCCACTTTTTGATGGGGTTGTTTGATTTTTTTCTTGTAAATTTAAGTTCTTTGTAGATTCTGGATATTAGCCCTTGTCAGATGGGTAGATTGTGAAAATTTTCTCCCATTCTGCAGGTTGCCTGTTCACTCTGATGGTAGTTTCTTTTCCTGTGCAGAAGCTCTTTAGTTTAATTAGATCCTATTTGTCTATTTTGGTTTTTGTTGCCATTGTTTTTGGTGTTTTAGTCATGAAGTCCTTGCCCATGCCTATGTCCTGAATGGTATTGCCTAGGCTTTCTTCTAGAGTTTTTATGGTTTTTGTATAAGGTGTAAGGAAGGGATCCAGTTTCAGCTTTCTATATATGTCTAGCCAGTTTTCCCAGCACCATTTATTTATTAAATAGGGAATCCTTTCCCCGTTTCTTGTTTTTCTCAGGTTTGTCAAAGATCAAATGGTTGTAGATGTGTGGTATTATTTCTGAGTGTTCTGTTCTGTTCCATTGGTCTATATCTCTGTTTTGGTACTAGTACCAAGCTGTTTTGGTTACTGTAGCCTTGTAGTATAGTTTGAAGTCAGGTAGCGTGATGCCTCCAGCTTTGTTCTTTTTGCTTAGGATTGTCTTGGCAATGCAGGCTCTTTTTTGGTTCTGTATGAACTTTAAAGTAGTTTTTTCCAATTCTGTGAAGAAAGTCATTGGTGGCTTGATGGGGATGGCATTGAATCTATAAGTTACCTTGGGCAGTATGGCCATTTTCATGATATTGATTCTTCCTATCCATGAACATGGAATGTTCTTCCATTTGTTTGTGTCCTCTTTTATTTTGTTGAGCAGTGGTTTGTAGTTCTCCTTGAAGAGGTCCTTCACATCCCTTGTAAGTTGGATTCCTAGGCATTTTATTCTCTTTGAAGCAATTGTGAGTGGGAGTTCAGTCATAATTTGGCTCTCTGTTTGTCTGTTATTGGTGTATAGGAATGCTTGTGATTTTTGCACATCGATTATGTATCCTGAGACTTTGCTGAAGTTGCTTATCAGCTTAAGGAGATTTTGGGCTGAGACGATGGGGTTTTATAAATATGTAATAATGTCATCTGCAAATAGAGACAATTTGACTTCCTCTTTTCCTATTTGAATACCCTTTATTTCTTTCTCTTGCCTGATTGCCCTGGCCAAAACTTTCAACATTATGTTGAATAGGAGAGGGGGTTTTGCCTATGGAGCTTTTTGCATGAGAGATGGGTCTCCTGACTACAGCACACCAATGGGCCCTTACTCTTTATCCAATTTGCCAGTCTGTGTCTTTTGTCTTTTAATTGGGGCATTTAGCCCATTTACATTTAAGGTTAATATTGTTATGTGTTAATTTGATTCTGTTATTATGATATCAGCTGGTTATTTTGCCCATTAATTGATGCAGTTTCTTTAAAATGCTGATGGTCCTTACAATTTGGCATGTTTTTGTGGTGGCTGGTACTGGTTGTTTCTTTCCATGTTTAGGGCTTCCTTCAGGAGCTCTTGTAAGGCAGGCCTGGTGGTGACAAAGTCTCTCAGCATTTGCTTGTCTGTAAAGGATTTTATTTCTCCTTCACTTATGAAGCTTAGTTTGGATGGATATGAAATTCTGGGTTGGAAATTCTTTCCTTTAAGAATGTTGAATATTGGCCCCCACTCTTTTCTGGCTTGTAGAGTTTCAGCTGACAGATCTGCTGTTAGTCTGATGGGCTTCCCTTTGTAGGTTACCCGACCTTTCTCTCTGGCTGCCCTTAATATTTTTTCCCTCATTTCAACCTTGGTGAATCTGCCAATTTTGTGCCTTAGGGTTGCTCTTCTCGAGGAGTATCTTTGTGGCATCCTCTGTATTTCCTGAATTTGAATGTTGGCCTGCCTTGCTAGGTTGGGGAAGTTCTCCTGGATAATATCCTGAAGAGTGTTTTCCAACTTGGTTCCATTCTCCCCGTCACTTTCAGGTACAGCAATCAGACGTAGATTTGGTCTTTTCACATAGTCCCATATTTCTTGGAGGCTTTGTTCATTTCTTTTTACTCTTTTTTCTCTAAATTTCTCTTCTTGCTTCATTTCATTCATTTGATCTTCAGTCACTGATACCCTTTCTTCCATTTGATCGAATCGGCTACTGAAGCTTGTGCATGCATCATGTAGTTCTCATGCCATGGTTTTCAGCTCCCTCAGGTCATTTAAGGTCTTCTCTATGCTATTTATTCTAGTTAGCCATTTGTTTAATCTTTTTTCAAGGTTTTTAGCTTCTTTGCGATGGGTTCGAACATCCTCCTTTAGCTTGGAGAAGTTTGTTATTACCAATCGTCTAAAGTCTTCTTCTCTCAGCTCATCAAAGTCATTCTCTGTCCAGCTTTGTTCCATTGCTGGCGAGGAGCTGCATTCCTTTGGAGGAGAAGAAGCACTCTGATGTTTAGAATTTTTAGCTTTTCTGCTCTGGTTTCTCCCCGTCTTTGTGGTTTTATCTACCTTTGGTCTTTGACGGTGGTAATGTACAGATGGGGTTTTGGTGTCGATGTCCTTTCTGTTTGTTAGTTTTCCTTCTAACAGCCAGGACCCTTAGCTGCAGGTCTGTTGGAGTTTGCTGGAGGTCCACTCCAGATTCTGTTTGCCTGGGTATCACCAGCAGAAGCTGCAGAACAGCAAATATTGCAGAACAGCAAATGTTGCTATCTGATCCTTCCTCTGGAAGCTACGTCTTAGAGGGGCACCTGGCCGTATGAGGTGTCAGTTGGCCCCTACTGGATGGTGCCTCCCAGTTAGGCTACTCAGGGGTCAGGGACCCACTTGAGGAGGCAGTCTGTCCATTCTCAGATCTCAAACTCTGTGCTGGGAGAACCACTGCTCTCTTCAAAGCCGTCAGACAGGGATATTTAAGTCTGCAGAAGTTTCTGCAGCCTTTTGTTCAGCTATGCCCTGTCCCCAGAGGTGGAGTCTACAGAGGCAGGCAGGCCTCCTTGAGCTGTGGTGGGCTCCACCCAGTTCAAGCCTCCTGGCAGTGCTGTTTACCTAGTCAAGCCTCAACAATGGCAGATGCCCCTCCCCTAGCCCCGCTGCTACCTTGCCATTGGATCTCAGACTGCTGTGGTAGCAGTGAGCAAGGCTCCGTGGGCGTGGGACCCGCTGAGCCAGGCGCAGGATATAATCTCCTGGTGTGCCATTTGCTAAGGCCATTGGAAAAGTGCAGTATTAGGGCAGGAGTGTCCTGATTTTCCAGCTACCATCTGTCACGGCTTCCCTTGGCTAGGAAAGGGAATTCCCTGACCTATTGCACTTCCCCAGGTGAGGTGATGCCTAGCCCTGCTTCAACTCACACTCCATGGGCTGCACCCACTGTCCAACAAGGCCTGGTGAGATGAACCTGGTACCTCAGGTGGAAATGCAGAAATCACCTATCTTCTGCGTCACTCCCACTGAGAGCTGTAGACTGGAACTGTTCCTATTCGGCCATCTTGAAACAAAGATTTTTTTTTTTTTTTTTTTTTTGAGACAGAGTCTTGCTCTGTTGCCCAGGCTGGAGCACAGCAGTGTGATCTCAGCTCACTGCAAGCTCCACCTTCTGGGTTCAAGCGATTCTCGTGCCTCAGCCTCCCAAGTAACTGGGATTGCAGGTGTGTGCCACAACACCTAGCTAATTTTTTTTGTGTTTTTGGTAGAGACGGGGGTTTTACAACATGTGGTCAGGCTGGTATTGAGCTCCTGACCTCAGGTGATCCGCCTGCCTCGGCTTCCCAAAGTGTTAGGATTACAGGCATGAGCCAATGCACCCGGCCCTGTGAGCGTCTTTATGACCATTATTTTGAATTCTCCATGTGGTAAATCATTTATCCCCATTTCATTAGGGTCAATCTCTGGAGATTTATCTTTTTCTTTTGTTTAGAACATTTTTTTTATTTCTTTACTTTTCTTGACTGTATATTGGTTTCTGCACATTAAACAACCACCTCTCCCAGTCTTCACAGACTGGCCTAATATAGAAGAAACTCACCAGTCAGTCCAGCCAGAGGTACTGGATGCCTTTCAAATCTTTTTTTTTTTTTTTTTTGGCGATGGAGTCTTGCTATGTTGCTCAGGATGGAGTGCACTGGCACAATCTCAGCTCATTGCAACCTCCGCCTCCTGGGTTCAAGCAATTCTCCTGACTCAGCCTCCCCTGTAGATAGGACTACAGGTGCACGCCACCACACCCGGCTAAATTTTTTTGTATTTTAGTAGAGAAAGGGTTTCACTGTGTTACCCAGGCTGATCTCAAAATCCTGAGCTCAGGCAATCTGCCCGCCTCAACCTCCCAAGCCTCTCAAATCTTTATTGTCATACAGACCATCATCTTTGTTCTTATTGACCCCCAGAAGACTAGAGTATGCCAAGTCCCATTAGTGTCCTGAAACAGTCAAGACAGGAGCCAGTCCCTCCTGTAGCAGCTGGAAACGTTGGGATGTTAGGTGTGTAATCCAATCCTTTCTCTCCTCAAGTAGAAGCTCTGAGCTGGAGTTTATCATCATTTGTTCAGCACTGAGCCAGGAAGGGTAGCTGGGGCAAATACCTGCACTCTCAAACTGCACACTTTTCAAACCATTACTTTGCTGTCTGTCACCTCCAGGGGCCTAGCAAATGCTGGCTGATAACTCTGAGAGACAAGCAGTTTAAGTGGAGGCTTGTTTCTGTCTCTGGAGTGAGCCCCGGGAAGGAGCTGCAGGAGGTGCCCACATACCTATTCAGGCTCCCAGAAGACTACTCATTGTCTGCTCTCTCACCTCCTAGATGCAGGCTGGTTAGAAGTTAGACCCTCAGGCAGCAACTGGAAAAGTCTGGATGTTAGATGTGTAGTCTAACTCTTTCCATGGAAATACTGGCAGCTGGGCATTATTGCCTGCTCTGTCTGCACTGAGCCAGAGGGAATAGCCTGTGGAAATATTCCTGTACCCATTTAAAACCACCTTTTTGTTTTCTGTGGTCCCTGGGGACTTGAGAATGGTGAGCCTCATCATCTCTCAGAGCTAGGTGATTTAGGAGCTAGCCCCTCAGGTGCTAACTGTAAAAGTTAGGGGAGTAGATGTGTAGTCCAAATTCTTTGCTCTTTATGGAGAAGTTGGGAGTTGGGGGTTCCCTACCAATTACAAGGCACTGTGCCCAGGGTTAGATTTATGGCACTAGTGTGTCTCAGCTGCAATGCCCACTAGGTAGGAGTCTCTCAACTAGTTTCTGGATTTCTCTCAAAGGGAATTAATTCATGTCTAGGTGTTTATTCTGTGTTTTTGTGGGATTAAGGAAAGTTAGGAGCTTCCTATTCCACTGTCTTGCTGATGTCCTCTTTGTTTTGTTTTCTAATTACCATTTGCCATGTATATGTGGGTATGATGTGTCAAAAAAATAACGTGTTGGTTGGGCATGGTGGCTCATGCCTATAATCCCACCACTTTGGGAGGCTGAGGCGGGCGGATCACTTGTGGACAGGAGTTCGAGACCAGCCTGGCCAACATGGCAAAACCTCATCTCTACTAAAAATACAAAATTAGCAGGGTGTGGTGGAGTGCGTCTGTAATCCCAGCGACTCGGGGGGCTGAGGCAGGAGAATTGTTTGAACCTGGGAGGCGGAGGTTGCAGTGAGCTGGAGATCACACCATCGCATTCCAGCCTGGGTGACGGAGCAAGACTCCATCTTGAAAAAAAAAAAAAGAAAGTGGACTTGGATTGATTGTAAATATTTATTGCAAACACAAGAACAATCACCAAAAAGGTTTAAAAAGAGATGTATAATTGATATATTAAGAAAGGATAAAAATGGAATCTTACAAAATAAAACCAGAAAAGAGAGGAAAAAGTGGAAGACAAAAAAAAAAAAAGAAGAAGAAGAAACTAAGGACAAGGACAATGAATAGAAAACAGTAACAAATATGGTAGATATCAATCCAGCTATATACATAATCACTTTAAATGTCAATAGTTTGATTATATCAGTTAAAATATAGAGACTTAGCTAGGCATGGTGGCACATGCCTAAAGGCCCAGCAACTCAGGCAAGGCAGGGAGGGACTGAGGCAGGAGGATCTCCTGAGCGAGCCCAAGAGGTCGAGGCTGCAGTGAGCCATGACACTCACCCTGGGTGACAGAGTGAGACCCTGTCTAAAAAACAAAAACAGAAAAAGAGACTCAATCAGAAAACAAGATCCAACTACCTATATGTTGTCTACCAAAAATCCGCTTTAAATTTAAGACACCTATAGATTAAAAGTAAAGTGATGGAGAAACATATACCATGTTAACACTAACGAAAAGAAGCTGCAGTAGCTAAATTGATATTAGACAAAGTCAACTTCAGATCAAGGATAAAGAGGAGCATTACATTACATTCTAGCATTATAATGATGGAAGTGTCAGTTCTCCCAGAAGACATACAAACCTTAATGTGTATGCACCTAATAAGAGAGCGTCAAAATATGAGGCTAAAGCCAATAGAACTGCAGTGAAAAATAGTGTATTAGAGATGGAGACTTCAACACCCATCTAACAGTAATTGACAGATCCAGCAGGCAGAAAATCAGTACAGATATAGCAGAACTGAGCAGCACCATCATTCCACTGGATCTAATTGACATTTATTAACTATTTCATTCAAAACAAAATTCCATTCTCAAGCTCACATAAAATATTCATCAAGATAGACCACATTCTGGATCATAAAACACAATTTAACAAATTATAAGACTAGAAATCATACAAAATATGCTATCAATAGAATTAAATGAGAAATCAGTAACAGAAAGAAAGCTAGAAAACTTCAAAATAAAGAATTGTTTATTGCAGAATAAACAATACACTTCTAAATAACACATAGGTCAGAGAAGAAGTTTTAAGAGAAATTTAAAATTTCAAAATAGCTCAAACTAAATAAAAATTAAGATACAGCTTATAAATTTGTAGGATGCAGTGAAATCAGTGCTTAGAGGGAAATTTATAGTACTGAATGCATATATTAGAAAAGAAAAATCTAAAATCAGTAATTTAAGCTTCCAGTTAGAAAACTAGAAAAAGAAGAATATATTTCAACCCAAAGTAAGCAGAAGAAAAGAAATAAAAATTAGAGCAAATGCCAATGAAATTGAAAAGAGGAAATAGAAAAAAAGTCAACAAAACCAAAAACTAATTCTTTGAGAAGATCAAAAAACTTGATAAAACTCTAGCCAGGTTAACTAAGAGAAAAAGAAGACACAAATTACTAATATCAGAAATGGAAGAGGGATCATCACTATTTATTCCATGGATATTAAAGGGATAGTGGAGAAATATGAGCAACTGTGCTCACGAATTGATAACCTAGATGAAATGATCTAATTCTAAGAAAGACACAATCTACCAAAACTCATAGGAGAAATAGGCCTATGTCTATTTAAAAATGGAATTAATAATATCTTAGGCAATTAGAACAGGCCTGTATCTATTTAAAAGTGGAATTAATAATATCTTGCCCAAAGAGAAAAACCAGGCCCTGATGGATTCACTGGTGAAGTCTACCAAACATTTAAGGAAGAAATTATACCAATTATCTATATTCTCTTCCAGAAAATAGATGCACAGTAAATATTTTCTAATTCATTCTAGGAGGCCAACATTGCCCTAATACCAAAACCAGACACAGATGTTACAAGAAAGGAAAACAACAGATCAATGTCTTTCATAACACAGATGCAAAAATTCTGAACAAAATATTAGCAAATTGAATCCAACAATGTATAAAAAAAATTATACACTATTTCCAAGTAGAATTTATTCCAGGTATATAAGGTTGATTCCCCATCCAGAATCAATATATCACACCAGTAGGCCAAAGAAGAAAAATTATATAATCATATTAATGGATACAGAAAAGTATTTGACAAATTTAAGATAATTATAGTCTCTCACATTTTTTAATTTTTAGTATTATTATTATTTTTGAGACAGATTGTCACGCTGTCACCCAGATTGTGATCTTGGCTTACTACAGCCTTCCCCTCCTGGTTCAGGTGATTCACATGCCTCAGCCTCCCGAGTACCTGGGATTACAGGCATGCGCCACCCATGCCCGGCTAATTTTTGTATTTTTAGTAGAGATCAGGTTTCACTATGTTGGCCAGGCTGGTCTGAAACCTCTGGCCTCAAGTGATCCACTGGCCTTGGCCTTCCAAAGTATTGGGATTACAGGGGTGAGCCACTGTGCCCGGCCTGATTTTGTCTTAATCGTGATAAAAAATTTTAATTTTTCTAGCAATGTAGACGAAATAGAACTGTGATTTATTATACATGATTTACACAAGTGAATGAGCCGTGTGTTTGTTTTTTTCTTTTTCAAATTTTTATCCTTTCTTCACTCTGCATATACATCCCAGAATGCCTGTCCTCTCAGTGCTATGTTTATGTCATCAGTGTTTGCCAGAAGAGAGTGTCTTAGGTAAGGGTATCCAATCATTGTTTTTATCAGGCTAACTGTCCTGAAGAACTGTTGTTCTATTGTTTGTGTTTTCTTGCTATGAATTTATACTCATCATTTTATTTCCATTTGACTTTGTTGGTGGATAACATATAGAAAGAGAATGAACTCTTGATCTGCTTTACAGTTTTATTTATACTCATCATTTTATTTACATTTGACTTTGTTGGTGGATAACATATAGAAAGAGAATGAACTCTTGATCTGCTTTACAGTTTTATTTTGCTATAAATTAACAAAATACCATCCTTATTACAATTTGACTTTTAGTGCCGCTTCCCTGTGAGCAAAGAATGTACAGATCTGCAACTTTAGTGTTGTGAACCCCTTGACAATTTTATTTCACATTGAAAATTTATGGATTTGTAATCTACTTAGTATCTGTGTGGTTGGTTAATGTACTTCTGAGAGAAAGCCTCACTCAGTTTGTTGATAAAATCATATATCAGAGCTTATGAGAGAGAACCAGAAGTGACTTCACTAAGGAAACTGCCTATGCAGCCATTACCCTTCTCCAGGAGGCATCACCTCTGTCTCATTGAGCAACACCTGGAAATTTCTATCTCAAGAGAGTACTACAAGGCATAAATGAGATGATTTATATCAAATGCCTGGAATAATACTTATTAAATAACACATTATTATTATTTTTATTCATTATTTCCTTCCTTGTAAGCTAGCCATCTAAGCCTATCACAGATTGTGTATTGAGCACAAAATGATAGCAAGGGGAGTCCCATAATTCACAGCACTAGGTTTCAATAATGGAAAACATCAATTCCTAGAAAGAGATCTTCATGCAAGTAATACATTATTTTATTTCCATAATCTGAGAAATTCAGTCTGTTGGCAGTCATCTGTCTTACTCACTTAGAATTTTGTCTATTGGGAAGACAAAATTGTCTCTTCAGGTTAAACATTTTCTGTTTGTTTTGATACATTTTGTGTTGACTGTATATTCTCTGGGAAAAATATTTTTCCAAGGTTTTGTTTTTCCTATGTCTTGCCTAGGAAACTTTGGTGCATCCTTTGCTTATGAAATGAAATTTGTTTCCTATTGAATGTCTTGAAAGTTCCTTAAATGTACTATTTGGATAACTTTAGAAAATAATATTTGAATCAAAAATGGATTTGTATCATTGGTCAGCTGTAGTGCAGTTGACTTTGAAATATTCTGAATCTGGGCAATAAATATAGTTTCAAATATATATACAGTGATAACTCCTCCTAGCCTATGTGCAGCTAGTTTTAAAATTAGGGTAAGAATAGAAACTTAGTGTATAAATTTTTACATTTTCCTAAGTGATTCTTTTAAAAACTCATTCTAGTTAGAATGAGACAAGAGGAATCTCCATAAAGTGATGCATAATATCCAGTTTTGGTGTGATGTTTAAAAATAAGGCAAAGGATTTAAATTTCCAATAATAATTATAATGAAGAAGCACTTATATGGAGCCTCATTTTAAAAATACTTTTACATTTGTTTTCTAAATATAGTTTTATAGCAATTCTATAGGGGTAGGTATTATTTTTGTTAAAATAATACATAGTCAAGCAACAGTCTTTGATCACTTATGTGACTAATAAAATGAGTATACGTAAACAAAACAGCCTCTTGCAGAGTTTATATCTGAGAGACCTGGAAAAGTTATACCATCTAAAATGAAACATATCAGTGAGCACAACTGAATGTAATAGAGAGCAGGTGACATTTTCAATCTGGTGAACAGCGTTTTTAAGGGAAAGAGAAATTAGCTTTTAGCCCTTTGGGTGACTGAGATGTCAAATTTATATTTTTTAAACTTCTTATGATGGAAAATTTTAAACACAAAAGTTGATATAATTAGTTAACAAACTTCCCGGTACTCAGTTTTGCCAATCCTGTTTTCTCTGTTTCCCCATCACATTTTTTGTGGAGAGAGGGTGAGGTGGAGGGAGTGTTTTAAAGTGAAATCCAGACATAACATTTCACTTTAAATTTCTCAGTTTGTATGTCTTAGACATAAGGACTCTTTTATTTTATTTATATAGGCACATACTATTATCACATTCAGCAAATTTAGCAGTAATCCCTTACTATAGGAAGTGACTTGGTCAAATAGTAAGTGGAAAACTAGGATTTGAATACAGGTTTTCTGGTTCCAGCTTTTGCTCTTTGATTCTTTTATATACCATTTTAAGCAAAGAACAGTTTTCTCACTTTAAAAGAGTATATGCTTTAAAGGGAGTATGGATTGAAGAGTTATGATTTTAATATATTGATTGAGACTTCATATATAAGAGAAAGAGTAGGTGACTGCTGTAGGCAGTGAACAGTTTGCTTGCTAAATATATTTATAGTTTTCCTTTATTCTCTTCTGACATCAGTAAAAATATATTTGCCCATCATCTTTGTTTTCCTGGGTCAATTCATAGCTCAGGAGCAAATAGGCACTCTTCTCAATGGGGTCCCCACCAACCTTGAGATTTAAAGATATTACCTTATAATATCTGTTCTTTGTAAGTCTCAGGGATGAGTTTCCATGAGCACATTATTGGCAGAAGCAATCTTTACCTAGGTGAATTACTTCTGACTTTCTGCTGTAAATATCCCTTCTCTCCCCCAGCCAATGACATTAGTATGCTACCTTCTTTCATCAGCCAGTGTCCCACATAGTTTCAAATATGTATACAATGATAACTCATCCTAGCCTGTGTGCTGCTAGTTTTAAAATTTGGTTAAGAATACAAACTATTTGGTGTATAAATTTTTACACTGTCCTAAGTGATTTTTGTAAACACTCATTCTAGTTAGTTTTTAAAAGTTAATGAGACATGTATTGCTGTTGCACACTCTAAATGCTAGTTAATCCTATACATATATTAGCATAATACATATCCAACAGAAACAGTCCACCAGGGGTAACTGGCAGATATGCCAACCTTCTCTTCTGACGATGAGCCTTTTGTTCCTGGATCAGTCATTCATTCATTACACAAATATTTATATAGCACTTGTCTTGTGCCAGACAGTATTTTAGATGCTCAGAACACATAAGTGAATAAAATAGACAAAAATCAGCTGGGTGTGGTGGCTGACGCCTGTAATCCCAGCACTTTGGGAGGCTGAGGCAGGGGGATCAGGAGGTCAAGAGATCAAGACCATCCTGGCCAACATGGTGAAACTCTGTCTCTACTAAAAATACAAAAAATTAGCTGGGCGTGGTGGTGTGTGCCTGTAGTCCCAGCTACTCAGGAGGCTAAGCCAGGAGGATCGCTTGAACCCGGGAGGTGGAGGTTGCAGTGGGCCAAGATAATACCACTAAAAATCATCCCAGTTTCCTGGAGCTTACATTTGGTAAACTTCAACGGGGGATTTTAGCAGCGGTCTGCTTTTTCAGCTTATGTTCATTTATCCACTTATTTGCTAATTCCTTCATCGGCATTACATATCTTAACATCATTCTGGTAGAGTACAAAGGATGTAGTATATCCCATTGTTCTTTAACACATAATTGGTTTCCACTTATATCTTCCCAGATATTGCCCAGATTATTCTGTTTTCTCTCTCAAGTGTCCTTCATTCTTGTATAGGAATACAGTATTCCTATCCAGTCAGTATTAGAAGTTAGAACTAAGGGCACAAGCTGTAGTTTTGGGGGCATGCAAGTGCCAAGAGAAACAGAGCCATGCTAGATTGAAGAGTATGGGAGGTGTTTTGAAAAAACAAGGGGAGCAAGGTAGGATCTCACGCTTGGGGGGCAGAGTTCACATACTTATGATGTCACTAAATTTCCTGCCAATAGAGAGACAGGAAGGGATCACAGGGTTCTACTCTTGAGGAGACGGCTAGGATAGGCCTCAGTGTAAAAAGGCGCTATCGAAAACAGAGCGTAACCAAACGATGAAAGCTGAAGGAGAACACTCCTGGCAGGCAGAAACAGAAAGAAGGTTAAGAGAAGAAATAAAAGAGAAGGTAAGCTGGGAACATAAGCAGTAGAAGTGAAAAAAAGGCTGTGATTTGAGGGGAGAAGTCAGGAGGGGAGTGTTGAGTATACAGAGCACCAGAAAAAAATTTTACTTCTCTTGACATCACCAAGGAATGTATTTGGCATGTGGTGTGGCTTTTTATTTTTCCTTGCTGTTAACAGATACTCACTGAGATCCTGCTACATGTAAAGAAAGCACTGTGGTAAGTGTGGTGGGAAATGAAGAATTCAGAATACTTGTCCTCTAGGGACTTTTAATCTAGATGGAGAGACAAGATATATGCCCAGGAAAAGCTTAGTTACAATACAAGGCTGTGTATGATTGTGTGCAAGTAAGTGATTCACATAAAAAGTTGAGATTAAAGAGAAAGGTCTCAGTTCTTGCTGGTGAGGGACAGAGGGTCAGTCTGTGGCCCCAAGAGGATTTGGTTGGGATATGAGAAGGAGGGAGAGTCCTAGAAACTAAGTAGGAGTCAAGACAAGGAGGCTGGCTGGCCTTGATGGGTGTTTAAGAATAGGAAGAAATCCCAAAGGGACTGAGGAAATGTAATTCATTTGACTCCTTTTCCCTTTTTCACTCAGTGCTTGTTTGTGTGAAACCTGGGATAATTAGACTATATGACATTCTAATCCTCATCTGCACTCTCACTGGTTCTGCCCTTCTGTGGTTGGCCTTCAACCTCTTGACCTGGGTGAATATGGAAATCTCAGGCAGTTCCCAAGTCTGCTTAGTGTTCTCTTTGCAGTCTGCAGTGCTGAGGTCACGTGTTGGATTCCTCTATCAAAATCAAGTAAGTTCTATTCTTGAAAGGGAGGGTCCAGCTCCAATCCAGTCCCTTCCAGAAATTGTCAGCCTCTTTTTCTGCCCTAGTTTACCTGAAGGAAACATTCGTACCAGTAATAGGAGCTCATTTCAAAGCATATCTTTTCCAGGGGCCCTCTAGGAATACAGCTCAGGTAGACTCATGATTCTAGATATTTTTGCAGCGTTCTTCTCCCTCTACCCCTACGCTTCCCCTGAGCTGCCATTCATTTCTGCTTTAAAGTCCCTGAACTGCATCTTTTAGCTGTCTGGGCACTCAGACTCAGGAAGGAGGCCCTAGAGAGCTGTTAGCCTTTCTTCTCTCTCCTTTGTGAATTCAGACTACTTCATATTTGGTTGAATTTTCATGAGCAGCACCCTTCTTCTCTCCCTGAGCTTCATACTCCTGGCCTTTCCTCATTTCTTTCATGATACCTGGAAATGCACCTTATCTGCACAATCACCTTCATCATTATAGGTAAGGAATATGAGGAAGGAGATTCCCTCAATAGTCCTGATTGTGGATGGGGTGGCATTCCATTAGATATAGTCTTTTGGAAACTGCTCAGGGACTGCTAAGGAAAAGGAGGATCCAGGGAAAAAGGAAAAAAAGAAACCAGAGTAGGGGGAGCTAAAATGATGACTTAAGGTTCTGGGAATTAGCCCTTACGCAGTAGACTAAGCTAACTAGGTGATGGGTCATCACCTTTTTTTCTTTTTTTGAGTAACAGGTATCTGTGTGTTCCTTGCATTACTGCTGCTCTCTTTGTAGGCTTTGAAAGTAAGTAAGTTATACAAGAAAGTGAAAATCACCCCTCTCTTCCTGCCTTTCATCCTTTGATGCAGTGCCACACTATTTCTCTTATCTGGTAAGTGTTCTTGGGCCTTTGCGAGTGGAAGTTGGGGTAGGTCCTGAATCTATGACCATCATATCTATCAGTTTCAACTGTTTCCCTTGCTAGTTTCTAGGCATTATTTGGTACAATGGCTTCTCATTTGCTCGTCACAGCTGTTCTTACTCTGTTAGAATTCTGCCTTCATAGAAGGCAAAGAATCTATTTCTCTTATAAATTCTGATAGAACCAAGTCTTGGAGATAAGAGAATTTGTAAAATAAATTGTAGTAGGGCAAGGGCTGGGATAAAGAAATGGGATTAATAGAGTAACCTATACTTATTTTTTAACTTTTTAATTTTTATTTTTTCCTGATCTCCTACCACCAGCATAACCTGTACTTTAGGCACCGAAACAACATTCTCATTTGTTAAACCTGTTTAAAAACTGTAATTTTTAAATAAATATCAAATGTTGTAGTCATTTTCATCTTCTATATCATCATTTCTTTCCTTAGGAATTCTCTGCTTCTTCAGCTTTCTTCCTTGTTGGCTTTGATGTGCTTTACTGCAACCAATCCAAGTGCAGTCCATGCAAATATCAGTAGCCAATGTGAATCCAATATCAAACAGAGAGGAAACTGGGTAGAGATGGCTAGGCTAACCTTGGTGGTGGTGATAAGGGTAACTTCTGAAAGTTCATATCTAGCCTGTTGTTTAAGACTTAACAGTCACACACACACCCTAGTTTAATAACTGTGTAAGACTGAAAAGAGTTGGCCTTTCACTAATCATTGTTCAAATATGGATTAGGAGTCTAGGAACCTGGGTTTTCACAGGAGAGAAGGCACAGCTGGGTGGGAGAAGATGAATGAATCTTTGGCTCTTGGAGACTGATAATGAAAATCTTTCTCCTCACCTTGTAGACTCCCTAGGCCCATCCCACCCCCTCACTGTTATTTGTGGTCCCTGGCAGGAGTTTCTAATAGTGACAAAGCTTTTTCTTCACCTATGAAGCCTGAGTTTTGATAAAAATTCTCTGCCTTCTGGAAGTTTCATGACTGGGATCTTTTCACAATGTGAGAGAGAATCTACTGGAGATCATATAGGACAAGTTTTCCTCAACAAGAGATACAAGGAAGAGGTTGATTTGTTTGTTTTTCTGAAATTTATCATGAGACTGTGAGAGTTTGAGGCACTGCAGGGGAACCAGCCAAAATATGAGACCCATATGTTGAGAGTGACAGAGTGCAAAGTTAAAAAAACTCGAAATATTTAAAGATTTATCATGGGTCTTGATGATATATCATGGGTCTTGATGACATGATGGAACCTGTCTACTCTCTGGACTTACTAGGTGTGGTAATAAATCTACTTTGCTTAAGCCAGTTGAGTAGTTTTAATGTTGTAGAGCTGTTGCTGAGAGTTTCCTGAGTTTTTTCTAGTAATGTAGAGATCTTTGTGCTAAATATTTCATAAACAAGTTTGGGGGGTATTGTGTTCTAAATCCTAATCACTAGCATTAACTCAAACCAGCCACATAAACGGCATGAAAAATGTCTGTCTAGTGTGCACTTGGTTCACTAAGCTTTTGCTTTCCTGTCAATAAATTAGACATTCTCTTCACTTAGGAGGCCAACTTCTCAGCCACTGGCTCCGAACTAGCCCTATGGTCTGTCAGTGGCTTTAGGTTTAATTGACACATGCCCAGCGCCGACTCTCTCCTACCTTAAGAATATAAGAGCCACTGTGAGCCTCAAAGTTATTACATCCAAGAAACACAGAAACCACTTTTGTATATACCAGTCCACTGTTTTTTCATTTAAACGTGCTGGTTGGGATAGTACAGGATCATACAACTGTGAGCCTATCTGTTTTAAAAGGTAAACCTTTTTCCTGATGCTTGCAAGCATTTTTCTCACTCAACCCTTGAGGCGTGTGTGCAGACTTTTAATATAAAATTACTTTCTGTAGACACTGAATGTGCTGTCCTCAAGGAATATTACAATGGAGTAGGGAAGACAGTTGAGTTGAGAAAACAGCTGTTTACAATTCTGATAAAAGTCACCATTGAGATGCATACTCTACACACTAGAAGTACAGAAAGGAATACTACTCTCGAGGATGAGTAGCCTGATAGGATTTGCCAGTGTTTCTGTTATTTCATTTGTTTATACCGGTCCCTGACACCTGGTTTCCTTTTCCAACAACAAAATCCTAAAATCTCCATCATCTGCTGCTTTCAGGTTCCTCACCACTGAGGTCAAGGACCTGAGGCTGGCAGGAAATGAACTAATGACGCTTCAAGTAGACCGTGAATCTTTACATTTTTCCAGCTGGAAAGCTGAAAGAGGACAAATGGAGGGAGGCCAAGTGTTATCAACCACATCTAGAAATTTTATTTAATCTGCACATCTTTATTTGGTAGAAAGTTTTACAGATAAAATTTAACACAAAACAATTTTTTTGAAAAACGATGTTGACTTAAGTAGGGCCAATGATGCAATGCATCATGTATCAGAAGATTCCCAATTCAACTGCTAGCTTGAAGTTGCCCCCTCCTTGTGTTCTGGAAAGATGGGGTGTTGTGTTTCTCATCCACATATCAAAAAGTAAACAGAAAACAGTATTTCTGAAAACTTTTATGAAGAGGTCTTCATAAAACTTACATTATTACTCTTTTTGGATCATCACACACCTGAGAAAGATTGGGTGGGGAAAGGTGAATGAAGGCTGGAAAAGATTTACAATAGAATAAAACAAGAATCTGGTACAAATTGACTAATAGTATCTTCTGCATCAGCCCATTGTGAGTGAAAAGTCCCCTGTTTTAGAACTTTTGGCTCTTTGTTTTAATGCTCCCTCCTAAGAATCAACAAAAATTTTGATTACTCTGGGCACATTACCTGGTTAGCCCTGCTCCGCAAAGAGCAGTAATATATATAAAATATATATAACATGTATAATATAATATATAATATATATGTTATATATATATATTTATTTTTTACACACACACACACACACACTTTTCAGGGAATCCTGCCTAATTTCTTCCGAAGTTCAGCTGTCCCAGTTCACACCAAAACAAGTTACACAATTTCATAACGGATAGAGGACAGACAGAAGCTTAAGGAGGGAGGGCCGAACGCACGGGGATCCCCAGTCAAGTGTAAGAAATCATCACGAGCGAGGCGAAGCAGGTCGTGGGCGACGAGATCTTCACTCAGGAACGGGGACGATGCGAATCGTGTTTCTATCGAGTGGCTGGGGGACCGGGTGGGATCAGCCGGGAGGAGGTAGCCGCACAAGACTTAGCTGGGTCTCCCGCGCAGACGTCTGCTGGACAGCGACCCAGCGCCGCACAGGCGCTCACGGCCCGACTCCAGGGCTGCGGGTGGCGAGTCCCTGCAGCCGCCCGGCGCTCGCCGTCGGGGAAGGACCGACGCCTCGCGACGGACGCAGATGCACCAGCGGGCCGGTCAGTTCGCAGAAGAGAAGCAGGAGACAAACCCCAGGCAGTGAATGGTCGGGTTTTTCTATCCTGTTCGAAAGAGGGCAACGCTGAAAGCGTGCGGGAGGCGGCTGAAATAATTCCGGCGACAGAAAACAGAAAAGGAGTCGGGGTCATGGAGGGCGACCCGGGTTCTCTGAACAGGGCCTTATCTCCCGCTGTGTCGTGACCTTGTAGGTTAATATAACTCAAGTATTCTTTCTAAACGTTTAAAAGGTGAGATACGCTTCGGGGTCAAAAGACAGACGCCACTATTACCACCGCCCAGGTTGCCCCGTCACTGACAACCACTTTCAGTAGCACTGTGGGTGCGCGCAGGAGAAAAGTATTTATGAATTTGCTTTCGCATTCTCTTCCTGAGATATGTAGTACTTTGATGATCCTCAGAGGCTGACTGAAGATAAAATTTCCTCCTTTTCCCAACCTGTCAGGTTGAGCAAAGTTGCAAAGGTGCAAAGGCAAAGAAACACACATTCAGCCTCTCTGCTCCTGGATTCTCTCCCAATTCCCACTTTTAACTCTACCCATTTTTCCAAAAGGGAAATACTCTGATTCTCCTGAAATTTGCACCAACTTCTGGTTGCAGATCCAACCTGCTTTTATAAAAGGAATTATGGAAGTACAGATGTTCCATAATTTACAGAGAGGTTACATTCCAATGAATGCATCGTAAATTGAAAATGCACTTAATACACCTAGTCAAACATCATAGCTTAGCCTAGCCTACTTTAAGTGTGCCCAGAGCCCTTTAGCCTACATTTGGGCAAGATCATCTGGCAACACATTACACTGCAGCGTATCAGTTTTTTTACCTTTATGATCACGTGGCTGACTGGAAGCTGTGACTTACTGCCGCTGTCCAGCATCAAAAGAGAGGATCATACCACATATCACTAGTCCAAGAAAACATTAAAATGTAAAATTTGATGTAGGGTTTCTACTGTATGCATATCACATTTGCACCATTGTAACATTGAAAAATTGTAAGTTGAACCATCCTAAATCAGGGAGTGTATATGTTTGCTTAACATCTGTGTTGATTGGATTCATATTCTTGTTAATCAGATAAGTGAATTGACATTTTATGCACAGAAAAATGAACTTGCTTTAAACCCCCCACACCAGGATCTTCAGATTAAGAAAGGAAAGTTCTACCAATTCCCCCAATCAATCAACAGATGAGGTTGTCACATTCAACTTCAAAACTTAGATTTAATTTCTCTTCCTGTGTACCATATACTGTTTTACAGAATGCTATTTCTCCATGTAGAGAAACAGTGGTTCCTTGGAATCTCCGCATATAATTCCACATGAGATTAAATTTTGAAAGAGCCTCATACTGGTGACTCATGGGTCAATGTCACCTAGCAACCGTTCAATGGCTGAATCCTCAGACTGGCACTCAGCATCCCCAGAACCTAGGGGCATGCCGTATGCCCCCACATAAAGATTCGTTGAATGAATGATGGTGTCTCACTCCATTGCCCTGCCCTGTAAAAGATGTATACTTTCTCTGCCTAGACCATTGTGGTAATGCTCTGACCTTCCTCATGATCTTTGCACTCAACTCTCAACTCTGTGCCCTGTTGGAATGATACTGAAATGCAAATTCAGTTACAGTCTGTCCTAAATTCACTTACCAGCAAACTTTGCTTATAGTGCTTAAACATTTTATCCTGACATTCAAAGCGCTTCGTAAAAACCTGGCCTGTCTTCCAGCTTTACTCTTGGAATTCAATCCTATGCACACTCTCAGAAAACAAAATCATTGTTAATTCAGCTTCAAAACCTGTTGTTTCATTCTTCTGAGACTTTGCCAATACCTTTGAGCAAGGCGTCTGGATAGCTCCTCATTTTTAAATGTAACTGTGGATACTGCCTTGAGTGGAGATAGAGAGAAAAGGGAAGCTGAAGGATAATGGATTGTAAAAACCCATGCTTTATCATTCTTGTCTGGTTTGATAACCAGTGCCTAGAAAGGAGTCAAAGAAGGTTTTCTTTCTACATCTTCTAAATAACACAAAACCTAGCTCCGCATTAAAGCCTTAGAATCAGTTTCTGGGATTGAAAAAAAAAACAAAGCAGTAGATTTCAGACTGTCATATTCAGATTCCCACAGATGTGGCAGCCACAATGCAGAATACTAACCACTATATATATGGTCATGGCAGGCCACTGGGAAAAGCTGATGACTTCTATTTATTACAAATTTGTCATGCCAATTGCCTTTTCCTCAAACCAGTAAGAGCTCAAAAGGGCATACTTTATGATTACAAAGTAGAAATAACTTTGCGAAATCTTCATGGGTAGATTGATCTTGCTTCTTTTCACCTGTGGCCAATTATCTTGCTCATTCCAGAAAGGCTCACAGCTTGCCATCTTACCTTGGTTTAAGAATTCTTTTTGAACTTACGCTGTGAAAGAAAACACACAGAAGAAAGCTTTCCCTCTGCATGTCATTGATTTCTGAACAGGAAATTACAAGAAAGTATCATCACAACTGTAGAGACTGGGCATAAACTGGGAAATCTAGATTGTCAGCTTTTCAAGAAGCTTATATTCCAGGGGAGAGATCGAAAATAAAAACAATAATTTAATATGCTTTCCAATTTATTAAAAATTTTATTTAAAAGATGGAGAGAGAGGCAGGACATTGATTCAGCCAGAGAGGTCAAAGAAGACCTCTTAGACTCTCTGAGACAGTGACATTTGAGTTGTGGCCTCAGTGATGAAAATGAGTCCACTGTTCTGGGTCTGGAGCAAGACTGGTAGAGTGCAGAGGCCTACAGCTGGGGTCTGGGCCTCTGTGGGCAGCCAGAAGACGGGCCAATGGAGGACCCCAGTTACCAGACTGACAGCAGAGCCAAATATGAAAATGTTCTTTTTCTCTCAAGCCTCGAGACTGCACACCAAAGTCCCGAGCAATCAAGGTCACTCCATTTCCAGAGGACCCTTGTATCAGAGCTTCATCTCAGTTCCTTGCAGACTTTTCCTGAGGTGAAATGCAGGGACGGTCCCACTGCTCAGCTCAGTGTGGATCATGACCTTCCTGCCCTTCCCCTTTAGTTCACCCTCACCAGATTCTGAGGACTGATGAGGAAGGAATTGCTTTACAGCATTTTCTGCTGAGCATTTACTGCAAGATTAGGTCAATGTCCAGCTCATTGTCCACTTAGAGAAAAAAAAAAAAAATCTACCAGGTTTCACGTGTGACCCTGATAAATGTCCTCATTTGTTCTGTTTGTAATATAGGAGGTTATCCAGAGGAATTTTCCCTGGATGTTATTACATTAAATAGTAGACAGGGTACTGCAATGGTGAGGCCCAAGGCAGATGGAAATAACCACAGTTCACTGCCTGCTGCCACATACACCCTATTCCTGATCTGCCTGTGGGACTTTTTTCTAAGAATTGAGTTTGTGCCAAATCCTTCATTCCCTGACTCTGGCTTTCTGTCTGACAAATTCAAAAGAGATGTGCAAGCATAATTTTCAGTATTTGGCAAATCATTGAATGTGGTGTTTGAAGGAGGACAATGAGTCAAAGATGACTTGGAAGTGTAGGCCCAGGAGGAGGTTGAGAATTTGGTGTATGAATGAATGGACTACTGTGGAGAAAAAACAGGCAGAGAGATAAGGAACAGGAGCAGAGAAAAGACTCCCATTTTGGAATCTAAAATAAATCTACTTCTCAGTTCAGGGTTTGCCACCTAGCATCTGTGGCACCTTAGAAACAATAATTATCTGAGAATCCATTACATCTAGAAATTGCACATTAGGGCACATCCTTTCGTTAGCGAAATTCAATTGGACCACGTAAACGTAATAAATCTCGTAGTATAATTAATAGCACACAGGATAAAACAAAGGGGTAAAAAACAAGGAGGGTACTATTATAAGCGGTTTGTGCTTTTTGTAGCGGCAATGTCTTCAGTCGTGTAGATGCAAGTGGAGATATGAAGGAAGACAGTAGTATGGTCAAGAGACATGTTTGATGACCATTTCTTCATTCACTTATCCAGGTGGTCAGTGAACTATCATGAACTGAGAACCTCGTGTCTTTTTTTCAACAGAGGAGACCGTGGAAAGTGTAAGAGTGACTAAGATCTCTGAGGGAAGGAAAAGCCGTATCACCGGGCTGCAAGAGGGAAAAAGAGCAGCAAAAGACAGGTACAATTGATCCTGGTAACGCAGAACCCAGACGGTCCTATGAAATACTGGAAAGGCGTAGACCCCTCTGGTCTTGGGTGTGGAATCTTCCTAGTGCGGCATGGATTGATACAGAGTAACTTTCAAGGAGAATTGATTGTGGTTTTTAAAAGCTGAAACCGTAAAGCAGGTGGGAAATGAACTTTGATAAATCGGATGTTGTAGAGCTCTCAGCGCGAGCCCTCTTAGCGCAGCCGGCAGCGCGTCAGTCTCATAATCTGAAGGTCCTGAGTTCAAGCCTCAGAGAGGGCATTGCTTTTAATACATTAGCTCCCTACACTAAATATCGGAACATAAATGCTGTACCAGATAAGGATTTGAAGACTGACCCAATATTCGTAGGAAATGGAAAGATTATTCAAGTTTTCTTGTTTCTTCGACTTTCCACTGGTTTGAGTAAAATGAGTGATGAAAACAGAAGAGTAGATTACACCAGAAACTACAAGCTATGTCATATCGTTGGTCTTTCTAGCTGACACAGGAAGCAGGGGAAATTTCTCTTCCAACTTCCCGCTCTCAGGTTCATCTAACAGTAATTATTGGGTATGGATTGGTGAAGTCATTTATTCTTTTCATCATCCAATAAATATTTCTTGAACACGTATCTTGTTAAGAGGCTGTTTTGGGTCAAGAGTGAATACAACGCAAACATTCCCACCTTTGTGAAACTGTGTCCTAGTTGAGAGGAGTGGGGAGAAAGTGTATACAACACAAATGTTCCTACCATTGTGAAACTACATCCTACCTGGGAGGAGTGGGGAGAAACAGACAGGAAACAACACAAACTATGTAAGAAGTGATTTGACGATGTCTACTGTGAGGGAATCGCTAGGCAGTAAAGTGTTTGGGAATGTGGAGGTGGCACATTCAGCTTTCAGGAGGACAATCAGGGACTCTGTCACCTTGACAACTTTAGCCTCGCCTTCTTCTAGTCATCTTGCCGGAACACCTGTGCTCGTGTTTTTCTAACACTGTCATCAGAGTACTTTTACCATCAACGCAACCGGGGGTTAGGAGAGCGTTTTGCACAGAAGGCTACTTGGCTTCGTTGGAAAACTGATGATACATGAGGACTGGGGTGGTCAATCCCTCGCACGCTTCTTCATATGAAAAATGAGGACTGTGGGATTCTCTGGCTGCTTCTCAGCACCTAGAGATGGATCTGGGCAATAGGAACTGCTCAGCAAGTATTAGCTACTGCTTTTGTTGTCTTCTCTCTGTGGAATTCTGGCCTCTCCCACTGAATTTGTATCATAGGCATTCATGAGGGCCTTGACTGTATCAATATCTGATGAGAGATTTTAGTGAAGTTCTGTTGTCACGGCTGATTTGCTCATTTGGTAGCATCCAGCTTCTTGTGAACATTGAAATAAATTAAAATAAAATAAATTATGGAGGAATAGAATACAGATATATAGTAAGGTATTATTTTCCAGACAAAAAGGATTTGGATAAAAGAATCTTAAGAATTTGTGCATGGTTCTCTTAAAATTTCTTCGATTTTTTTTTTTTTTTGCCTGTTTTTCAAGTCTCCAATTTTTGTCACCCTTCACCCATCAGGTCAGAGAGATAGCCAATGGTCAGAAGGAATCTACCAGCAACTACCATAGTGCTTTCGCCTGCCTGAAGATGCCTCTTTTTATTCAGCCTTCATGGGAAGTAGCAGCACCATCCGTTCTCAGAGAGCAAGCTCTGGAGTAGCTGAGCTAACCCCAGTTGTTAATCTGAGCTAATCCCAGTTACCCTAGCAGATTTACAGATTGAGGTTAGAACCCAGCAGGGTTCTCTTCCTGAAAAGAATAGGCTTCCCTCTAAGGTTTCAGATAGATACTGGGTGGGGAAAGAGCCCTAAATGGCTTGAGAAATTGAATGCTCTTTGGGCAAAGCAGGAAGCCCTGCTATGGAAGAGCATCATCTGAACATAAATCAGGGTCTCAGTACAAACAGAGTGCTCAGGAGGTCAAGATGGTTAAGCAGACAGTCTGACTAGAATATCCATGGTGAAGAGAAACAGTCTTGTTGGAAGAAGGATGACGATAATGGGGGACTTAGAATAAAGGCTAAAAATGATTCAAAGAGAATGCAAAAAGAATCAGGCACAAATCCTTTACTATATTCTGTTGTGCAAATCTCACCTTACTGTGTGTTTGTATTCCATTCCTCTGCAATCTTTATTTTATCTTTATGTTCACAGAGACTTCTTGGTGCCAACTAAATGAGCACAACAGCCAGTGACAACAGAGCTGCACTAAAATAGTCCCCCATCACCTCTTGAGAGCAGGTTCCTTAAAGGTGAACAATATTCCACATATAAGGACTTTTCAGCACCACGCATTAGAAATGGAAGTGAATGTTTATTATTCTTTATAGAAGTTGGTTGATGTGTCTTTTCAGTTTCCCTCAGTAACATTATCCAAATTTTGTAGATGACACTAAAGCTCAGAGGAGTTCAACCATTTTCCTCAAATCATGTAGCTTTGAACAGGAAAACCAGATATGAAAAGCAGATTTCTTTCTAAATTAAAAAACAAAAACAAAAAAACTTGAGCTCTTGCTTTACCCTAGCACATAGTCTCGCCATCTGTTTTCTCCACACCAGGGCATTCCTGTAACATTCATTCACATAACAAATACAAATGAACGAGTGGATTCATTCATCAGATATGAATTCAGAATCTCTTTTGTGTCTACCACAGTAGGTCAAACTTCCCAGTGCCTTTGTCTCCTCTCCCTCAAATCTCTCCACCCAATGTCTTGACAAATGCTGTAGATCCTTCCTGCACAACGTCCCCAGAATCTTTTTCTTCCTTTTCATTCACCTCTGTCATCATCCGTGCTACACTATTTATGCAGGATGTTTCTGCACCCTGAAGTGTGATGGGCACTGGTGCTGCGGAAAGACTCCTGCTGTCCACCTCAGGAGCTGACACGATAAATGTGGATAAATCTCAATCTTTTAATATCTTTATGACTTCTTTCCCTTTCTCCCCAGTTCCTGTTTTCTCATGTTTGAGCGCTGACATTCAAAACTAAATACCTTTCTCTAACATGTTGCTTTAATTATTTAAGCATTTTGCCTGGGATTTTTTCAATTTATCTTAAGTTTTCATAAAACTCTCCCAACATATTTCTAAGGGACCAGGCTTTTCAATCACTGCTTCCCTCCATGTGTATTTCACACACACCACACACACACACACACACACACACAGACACAGACACTCCACTTAAGTTGAACAGATTTATTTCGGCACACAGGAATTCCTACAAACAGTCCGGTTTTCTCCAACGTATGTCCACTCCTTCTCTGCATAGCTCAGTTTTGATTCTTCCACTCTGATATTACACATATTCTTACACTCTGATATGATCTTGCCTCTTATTCTTTATGGCTCTGCTCTGTAATTTTGTTGTTGTTGTTCTGACATATTGTTGGACAAGTAACTTGTACACGACACACCTTAGCAAGGAGGCAACCCGTATCTCAGATGTAAGTGAAAGAAGCACTCTCCAGGGGTTTCCTAGGGCAGTGGTCAGCACGCTGGCCTCATTCGTGAACGGGCCTAGTTATGAAAACAACAGGAGCTTTTTGCCTTCCAGAAACGCGTACCATCTCACAACCCCCAGACAGTCTCAGCTACAAGGAACAAGTGATAGTGCCATCCCACTTTTATAAACACACACACACACGTGCACACACACATAAAGTCATTTACTCATTTTTAATCATTTAATCCTTTTTTAAAAATCTGTGACACCTTAGCTGGGCAGGTCTAGGCAAGTCCTCCTTTGCTGGATTGTGCCTTTTTCTGTCCCAGAATACCCTAAACTTGGCATTTTGGAAGCATGAGTTTTCCCTTTGTGACTTTCTCCTTCTTCCCTTTTCTCCTCCTTCTTTGCAGAGAATGAGTAGCCACTGGGCCTTGCCCTGGGCCATCAATGAGAAGATCTGCTCTTAGTAGAGTCCTGCTTTTGTGCTGAAGGCCCTGAAATCACCTGTGTTCCATGCCACCCACTAAGGATAAATAAAGCTCCCCTGATGTGGGGAATTAGCTCAAGTGGTAGAGCGCTTGCTTAGCATGCAAGAGGTAGTGGGATCGATGCCCACATTCTCCAAGCTTTATTATTTAGACATGGTGTCTCCAAACACTCAGATCTCCAAACCCAAGTTAGTGTCTGAGAGGAGGATGCTGCATTGGTTCAAGACATAGGAGCAGCAACAATACAGGGCTGGTGACGGCTCCCTCCTGGCATTCAGTATAGTGTAGATCTACTGTGTAATTAATTTTCTGTTTCTTCAAGGAGCTGTGAAGCCAAGGGACATATACACCTGCTCTTTTCTCCCTGTTTCTGCCTGCAGCTTGGTCCTAAATGTGAGACAGTTGTGAAAAGTGCCGGGCAGCGCCACCTGGGTAAATACAGCCCCGGCTTTCTGGTCAGGGGACTGAAACCAGGATGTGTCAAGTAACTAGAATGTGCCTGGACAGATACTGTACAAAGCAAGCCCATAAAGTTGTTCATGAGCTTGTGGACGCACCTGCCAGCTGTGACTAAGTGGCTCTAATCCCAAACAACTTACCAAAAAAGAGCCTGAGAGCTGAACTGCGCAATGGCCAACTTTCCAGTCCTCACTGACCACTGGGTTGCACACATTCTGGAGATCTCGGAACAGTAGTGCAAAGGCTTTGCAAATAGAGTTATCTTTGAAACAACAACACATGGAAGGCTGGTTGGTACTTGGAACTTGAATACAAGGCAATTTTTGTGTCTGCAAAAACAAAAATAGCAATATTATTCTTAAGATTTCAACAAAACACAGCGTCTCATCACATAATCCAAAGAAGTCCAGGTTACAAGCCCCAAAATATTCAGCATTATGAAAAATCAGGGAGATCTTAATTCACATGGCAAAGAGACTCCTCGAATAACAATACTGAGAGGACACAGATGTCAAAATCATCTGACACATACATTAGAGCAGTCATGATAACAATGCTCCTAGAATTAGGGGATAACATTCGTGAAGTGAATGGAAAGTTGGAAAGTGTCAGCAAATATCTGGAATATGTAAAACCAATTTTAAACTTAAGAATTAAAAAAAATGTATTAACCAAAACTCTTAGGGGAAATAAAAAGCTTAACCGGGTGGTCTCAATAACAGAATGCAGATGCTAAGAAAAAGCCAACGAACTTGAAAACAGAACAAGAATACCTACATAATCTGAACTATAGAGAGAAAGGAGGATTTTTGTAAATGAACAGAGCCTCAGGGACAAATAAAAACAACAAATCTAACATTCACATTATTGTAATCTGAAAAGAAGAGGACAAAGAGGTCTTTGTGGGATAGAGCTTTGAAGAATTAATGGCTGAAAATGTATCCAATTTGTCAAAAGATATAAACCAGGTTTTTAAAGTTTGGCAAAGGTCAAGCAGGACAAACCCAAAGAAACCCATTGCAAGACATATCATAATCAAACTGCTGAAAACGAGGAAAGCACAAAACAATCTTGAAAGCAGTCAAAGGAAAATGGAAAAGGAACTACCATGTGAATGAGTGTAGATTTCTCTTCAGGAACCACAGGGGCCAGAAAAAAAAAATGTCATAGTATTTAGTAAGTAACAAAAGAAAAAGACCTATCAACCCAGAATACTATGTGGAGCAAAAGTATCTTTCAGACATAAAGGCAAATAAATGCATTCTCATTGGAAGGTGCGTAAATCCATTCTCATTCTTAGCGAGAATGCTAGAAAATAATTAGCAAAGATTTGAGATGAGAAAAGTGATACCAGAAGGAAACTTAGAACGTCATCAATGAAGGAACAAAAGCAGAAATAGAAAATGTCTGGGTAGACATAACAGACTCTTATTCTTCTCTTGAGTTCCTTAATGTATGTTTGGTGATTGAAAGCGAAAATTGTAGCTCTGTCAGAAACAGTTGTCATTGTATCTAGACGTACTACATAAATAAGATAAAAGGGTAAGTGTAATGGGCCTAACTCTTGATGAAGTTTCTATATTCCACTTGAATGGTAAAATATTGATTCTAAGTATATTGTGAAAAGTTATATATGTGTATGGTAATCCCTAGACCACTCACTAACCAGATTTAAATAAACCAGAACAAGACAGAAAGGGGAACATAGAAGAATTAAAACGGAGGGAACAGGGGTTAATAAATTATTAAATAGCAGATCTATCTAAAAACTTATCTATAATAGCATTACATGTAAATGATCTAAGTACTTAATTTAAAACTAGAGATCATCAGAATGTATTAAAAATAAATATGCTGACTATAAGACAGCCACCTGCAGTACACTTATGTATAAGAATAAAAGTTATATAGCAGCTTGAAGGAAAAGAGTGGAAAAGATACCTCATGCAAGCACTAATCAAAGACAGCTGTGGTGTATACATTAAAATCAGACAAAGTAGATTTGAAAGCAAAGAAACTTTTCAGGAATAATGAGGGCTGCTAAAGAACTACGATTGTCCATTCTCCGGGTAATACTGTTCCAAATGTATATGAAGACACAGATTTTCCAAACACATGAACAAAATTAGATAAGCCAGGTAAAAATAGAAATATCCAATTATAGTTGAAGACACTAAAACTCCTCTCTCAGTAATTGGTAGACTTAGTAGACAACAAATCGACAAACGTGTTGGAGAACTGAACCACACCATCCACCAATGGATCTAATCAACTTCATAATGCAAAATAAAAATTTAGCCAGAAAGCAAAGACAAAAATTAAAAAGAAAAGTAAGATCATGTTATAACCAGGAAATTAAGAGTGGTCCAGCATACAGAAGGGTGCTATTACTGAAAGGGTTTGAAATAGTGACTTAGTTATTTTGAAACATTTTTGAAGGTGTTATTTAGCTGGAGATGACAGAAAGACTGACTATGGTGAATCTGGAGGTGGATCTTCCATCGTCTATATTTATCTTGTCTTCTTTTGAGGTCTGGGGTGTCTATACTTCCTCTGAATTACCTGATCCTACTACAGTGTCTGGCACAGAGCATCTCCCCAGTGAATATGTCCTAAATGAGTGGATAGCGATTGATAGATTCAAAAGAGTTGTGCAAGAATAATGTCCATTATTCGGCAAATCATCGAATGTCGTGTTTGAAGGAAGACAATGAATCAAAGTTGACTAGAAAGGTAAGCCCAAGGCCAGACGTGGTGGCTCATTACTGTAATCCCAGCCCTTTGAGAGCCCGAGATGGGCGGATCCCTTGACGCCAGGAGTTTGAGACCAGCCTGGGCAACACAGTGAAACACAGTCTCTACAAAAAAATACAAAACTCAGCCGGGTGTGGTGGTATGCATCTGTAGTTCCAGCTACTCAGGAGACTGAGGTGGGAGGATCGCTTGAACCCGGGAGGCGGAGGTTGCAGTGAACAGAGATCGCACCAGTGTCCTGGCAATAAAGTGAGACCCTGTCTTAAAATAAAATAAAATGTAAAAGTTAAGCCCAGGCCGGGCGCGGTGGCTCGCAGCTGTAATGCCAGCACTTTGGGAGCCCAACGCAGGCAGATCACCTGAGGTCAGGAGTTTGAGACCAGCCTGGCCAACATGGTGGAACCCCATCTCTACTAAAAATACAAAAATTAGCCACGTACCTGTAGTCCTAGCTACTCGGGAGGCTGAGGCAGGAGAATCACTTGAACCCGGGAGGCAGAGGTTGCAGTGCGCCAAGATTGCGCCATTATGGCGAGCCCTAGACCCCTGGGATGGTGATCCCTAGATCACTTACGACCCAGATTTAAATAAACCGAAATAAACTAGGTACAAGAACACACAAGAATTGAGACAAGGGGAACAAATGATTAATAGATCATTAAAAAGTAGATCTGTCGGCTGGGCGCAGTGGCTCACGCCTGTAATAACAGCACTTTGGGAGGCCGAGGCAGGTGGATCACCTGAGGTCAGGAGATTGAGACCAGCCTGGCCAACATGGTGAAACCCCGTCTCTACTAAGAATACAAAAAATTAGCCAGGCATGGGGCTGGGTGCCTGTAATCCCAACTACTCGGGAGGCTGAGACAGGAGAATCACTTGCACCTGGGATGCGGAGGTTGCAGTGAGGGGAGATTGTGCCATTGCACTTCAGCCTGGGTGACAAGAGCAAGACTCCACCTCAAAAAGAAAAACAGTGGATCTATCTAAAAACTTACGTATAAAAACATTAAATGTAAATGATCTAAACCCATGAGTTGAAAACCAGAAATTGTCAGAATGTATTATAAATGAATATGCTGACTATAGGCAAGTCACTAGTAATATGCTTATATATGACATTAAAAGTTACATGGCATATTGAAAGTAAAGAATGCGAAAAGACATGTCATTTAGGCATTACTCAAAGAAAGCTGTGGTGGATATATTCAAATCAGACAAACCAGATTTTAAATTGTAGAAAAGTTCCAGGGATAAAGCTGTTACATAATTAGAGGTGTCAACACACCAGAGAAATAATGTCCCAAATGCATATAAGGACACAGGGCTTCAAAACCCATAAGCAAAATTGGATAATCCAGATAAAAACAGAAAAATCCAATTACATTTGCAGACGTTAACACTCCTCTCTCAGTAATTGATAGATCCAGCAGATGATAAGTCAGTAAACACATTTGAGAACTGAACAACACTCATCCAGCAATGGATCTAATCAATCAACTTTCTAAAGCAAAATCACAATTTGGGTAGAAAGAAGAGAAAAAAAATCAAAGAAAAGCAGGATCGTGCTATAACTAGGAAATCAGGAATGTTCAGAGTGCAAAAGAGTGATATATTGAAACTGACATTTTTGAAAGCGTTACTTAGCTGTAAATGACACGGAGACTGAAATGGTATCTTCCCTTGTCCATATTTATCCTGCCTTCTCTTGAGGACTGGGCTGCTTGAATCTTTAGAATCTCCTGAACTTACAACAGTGTCTGGCACAGAGCGTCTTCCCTGTGAATGTGTACTGAATCAATGGAAAGGAATGGACAGATTCAAAAATGTTTTGCAGGAATAACGTTTACTCTTTGACAAATCACTGGATGTGGTGTTTGAAGGAGAAAAATGTGTCAAAAGTTGACTTGGAAACGAAGCCCAAAAGGTAAGTAAAGGGGATTTGGGGAATGAGATATTTGGTGTGTGAATGAATGGGGTGCTGTGGAGAGGAGTAGGCAGTAAGATTGTGAACTGGAGCAGAGAAAGAATCACGTTTTAAAATCTAAAACGTCTTCTCAGTTCAAGCTTTAATACTTAGCAGCTCTGGCACCTTAGAAACGAAACTTATCTGAGGTTCCATTACTTCTAGAAAGTGCAGATTAGGACACATAGTTTTGTTGGTGAAGTTCTGCTGGACTATACGAAGTAAACTCAATAAATCTCTCAGTATAATGAATGGCATACATGATTTGCTTTATGCTTTTTGTAGCAGGATTGTCTCCAGTCATGTAGATGCAAGTGGAGATAGAGAGTAACACAAAGTAGTATGGACAGGAGACACCTTTAAAGACTATTTTTTTCATTCCTTCATTCACTCAGTTGGGCAGTCAGTGAACTATTATGGCCTGAACATGTCCTGTGTGTCTTTTCAAAAAAGGAGACCATGGGAGGTGTAAGAGTGACTAAGATCTCTGAAGGAGGGAGAAGCCAGATGACTGGGCCACAAGAGGGAAAAAGTCAGCAAAACAGGTGCAATTGTTCCTGGCCTCTTGCCTCAAGATGGTTGTATTGTTAGGTGAATACTAGAAATGGGTAGATTCCGCCTGTCCTGAGGATAAAATTCTTTGGTTGCAGGATTGGATTGGCTGATAAAGAGTGATTTCCAAGCACCATTGATTGTGTTCTTTGAAAGTTAGGAACTGATAAAGCAGCAGTGCTTGGGAAATAACATGTGGGATGTCAACTCTTAGGCGAGAACTGCCTTCTTTCTGCAGCAGGCCACACATCAATCTCAAAATCTAAAGGTTTTGAGTTTGAACATCAGAGAGGATACAGTTTTTGCTGCTATTTTGGTTGAGGGAAACAAAATGGGTGCACTAAATAATGAAATGCAAATGCTATGAGATAACAATTTGAAGACTGACTCAATGTTAGCTTAGAATGGAAAAGTGATTTAGGTTTTCTTTGTTTGTGTGTGTGTGTGTGTGTGTGGTTTTTTGTTTTTTTTTTTTTTTTTGGCTTGTCAGTGGTTTGAGTAAAATGAGTGGTAAAGGGATATAGATGACACAAGAAACTGCAAGCTATATCATATAATTGGTCTTTCTCGCTAGCTGATGGATGAAACGGGAAATTTTTCATCCAACTTCCTGCTCTCAAGGTTACCCAGTTGTAATTATGAGGTGAGTGGGTGAAGTCATTTATTCTTTTAACCTACATGTATTTCTCGAGCACATATCTTGTTAAGAGACTGTTTGGGGTACAGCCGTTTAACAGTGAAAAAACGCATATATTCCCACCTTTGTGAAATTACCTTCTAGTGGATAGGGGCGAGGAGAAACAGATCAGAAGCAAACAAGAAAAATACATAAGATGTTATGTGACAATGTCTACTGGGAAGGAATCCGCAGGCAGTAAGGGACTTGGGAGTGTGGAGGTGGCCCATTCAGAAGCTTTTAGGAGCGGAATCTGAGAAGTTGACACCTTGAAGACATCCTTTACCCACTCCCCATCCCCTTCCTCACTCCCCACTCCTGCTCCTTCCTTCAATCATCTTTCTTCACATGGGAAATGAGGACTCTGGGATTCTCTGGTTGGATCGCAGCACCTAGAGATGGATCTGATCAGTAAGAAGAGCTCAGTAAGCATTAGCTACTGCTTTGGTTGCCTTCCCCCTGTGGAGTGCTGGCCTCTTGGATTGAGCTTGCATCATAGGTCTTCAGTAGGAGCTTGCTTAGTGGACTTACAGGTTGAGGTTAGAACCCACCAGGATTCTTCTCCTGGGAAGAACAGGCTTCCCTCTAAGGCTTCACACAGACCGGTGGGTGAGGAAAGAGCCCTAAATGGCTTGAAAACTTGATTGCTCTTTGGGCAAAGCAAGAAACCCTCCTACGGAAGGGCATCATTTGAGCATATATCGGGGTCTCAGTACAAAGATGAGTGCTCAAGAGGTCAAGGTGCTCAAGCAGAGAATCTGACCAGAATGTTCGTGGTACAGAGAAACAATCCTGTTGGGAGAAGGAAGACAATTGAGGCCTTGGAGTATAAGCTAAAGAAGCTTCAAAGGGAATACTAAAAAGATTCAGGCACAAATCCTTTACTACATTCTTTTGTACAAATCAATTTTTGCCTAGAAAATCATACCTTACTATGCATCCCTATTGTGTTCCTCCACCATCTATTTTATTTTTTTAAGCGTTATTTCATTTTTATGTTCACAGAAGCTTGTTGCTACAACTAAATGAGCAAAACAGCCAGTAGCAACAGAAATGCGTTAATCTCTCTCCTCAGACCTTGAAAGCATTTTCCTTAAAGGTGAACAATATTCCACATACAAGGACTTTTACAGCACTCTGTGCCAGAAATTATACCGAATGTTTATTAATTTTTACGTAAGTCGGTCAATACCGTTTTTCAGCTTCTCCAAGTATTATTACTCCAGTGTTATAAATGACACTGAAGTAAAGGGCATATCACTCTCTTTATTCTGTGTATGTGTGTCTGCTTACAGCTAAGGACTTCCCAAATTATAGTTTTGTAAACTTTAGTTCTAAATCATGCCGATCACTTGAATTTTGAAAACGTCAAAGCCAATCACATTACTGTAGTAGAAAATACGGGTTTGCGGTGCATTGGCTCACTGTTTTATTCGCTATGGATCAGTGGAGTAGAAATTCCCAACGCGGAAGGGGGTTCATTCCTGTCTCTCAGCCTCAGCAAAGTTAAAACATTTCAGACCTTTCCCGACTTTGGATCTATTGCGCATGCTCTGTCCTTTACCACTATGCAATCCTAGGGGCATATAGAGCCACTCAGAGCCTTAGAAGTACATTCAGCGAAATGGAACCAATCACCATATAGTGTAGCCTATTGTTCTTCGGACCAAAATGCACCATGTTGAGATAGCATGAATTCTACAGACCCGTGAAGCCCATTTGGACCACAAGACACTCTTTCCATCATGCCTGCACACATATCCCTCACTCTTCATTGATTCATGCAGACTTTTAAAAGTGTTTAGCAATAAGCATCCTACTCCCAAGAAGCTTATGATCTCATGGAGAAGATGGCCAAGCAACAGACAATCACAACGTGGTGAATGCCACAAAACAAATTGTACCTGGATCTCCGTGAGTGCTAGGAGGAAGGCAACCCAGACTCAGAAAACTAGGAGAGGTGTCAGGGAAGATATTTTCCAGAAGATGGTGTTGTGTCTAACAAAGCCATGAGACCAGCAAAGAGGAGGTGAAAGGCTCAGCGTTCTGTGGGACATTTCCTTAAGTCCAGTATCTCTAGAGTTGAGTGTGGGAAGCTAAAAGAGCGGAAATAGAAATGAAAA
The DNA here is from genome assembly GCF_009764315.1 of Trachypithecus francoisi. NCBI lineage: Eukaryota > Metazoa > Chordata > Mammalia > Primates > Cercopithecidae > Trachypithecus > Trachypithecus francoisi. Next base: position 27,158,548 of record NW_022681455.1, on the reverse strand, counting down.
ATGGGAGTTCTTGAGAGGCTTTATTTACCCTGCACAAGCCAAGGACTGGTCTGGGGGAAGTAAGCAGATGCACAGTTAAGAAAGCCCGTATCAGGAGTTAGTCATGATAGAGAAGGATTTGTACACTTTGGAAATCGTAAAAGAATGAAAAGCCCAGGTCTTTATTTCCGTGTTTTCGCCTCTGTTTTCACGTTCCTCCCGGGTTTCAATTTCCTTCTGGAATCTCAGCTCTCTTCATCATCTGCTCTTGCAGGAACACTAAACTGCAAACGCAACCCTACGATTCAGGGAACTACGTCCCATCAAGATTACTGGGTACGTATACATTTACTTTCTTGTTCTCTTGCGACTTTCTATACCACTGCACACAATTGTTACCGTGAAATAAGCATTAAGAGTCTGCGTAGATTACTGGGTACATATACATTTACTTTGTTGTTCTCTCGTGACTTTTGATACCACTGCGCACAATTGTTACTGTGAGATAGACATTAAAAGAGTGCGTATGGCCCGTACGGGGATCGAACCCGCGACCTTGGCGTTATTAGCACCACGCTCTAACCAACTGAGCTAACCGGCCCTGCCGACGGGTGTGCACCCTGGGTCTTATGAGAGGCTTAAAGGCGAACGTTATTCCAATCACCAAAAGAAGTTTCCTAAAAGTTCTCGGAGCTGGAAAAAACCTACGGTCTTTGCTAACTTCCTTACGATCCTCGGCAAATTTTTTCGAACCCTGCAATTTCAGTTAAAATACAATTCGGCGGAAGGAAAGTTCAAATGTCACCTGCCTCAGTGTTTCATGACAACGGGTTTTAGTGACTACCCTTTTAAATGCAACGCCATCACCTTCCGCTGGTACTGTAGCCCGTCCCTATCACTCCTTTCTACTTTGCTTCCGTAGCTTCTGAGCGACCCTTGAAGAAATTGACGGAAAACGGAAGGAATTACCGCCAGTTCCTCTCCACGGGCGGTCAAGGCCAATGTAAGTCTCCACCCAGGCTCCTCTGCTCGTAACTTCTAATACAGTTCCCACTGTGTTCGCCCATGTTTCCCAAAAGTGAATATTTGATCCCTACCCCACCCCATTTTTAGCAAACTCGGGAAAACGTACTCATTTTTCTACCTGAAAAGGGCACTTTAGAGAAATACGTCCCATTACAGTCTTTGTGTTCGTATTTTATTCCTTCTCGGTGAAACAGGTATAAGTTCATCGGTATTTTATGCACAAGACAACTTTGAAGCCCGACTCATGGCCTTTAGATTAGGAAACATTCTCCGGGAGCTCTGCTGATCGCTAGGTCTTACGAGGTTGGTGATGCCTTCTGTCCCAAAGAGAACTATTTCTCTGCGTGTTTCCGCCTGGCTGCCCACTTCTCCAGCAGAGAAACGGCTGTTCCTCGGGATTCATTTTTGGAAGTGCTTTGGGTCCTGGGTAATGGGGTCGCATCCTGCAGCATCGACAAGATGGTTGAATAGGCAGGAGCACCCACAGTACCCAGGGACTAATAAATAGCTCAATAGACACGTTTCGAATAATTGAATAAAGGAAGTCTCAACCAAACCCCTTGCTGTATTACAGATGGTCCACCTCTCTGCCTAGACTATTGTGCTGACTTCCTGTTCCTTCTCCTGGCTTTTGAACTAGATTCTCACCTCTCTCCAATCCGTCTTTCGCCGGGCTGGACTGTCTTTCCGCCTCACTTCTGAAATTCTATCCGTTGCCGCCTCTATGCAAACCGACTCTGGTTAATACTTCACTCGGTATGGCTCCCCTCTTCCTTCCGCACTTTGCACTGCGAGAAATGCCCTTCCTTGAGGCAGCTGGAGGCCTCCTTCTGCTGAGAGCTTGGTTGTGGACACAGCCTGGAGTAGAGGCGAAAAGGAAAGAAGGCCGGGAGATAATCGGGGAAACACACACACCTTTCGTCTGGTTTGAAAGCTGGCGCCCGAAAAGGGGAGCGAAAGGAACAAGAAAAAAAACACGCTCGGGAAGTGTCTGAGATTGCTGCGGCCATAAAGCAGAGAGCACTAACCGCGGTACGGATACGGGAGGGGAGGAGGGCTCCACCCCCGGGCCTGTGCCCACGGACCTAGGTGAGGACGGGCACTCCTGCCTCCGCGCCCAAATGTTGCATTTCCCAAGACCACCCTGGCCCGCCACGCCCCCATCCCGTGCCTATAAAAACCCCCGAGACCCTAGCGGGCACAGACACAAGCGGCTGGATGTGAAGAGGAACACACCGGCGGGAGAACACAGAACACCCACCCTCTCTTTTAGTCACCCTGGAGGCGTCGGAGAAGGCGGTTTCAGGGATCCGTGAAGAGACCCTGAGTCTTTTACATCCCGGAGAATGACAAGAGAGAGAGTACCTAGGCGACGTTTACTTTCTGGGATTTCGGGAGATGCGGTTTTCTACACGCCAGGGGCCAAGCCTGAGAGATAGGTAGACGGCAGGGATAGGCGCTCTCTCCGCGCCCCAAACGCCCCTGCTCATACCTGGGTTCCTTGATTTTCCTGCCTATATAACCGAGCCTCCCATGGCCGGGCTCTGAGCTCTCATTCTGCGAACTGCGACAAAGAGGTTAACTGTGATGCGCTTTGTATAACCCCAGGATTCTGCACTTGCCCAAGGGCGAGGCGCAAATCCAAAACCAGGCACAACTGAACACCGAGATCAGCTGAGCCCTGAGTGTCTCGTGACATAAAATCCCTACGATTTTAACAAGGGCTGTATTTGTGCTAGTCCTGTTACCGACAAACGCATGTCAGATCCCATCTGTGTTTAGCTCAATGTGTGACGTTAGACATGTCGTTTTGCTCCTCAACTTTCTTATTTGTAAAAAGAAAAAAAAAAAGTGTTCTGGATTTGCAGAGGGCCTCTTCAGAGCTAAGTTCCAGTAGCTGTACTGTAAATTGATCTCTTGGGCAGTCCTGTTGGTGAGGAAAGAGGACAAATTGAGAAACGAACAAACAGAGAAGCTGCGAAAGTCCTGTGACTTACAGCACAGGACAAGTCTACAAACCATGCCACGCCGCACTAAGCTCAAATTGTTTTAACACCAGCTTACTCAGACCGGGTGATCCAAGATAAGACCAAAGCCAAACTGATCCAGCAACTCTGCACAGATCTTCATGTTCCGGCAGCTAAGTTCCGCTGAATAAACCTATGATTCGCCTAGTTTAGAAATTCTGTCCAGTCCCTCCTGAGAAGGACCTTGCTAACTTTTCCCCTAAAACTGTCCTATGAATACCTCCAGTCCCCAAACCCTGGAAATTCTGGTCTCTGACTCGCCCTTGTTTTAGGCAGTATTGGGACTCCACAGAGGTGGGGCTCTTTGCTCAGCAAGTGTAATAAATCCAAGGTAGTAGAATCGATTTGTTTTCTTGGTCGTCTTTTTTTTGGGAGTGGGTCTTCTAAATGTTGATTCTGATCCCCGCCTATGGATACTTATAAATAAGTAGATATTTGCACTCCATCATTATGTGGAGCTAAAAGTGTTAAATTTTACTATCTAATTACCTCTAAAATAACCATTAAATTCAACGATCTGAAACTTATCTAATGAGTTCCACATTCTGGAATGAAGGGATGTAATAGGTAATAACAGGTCTCAGTCCCGAATGGAGAAATAATCACACAGACACCAGATGAAAGATGAGTAAAGTGGAAAGCAATAGGCAGAACAATAATTTGCCTTATGCTACGATTTTTGGAGTGAAGCAAGAAAATTAATCAAGGAAACAAAGAAGAAATCCAAGACGTAGTAGTGTTGGAGTTGCATTTTTGTGATATGACACTACTTCGATTCTACAGGATTCACTTGGTCTCCATCTGACCTCCTCAGAGTAGACTGCTCTTCCCCAATCACTCCTGCAATTACCCTAGGAGATTTGTGATCCTAAAGTAAGGGGGAGTTTTGAATTTACTTCTAAGTACACCTGCATGATGCCATTACTCAGGACAGGGTAGCTGAACAAACTCAGCTCGGAATCCTTTAAGCAGAGGCAATAATTACTGACACTCTATTTAATCAGATTCTGAACATGATGTGCCACTTTTCCTTTTGGGTCTGAAGTGACGCCAGCCATTTTCACAGTTTCTTCCACTAGGAGGTCCTGGGAGAAAAGTGATAAAGGTAGATTCAAGAATGGTTAGTTTGAGTAGAGAAATAAAAAGGCAAGTGTATTTTTCACTCAGTTCACCTTGGTTCTAAGAGTGGGTCTATATAAAGAAATGGAACATGCTTCTGCAATTTATATTCAGGCAGAAAAAGTCATGAATTTCACTACAAACCCATGTCCCTTCCTCCACATGACAAATTGATGAGGGTATTCTTTCTTCTGTCGGTAAAACGAAGTCTGGGATGTAGGTTGCAATATTAGCAGTGCCATAGTGCAGAATTTCTCATAATTAACACTTTTTACTTAAATACATAAGAAAACAGAATTGGAATGTAAAGTTAATAAATTAATCAGGTTATAAACAATATGAACATAGAAGCAACAATTGCATGGTCTTTGGCATGCAGTCTTTGATTTGGGGAATGCATTCTTTTCTATTTCTATCAGGAAGGAGGAAGAGAAACAGTTCATATGCACATGGAATAGACAAAAGTATGCATTTATGCTCTTGCTCCAGAGGTATATCAAGTCCCCCAATTTTTCGTAATCTAGTCCAAAGAGAATTGAACTGTCTGGACCATTAGCAAAACATTGGTACACTGTATTGATAGTATCATTTAAATCTTCAGTGAGCAAGAAGTGTCAAGTAAGGTATAGATTTTGTCAAGCTCTGCATGTTCCAGAGGGTGGGAGAGAAACACAGAAACCATTCATCGACCTGGTCCGTGAATGAAAGTTTTTAGGATCTGTGAAATTCTCAGACATTTCCTCCAAGGTAAAGACTCATTGTTGCATCTCGAAGTTCCCATCACTTAGAAGGGAGCACTGTGCTCACCATGTTTCTTTGGGCTGTGAAAGCGGCATGTTCCGCACTTGGAGACCCTTCTCTGACACATTTGCCAACAGATACTGAATTAGAATATTAACAATTGAATCCAGCACTATCTATAAAGCATAATGCACCATGAGTTAAGGGAGATTGCCTCGGGAATAAAAAATTAGTCAAGCATTGAAAAGTCAATTAAATGTAATGTACTACATTAACAAAACAAAAACTACATGTAATCATCTCACTAGATGCAGAAGAAATATTGGACCAAATTTGCCATTCATTCGTGGTTTTAAAAAATTATCTCAGTAAACTAAGAACAGAAGGAAAATTCCTCAGATGAATAATGGGCATTTAAGAAATTCCTACAACTAACAACAGAGTTAATAGTGGAAGAATAAAAATGTACCCTTTAATATTGGAGAAAAGTGCAAAATATCTGTTCTTATTTCTTCTACATGTTACAGAAAGTCGTAGCTAGTGCCAGAAAGTAAGGAACGCATGAATGAAGAATAAACGGCATACTCATTTTAGAATAAGAAAAATATATTCATTTGCAAACAACATAATCAGATACACGAAAAATCCTAATGCATCTACAAAAATAAGCATTATAAGTAAATATAGCTATGTCACAGATTACAATACACAAAAATTAATTGTATTTCTATGTACTAGCATTAACAAAAATGGAAAATTAAGTTACCATTTTCAATAGGATTAAAACAAATGAAATATTTAGAGATAAACTTGTCAATGTGCACAAGACTTGTACATAGAAATCTGCAAAAGATTGCTGAGAAAAACTCAGGAAAATCTAAATAATTGGTGTTTTTGCCATATTTACAGATTGAAAAATTTAATATTATTAAGACATCATTTTTTTTTTCTCTGAGTTGATCTATAGATTTACTACAATCCCAACAAATATCCCAGCAGGAGTTTTGTTTTGCTTTGTTTTGTTTGTTTGTTTTTACAGAAATTGACAAGCTTATTCTGAAGGACCTAGAGTAACCAAAATAATTAGGAAAAGAAAAACAATGATACAGGACTTACATCAAGTGATTTCAAGACTTACTATAAAGCTAAGGTAATCAAAATAATGTGGCATTGTCTCAGGGATACTTACATAGACTGACGGAATAGAATAGATAGTCCAGAAATAGACCAACGTTTGTGGTCAACTGATTTATGACAGAGGTGAAATGTTATTTAATGAGCTTTTTAAACAAATGGTCCCAGGCAACTGAGTATGGAAAAAATGATTCCCTACCCTTACCTCACATCCTATACAACAATTAAATCAAAATGGTTTATATACATGAAGTTTAATGTTAAAGATATCAAACTTGTAGAAGAAAAGAAGAAAAGAAGTCTGCACATATTTGATGTAGGCAAAGCTTTTTCAGAAGAGACCAGGAAAGCATGAGCCCTGACAAAAAAAGATACTTTGGATTTCATAAAATATTAAAATGCTTTTTCTTTGAAAGACAATATTAAGAAATTTGAAAGGCAAGACATCGACTTGAAAAGAAATTTAATATATGTTATATGCACACACAGTTGTTACACATCATATGTGTTACACATGTAACAAAGGACTTTTATGGAGAATAGAAAACACATTTTAGAACTCAGTGATACAAACACTCAGTAAGGATAAGGGCAAAAAACTCGAGCAGGCATTTCACAAAATAAGATGCTTATGCCGGGCGCGGTGGCTCAAGCCTGTAATCCCAGCACTTTGGGAGGCCGAGACGGGCTGATCACGAGGTCAGGAGATCGAGTCCATCCTGGCTAACACGGTGAAACCCCGTCTCTACTAAAAAAAAATACAAAAAACTAGCCGGGCGATGTGGCGGGCGCCTGTAGTCCCAGCTACGTGGGAGGCTGAGGCAGGAGAATGGCGTGAACCCAGGAGGCGGAGCTTGCAGTGAGCTGAGATCCGGCCACTGCACTCCAGCCTGGGCGACAGAGCGAGACTCCGTCTCAAAAAAAAAAAAAAAAAAAAAAAAAATAAGATGCTTACATGGCCAATAGGCACACTAAAAGATGTTCAACAACATTAATCAGTACAAATATGCAAATTAAATCTATCAAAGATTAACAGGAAACAACAGATCTCAAATCCCCTAAATGGAGAAACAATTAGTAACACAGATATTAGATAAAGATAAGTTACTTGAAGGATCGATCGATAAAAAGATACTTGGGTTTATTTCCAGGTTTGTGTTATCAAAAAGTGATGCATTCAACAGAGCATTTGAGGTAACTGCTAATTAGGGACGGTACTTCCTTCTCTTTCATCTAATGGGAGAGTGAAATCGGATTAGAACTAGAGCTTTCCTAACGAGATCTTTTCTCTCTTCGTCAGGATCCCGACTCGGATTGAAAAAGCAGAGGATGGTCACTGCCTTCCAGGTCTGAGGCCGTCTCCCAGAAGCTTCACTCCTGGCTTCGCCCTGGTAGGGAAGTTTCCGGAGGTGTTTGAAAACCTGGAAACTTAAGTGGGACATGGAACGATATTTGTATTTGTGTCCGGTTATAAAAACAGGCAGAAAAGACAAGTGTAGTGTGGGGGAATTAGCTCAGGTGGTAGAGCGCTTGCTTAGCATGCAAGAGGTAGCAGGATCAACGCCTGCATTCTCCAGCTTCTTTTAATCCCTGGTCTACCAACGGTGTCTGATAAATACTTTCAGCGGATTTACCGCTCTTTATTTAACTCAGTGTCATCCTGTTATGTACATCTTTTCTCTTTTTCGTTTTCTTTTTAAGGAAATGATACATAGTATTACATGGAAAAGCAAAAAAAAAAAAAAAAAAAAGGAAGAGATTAGTCACAAATGAGTTTTGCAAATACAGGTTTTGGGGCTTCAGCTCGAAGTTAATAAAATGTGTTTTCGTGGGGAAACCAAACCTTAGCCTTTTGGGTACAAAATATGAGAAACAGCCTAGAAATAGTGTCCGGAGGCAAGAGCAAGAGATTTGAATGTGCCAGTCTTTTGCTTTTAATCACATTGACAACACATGGTCAGGTAGAGGATGAAAACGTGTCTTCTATCAGATTACCTGAGAGTTGGCCAGGTATTTAGAAGAGAGACATGCAGGAGAGAGGTAAGGAAGGAGTATAAGTGAAGGTGGGAACTAGCATATTAACTCTAGTGGTCCGATACACTCACTAAGAAAAGTGACATTCAATCCTTCTATTTAACTCTCTGAAAGCTCGTTCTGACAAAATGTGCTCAAAATAAATTGGGACCTAGGTCTTCCTCTAATTTCCAACACGAACCACAGTGTAAAAAATAAATAAATAAATAATAAATAAATAAAATGTATTTTTGAAATTGCAACACTATCCTCTATTTAAAGAAATTACATGAGGCTCTGTATTAACAACACACAGGTTGACTTTAGCTCAGCTGGCCAAAGCAGAGCTCAAAATGCTGAAGAGAGTGGTCTTTGTGTAGGTGACTCCAGGAAGCTCTTGTAGGTCCCTGGGACGTGCCCCTCTTTCCATCCTTCTTTCTTTCCCATCGCTCATATCTCTCTCTGACAACATTTGACTTCTCAGCATTGCCCTTTGTCAATTGTAATAGAAAGACCATGTTATTGATTACATGTTTTTCTATCTTATTTCCTTATTCATAAATGAACTCAAAAATGAATGTCAGAAATAATGAACATGTTGTTGAATTTTTGTCCCATAGGAGCAGCCTCTTTCATTCTCAGGATGTGCCCTCCTAATAAACTGGGACCATGAAGGAGGGGCCTGAAGCTGCCCCAAACCACCTGCAGCTCCATGAAGGTCATGCCTCCACCCACTAATCACTCTGAAAGTAGCGCCCCTCCACTCTTCTCCAACCACATTTCCTTTTCAGGCAAAAACATTTCTATGGGTTTGTTAGACCCTAGCTTCTAATCCTTTCTTCAGTCTTTACTGATCTGAAGCCACTCTCTCCTTTGAGGCTTCTAAATTATCCGTATAGCCTTTCTCCATTCAGCAAATTTTCATCAGGCAAAATCCTACTTGATGCTACTTATACTCAGAGAAAAATGACTATGTTACTGTCTTAAATGAGAATTCTTCATGGGTGGAAAGCAGATTTGGAATCCACTACAACTCCAAGGCAGTGGAGCTAATGTAGCTTCCCCTGGGCTACAGGGGAAGTCTTCTTCGGTGGGCCTGGGAATTGAAGAACTAGACAGGCATAAGAAGGACAAATGTGGTGTCCAATGCAGCAAGAGAAGTGGGGAGGACGGTGACAGGGAAGGAGAATGGCAAGGGAAGCACCTAACCAGCAGCCACTGTATAGCCTGCATCTGTTTTTCCTTTTGCCTGAGAGATCCCTGAGCTCTGTGGTGACAAATTTCCATAATTTTTCATATACAAAACGAAGATTATAAACTATTTCTAGGCATTTTACCTGCATTAATATTAGTATGTGTACAGCATCCAAAATAGGGCCTAGACGACAATTGCACAGTACTACTACTTGTTGTTGTGGCAGTTTCTACGTGGATCATTGGCCTCATCCACTGTGCCTGGTGCTGAAGAAGTGCTTCAGGAATGACTCCACAGATTGAGATTAAAATTCTCAAGCTTTCTCTTTCTCAGCTCCTCCAAGGTTCTCCATCGCTTTCTGAGTCCTACAGGAGGAAAGTGCTATCGAAGATGCGGCGCGTATGGCGTGAGGCTCCGGGGCTGGGAGAAGCTGCCCCACCACTTCCGGGCGGCCTTGCCTGCAAGGAGCAGGTGACGATCACAACTCTAGAGCAGGCTGCAAGAGCTGTGCCCGCAAGCCAGGCAGTTCCGGGTGGTGCTTCTCCGTCTGGAATGTGCTCTCTACTTCCGAGAGATGAGGAAGGCGAAACTGGGAAGTGAGGAGAGAGATCTCCCTCATGACCTTCTTTGGAAATCCCTATTCTTCACACTGTCAGGCTCATAGAACTTTGCTCAAGGCAGTATCTGAGAAGCTCCGCCCTCAATCTTGTCCTACCAGGGGTTTGGCGGCCCAGAGTCCCGGCAGGCTCCTAATAACCAGGAAAATGGGTGGGGTGCGGCATTCCCCCGGTGGGGAATTAGCTCAGGCGGTAGAGCGCTCGCTTAGCATGCGAGAGGTAGCGGGATCGACGCCCGCATTCTCCAGCTTCTTGTCTGGTTTATGTCTCTTGGTCTGTATACCCCGTTCTTTCTCCTGCTGACGACGTCGGTGCTTCTTAGCTGGGAGAAGATCAGAGGAACCCGCCGCCTCCCTGGAGCCCGTGTTTCACTGCTCCACATACAAGAGTCTTGTTGCCCCTGCCTCCAGCCTCCCTTCTTTTCCACTCCTGCCTCAGGTTTGGCACTTCTAGGTACTCAGGTCTCAAGGCAAATTTCCCGTCTTTCGACAAGTACAGCTAAAAGTGATGCCACACAATCTCTCAGTTCCTGCTATATCTTCACAAATATCGTCTCCTCTGGAAAGTACGTCTTTAAGTTATTCGTTTGTTTTTCTCTCCCCTAGGTTGGGAGCTTCCTGAGTACCAAAACACTGTCTATGTAGACTGTGCTCAACTCACTTCATCCCCATGTGTAGAGTCAAGGTTCTACAAAACACAGTTACTGCCTTGAACAGATGAGGTGGGTGGTATAAGGAAATAGGGAGATAAAACACAAAGCAATACTGAAAAACATTATCCTGCCACATTTCTCAAATCTTAATAATAGCATTCACTAATGTATTTTGGTTTTTCTTTGTGCTTTCTCCATATCCCTTCATTTATTTATTTATTTATTTATCTATCTATCTATCTATTACATTTGACTGACAGTTTTACTTTTTTTTTTTCAAATGACCAATCAGATTTTGCTATTTTCTAGTTAATTCCTGTGTTTCCTTCACCATTCTATTTTCTGGTTTTCTATCGGGCTGCTGATCTTCTTCTTCTTTTTCTTTCTTTTTTTCTTCTTTTTCTTACTTCTTATATTTAATGCACTGATTTCTTCTAATGTTTTGTAACTCGGGTATTTAAAGGTATAATTTAAAATTAGAAAGCAGTTTCTACAGAATCCTTAGAAATATGTCATTATAAGTCCCCATTTTCATTATATTCTAAGGAGCTTGAAGATATACTTTTGATTCCTTTCTAAACTGTGCATTTGAGAATCTCTTCATGTTTACTTTTATGTTCATTCTTTCAATGTTATTTTCTAATTTTGTGTATCATTTTCTTTATCAACACATAAATATATATATTCACATAAATATATGAGTTATATATACATGTATTTATGAATGGCAGCTGAACCACACATTAGTGCTAATATTGGTGTATTAATAATTACTGGTTTACCAATTGTAGCAAATGCACCACAATGATGCAAGATGTTAATAATAGGGGAAATTGTAAGAGAGGGAGAGTGATGGAGTTTATGGAAATTCTATCTATTCTGATCAATTTTTCTTTAAACCCAGAACTTCTCTAAAACATAATGTCTATCAATTTTGAAAACTAATATCAATAAAAGAAAGACCAGGGACCTTTTATGGACGAAAAGAGTCTTAAAAAACATAAAAATCTGTAGATTTTAGTTTATTATTTATAATCAGCCATTAAGAGAAATGTTTTTGTATGGGTGACAATCAGAAAAAAAGGTAATATTAGATCATATTTATGATCTATTACCAATTTGTTAACAACAAGTACTTACACACATACAAACATGGTCCTAAAATTTCCTAGTTCTCTCAAGCGTTGATTTCATCCTTATCTCCACTGCCGAGTTCAAGAAAGCGAAACGTGTCATGGGTATCCCTCCTTTCCAACCTTCCTTCCAGTTCACAACCTAGTGCAGTCTACTTGCATGGGATGTTTCTTTTCCATCACAATGCTCTGAGATAACTAAGTCAAGGGAGGTTTGAGTAGCCCTCCAGACCCTCCAGATTTCAAAGGAAAGTCCACTGCTGCTGGTCTAGGGGAGCTGATGGCCTATTCATGGATGAGATGGATTAAGGACAGTGGGAAGCACAATGGACCAACAGTATTGTTGGAGGGGACAGGGTGAGGAAGCAGGAGCCTAAACAACACTCTCCAGACACTGCCTGAACACTGTCTCCAGACCGGTCTTGTAGCATCAAAAATTACAGCTAAATGTTGATTTCTTTCTGGTAATTATTTTGTTCAGCAACTTGGAAAAACGAACAAAAAATTATCTCATTACCTTTCCTATCTAAAGCCTGAAATATTTCATTAAAATTTTAAAACTTAAAAAAAGTGCTTATTAGGCCAGGCTCGGTGGGAAGCCGAGGTGGGGGCGTGGCGGGGTGGGGGTTGGGAATCACTTGAGGCCAGGAGTTTGAGACCAGCCTGGCCAACACGGGGAAACCCTGTCTCTACTAAAAATACAAAATTAGCTGGGCGTGGTAGTGCTTGTCTGTAATCCCAGTTACTCGGGAGGCTGAGGCAGGAGAACCTCTTGAACCTGGAAGGCGGAGGTAACAGTGAACCCAGATCGCACCACCGCACTCAAAAAAAAAAAAAAAAAAAGTACTTATTGAAATTTTTAAACTTAAAAGTGCTCTGACATACAAATAAATCATTTTCTCTATATACATGGTGTTTGCACTTATACATGTCTAGACACCCTAGGAATGGTGGTACCGTGGTGTGAACACGGAGCCTGGAATGGACAGCCCCAAAACCTCCTCCTCCTTAACTGTTGACTCATCAGCAGTCAGTCAGTAATCATAACTTCCTTAAAATACAAGAGCTGCAGAACATTCTGGGATATCTGTGCTAATTAATCTGGCAGCTCCCACTGTGGCTTGCCCCAGGTGTGACGTGCTCTCTTTCGTGAAATTAGTAACTACAAACTGTAACGGGAACAAGGCAATTGACTGCCTCTGCACTGTCGCCCAAAGCGTTCTCCGAGATGTTTGGTAGTTATTTGGGTCCTTACTTGAGCTTCGTGGCTTTAAAACTAAGGGAACATGGCATTTGTGAATCTGAAAGGCTTGTGATAATCTTCTCATTTCCTCCAGGCTGTATGCATCACTTTGAGTTTGCGGAGGGAACAGCCCTTTCTCAGGGCCCCCTCATGTCCTGAGTATCATCCTCAGAATGTGGAGCTTGGGCTCAATTTGAAGAGGGTGTGAAGGCGAGCCAAAATGCAGGGATTGTCCCACAATGCAGTCCTGCTCTGTAAATCCCTTCCTCTGACTAGCTTGATTTTAAGCTCTGAGAATGGATGGGGTGGGATTGCTCTTCAGTACTTTCTGCTGAGACATTTTTGTATATTCATTTCTATCTCAAGGAGCCTCTATAACAAAGGAGAAAAAACTGTCTCTGGTTCTGTGTGTGGCACATGAGTTTGAAGGATTTCTGAGACTATTGTTCAGGACTGGCGTTACAGATGAAGCGCCAATTAGATTCAGGACCAGTGATGATGGGATCCCTGACAGGCGGATATAACACCTCGTTGAGGGCAGACTGCCCACCACTCTCCTTCTTTCTCTCTTTCTGAATTTATTTTCTATAAATTCCACTGGGTATCAGAACCTTCCTTCGGCTGACTGGCGCTTTGCAATTTCCTCTCCAAGCCCGGATCTGTTCCCCCAAATTCTCTCGTTCCCGCTTCTAGCTTCTCTTTTTAGCTTCTCTAGGTTCGCGTCATCGGCTTTCCTTGTTTCCCAGGTTGAACCCCCAGTTCCAAGCAGCGGAGAGGTCTTCTTGTCATAAAATTAACTTCCCTCGGCTCCTGTAACCCTCCCACCCGCCGTGTAGCACTCTGCATCTCTGAGAAGAAAGTGACCACCCCAGCCCAGCACAGATTTTCTTCGTCTTTGAGCACCTGCTCGGAGTTCCCGCCCCTGGTCGCTCCTCGGTTTTCCCTCATCGCACACACACAGTCTGTTGGATGTTGGTCAAAGATATTGCCAGTCCCTGCCGTGGGAACCATTTGGGGGAAAACAGATCCGATTTATTATACTTCAAAGATGCCCAGTGATTCCCTGTCGTCTGTGTACCATAAAAATAAGAAGATCAATGTATTCGACATCTGCACCCAGGCGTACAGCTCTGAGGTGATCAACTGGGAAGCGACGGTTGCCCACCCAGAGGCAAGAAAGGAGCAAAGCCGGAGAATGCGGACGCGGACCCTGCAGGCCGCTCCCTCCCAAGTGAGCTGGTTACAAATTCCGCTATCCCCAGCCCCCACCCCGCTATTGGCTATTTGAGGCATGCGGGAGTTTTTTCCGGACTAGAAGTCTGTGTTCCACCTGGTCTTTCGGGGCCACTCGACATTCCTGAGCTCCACCCCTGCCAAGGTGGAGCCAGCACAGCACTGCAGGCGGAGTCTCCAGACTCATCCAGAAACAGCCACTGCGCGGAGCCGGGAGCGCGTGTCGAAAGAGCACCCATAGACAGCTACTGTGGGAAAGCTCTGCGCCCGACGCAATTCCACTTGCTTGATATTTTAGAAAAGAAGCAATTATACTCCAGCTGTAAAGGGAGTGGGAATTAC